>NC_060279.1:64656365-64968421 GCF_021613505.1 Equus quagga
CAATTAGGTGTTTGGCCTTCTTTATCAGGGAGCTTGCTGCAATTTTTCCATTTCTCTTTGCTTGTGTGGAGACAGTCAGAATCCATGCCTTGTCACGTACTAAAGCTGCCATAACCATGGCCTGCTAAACTAGCCCATTGAGTCCCTACTATGTGCCAACAATGTGCTGGGTACCGGAAATACAAAGGTAACTAGGATGTCATCCCTTCCTTGGAGGGAAATTTTTGACTAAGAGGCACATAGCAATGTAGACAATTAAAGGTTAGAACCATGTGTCACCTGTTATAACTCATTTCCACCTACTTCATGCAAGGCATTGTCCTAGGATACCTGTACATGTCACCTCACATGTTCACGCCAACCTGCAACATGGGCGCCATCTCCCCATTTGTGAGATGGGGACAGTGACACCTCTGAAGCTAGCTGGCAGGTGGTAGAGCCAGGACGTAAACAGCAATCAGCCTGAACTTACTTCTAGTATAACTCTGGAGCCAAATTGATGTCAGAATGAAGAGGAAATCTTTGATTCTGCCTGCAGAATGCAAGCTCCAAGTGGAAAGAGTTTTTCTGGTTTTCAGTCCATTTTGTTTCCTGCTGTCCCTAGCACCTAGAACAGAGCCTGGCAAGAATGCAGAGTGGGCATGCTATAGCCATGGTAGGGTTGCCAGATTTAGCAGATAAAATAAAGGACATCAGTTAAATTTAAATTTTAGACAAAAAATGAATACTTTTTAGTAGAAGTATGTCCCATGCAATATTTAGGACATACTTATACTTAAAAATTTTTCTTTGTTAACTGAAATTCAAATGGTACTGGACACCCTGGTACACCTGGCAACCCTGAGCTGTGGCAGCTGATGGCAGGGTGGTACTGACTTAGGTTGGTAGGGGATAGGAAGGCCCTCACCAGTTACACAAAACAGACAAGGCAGAGGGCATGAGCAAGGCATGGAGGGGTGAGGTTGCTTGGTTTGTTCAGGGAACTGCGAACAGCATCCTCCGGCTATAGTGGGGAGCAGAGTTCCCAACTGGGGATTTGAGCTGACATGTTTTGTTTGGCCTTCTACTTTTAATTAGTTACCAACATTTAAAATCTGGTCAATTTCACGATTAAATATATATATATATATATATATATAGGCTTTCAGTGAGGTGGTGGCACATGGGTAGGAATCTGAAGGTCTTTATTTCCAAATGACAACAATCAGCAGGAGATGAGGAGTAGCTGTTCCTTTTGTCCCGTGTGTGGGGGTGAGAAGAGAGAGGCTGGGCTCCCCTGTTAGCTGCACTCTCCTAGCTCTTGCTGTGGACATATGTTCTCTCCTCCCGGACCATACGGCCTTCTGTGTCTCCTGTGTTATGAGTTATAACAGGTGACACTTGGTTCTAACCTTTAATTGTCTACATTTCTATGTGCCTCTTAGTCAAGCCGCCCTTGTTGAGAACTGCCCCCTCGGTGTAGGGTGACTGGGGGTAATTGCTCCCCCTGTTGTAGGTGATTGGGGGCATTTCCAGACCTGCTGGAATTGTTCCCCCTGGTGTAGGGTGTTGAAAAAAAGACAAGGAAGGAAGGAAGGCCCTGTCCAGGTTGTCAAGGGCCTGTAATCCATGCTAAGGAGTTTTCCTCTACAGACAGAGAGATCAAGGGGGTGTTTCATAAACCAGGCAAGTGACATACCCACATGTCCTTTAGAATGTAACTCTGGTGACCTCGAGAAGGATGGATTGGAGCAGACAGTGACTGGAGTCAGTATGGAGGCCATTGCAGTAGATCAGGGTGGTGAGAATGATAGGGAGGACCCGATGTAGAGGACAGCTCAGATAATCATTAACTGTCTTCAGATCCTTGTTGAAGGGCCGACGTGCTTCCAGAACGTTGGATTCCCCTCATGAGTCAGTTACGACCTTGTGAGTTTAAAAGGAGAGCATGGTAGGTTTAGGGGATGATAACATGTAATGATCCACATTTATATCTGTCTATCTATTAATTTATTTATGGTGGATGAAGAAGGAAGAAGACAACAGATGGAGTTAGAAATGGACATGACCCCCCATTTGCTCTGCAAATTCTTCTTGGCTTAAGGAAATGTCGCTATCCCCCTGCCCTGTGTGTCTGGCTGACCTGGGCTGTCCTCGCTGGTCGCTGGGGGCAGATGCATTTGTGATGGAAGAGGCGTACTCACCGTTGGGGGTTGGAGGCGGGGGCGGGGGGGTATCTCATGTTCACCCATCAGGAAGGAGCATGGGGAGACATTTTCTTCTCTGGTAATAAGATTGTCAGGGCCCCTTCCTGGCCTGAACGGATGGATGGAGGCTGCCAGGATGGCGAGCTCACTCTTCTTAATTAGCACTAATGCAGTTGAGGCTGTTTTCTTAGCCCGACCAAAGGGAATAGTAATTAATATGGTGGGGGAGACAGACGGAGAGTTCAAGGCTGGCATGTGTGCCCCTGACCCTGGGGTCACTGGGAAAGGGGAGCCTGGAAGACAATAGCCTGGCTCCCGCAGGCCTGGACAAAGACTGGCCCTGGTTCTCAAACCTCAGCTCACTGTGGCCTTCCCATTAATGAGAAATTCTGTCCCTCCACTTCTGGAAAAGCGACTGGTTTATTAACCCTCCCAGCGAAGGCGTGTGGATGTGTGTGTCTACATATGTGTGAATGTGTACATTTTGAGGGAGAATTGTTCTCCCACTTAAACTGCTAACTTCGCAAAACCTGGGGAGGCCCTTCATTCTCCATGCTAGCATGTGGCTCCTATCGGCGGTAGGAGGCACTGGACTTATGCCCCCAACAAGCAGAACACAGGTTCCGCAGCATCCATTTCGCCTTGAAGTCTGCACAGGATCTTGGGCCTGGGAGCTTAGAACTGAAGATGGCCTTTTACAAGCTGGGAAGAGGCCATCTGAGGGGGACAGGTAGCTGGAGCCCAGGTGTTTCTGCAGTCAGTGGGCTGGAGAGCAGGCAGGCTGACCCACACGTGACAAGTGCTCAAAGTGCTGGCTCCACTTTCCAGGGCATCCCTGAAGAGGGATGGAATGGGAGCGGGTCAACTGATGGTGGGTGGGATCTAAGCAACGGTCTCCCTCATTAAGGATGACCTTCCCACTCCAAAAGACAGGTGGACATGCAGCACCATAATATATGAAAATACACTGGACTGTCAGTGCCTCTTCCTTGTTTTGAGACACTGATCTTCCAAGAGATGAATTTGATTCTTTCAGATTTTGCCCTCGACTTTCCTTAGGCGAGTTCTTTTTTTTTCTTTAATTACATATTGCTGCCTAACTCTTTCAGGTCAGCAGCAATGTCACCAGCATCAGCCATGAATCATGGCCAAGCTGACATTTTAAAAATGGCATCGTCAGGGCAGTGAGTGCAGGCCAGACACCAAGGCACAATGGCTGGACCCCGTAAATTACACTGAAAGTCTAATCAGAATAATCAGCACGCTGACATCTTTATGCATGTGGGCAGACCACGGGCAAGGGAGAGGCGCGGCCTCCGATTTTTTCTTGCTCCGAGGTTTCACTTACAGCAGATTCCAGTGCTTTTTGAGGATCCAGAGAGAATCTTCAAGGTGTATCTTTTGAGCACTCTGTGACCTCTTTCCTCCAGTTTACATTTTATGATAAAAACAAATATAATGAGAGCCTCTCAATAGTGTATTGGTTTATATGCAGCCCATGCAGCACAGCCATATATTTTTTCCTGCAAATATCCCACACACATGTATTTTTTCATCAATACCTGTACATGAGTGGCTCTCACTCTTGCACACACACTCACACACACCCCATCATTGTGATTTGAAGACACTCATGGGTGCTTCCAGCTATAGAACTGTATTCAACCTGTTTGCCTCTAAGAATGGTTTTCATTATTCTGACCCCAATTCTTACTGATCCCCATTAATATGATTTCTGAAGGCCAGACAGGACAGCCACCGTCTGGCCAAGACCATTCATCACCTTTTGTACCCCGTTTTAGTTTTTGACCTTTCCTTTTCTCTCCTTGAATCCTTGAATCCTTTCTCTGTCTCTCTCAAACTCTCTTCTTCCTTTCTTGTGTCTCTAGTTTGCAAAAAAAAAAAAAAAAAACTCTCCCAAAGCTCTGGGCTCCCCACCTCTAATAGAAGGTCAGGGGTGCTCCTGGCCATACATATGCAGAAAAAGCGCCTCCCAGTGATTAATTGGCTCCACCAGGTCACAGGCACAGAGAGCCCATTTGTCACCAGCCCAGCTCTGGCCATCACAACCAGGCTGCCCAGAGCTTGTGGGCAGCACAGTGTACACCAGCTGAGACTAGCCAGTTAGTACCCACTGAGGTGTGGCCAGCCACGGCCCAAGGGTGAATGCTGTGGGCTAGCTGGAATCAAGGAGAGGATGGGAACCAAAGGAAAGAAGAAAGAAAAAGTGGAAAAAAGAGGATCCTGATTGACAGACAAGAAGCAGAAACATTTTCTTAAAAGGTAAAGGAGTTGCTTCTGTTTTGCTTTAATTGATTTCTCAAACATTTATTGGGCACCTACTGTGTGACAAGAATGAACAAGACGTGGTTCCTTAACCTGGTGCTAGAGACTGTTGATGTTATTTGAAGTGTCAACATCTTTGATAGATTTTGCCTGTCTGATTTTTGCAATGATCTCAAGAGAAAGAGGTGGATGCTATTCATATGCTAATGTTTCACAAGGGTAAACTGAGGCAGGATCTCTGTGATTTGTCCAGGGCCATGCTGGGAGTTGATGACTATACCCCTTCCTCTAGTGCTTCTTTTGTTATATCACACATAGGAGGGGATCCATCAGGATGACCCAATTCTGCCATGCCCTTGGGTCCTCCAGCATATCCTGACCTTGGGACAGCCCTCAAACCCTTTGACTCCTGGACATAAAAACATGGGCTCTGGTTTGTGTTTTGGTTTTTTGACTCATCTGCTACAGGGCCTCAGGCAAGTCACTTTACCCTTTGCATCCTCAGTGTCTCCATCTTTAAAATGGGTTTCATATTCTTAGAATGGTGGCAATTAAATGAGATCATAAAATTTGGAGCATTGTGCCTGGCACAGATTCAGCAATTAGTAAATTACTAGGTGTGGAAGGTACATTTATGTTTACATATACACATTCTGTCCATTTCGGGCTGTGTGCGCACCCCGACGTGGCCCCAGCATAAGCCTGTATCCTGAGCCACATGGTGGGCAGGGAGTTGAACACAAGGACAAATGCCCCACAATGCAGTTCCCAGAAATATGCTTCCCCAGCTTTTCCCTGTCCATCCTGCTATCACCAGCCCTTCCTCAACCTTTGTTACAAGGATCCCTACAGCCAAGTGTTTGTGCAATAAGCACTTGTTGATAATTACTACTAGAAAGCACTGTGTTAGACGCTGAGGGGCAGGGCAGGCGAGGTGAAGGGGGAACGAGCCAGTGAGAGAAACCAAGTCTGGGAGAGGATGGGATAGGCAGAATCAGTCCTGAGACCCCAGTTATGAGACTTCCATGCGGATGTGTCCTGCTTAAGAAAGCTCCAGATAAGAAAGTCCAGCCGAGCGAACAATTTCAGGAAAGAGAGATTCCCATAGAATAACATACACTTTTGTGCTAAAGAAAAAAGATGATTGACTTTTAGGTCAATAGTTCATTTTACTTCCAAACGAGCTGGTTGCAGAGTTTCTTGAAATGGCAAGCCACTTAAAGAATTGGACTCTAATTCTGTGTACAAAGTATCGGTAGCTGGAATTGTTGGGTGGCGTTGATTACGAACACATATGTGGGAAGTACAAGATCAATTTCCAAGATACCAGAGGCCCCCACAAGAGTAAAGGCAAGTAACGGCCCTTGTTTACTGAGCACCTGCAGGTGCGAGGCAATGCGTTGAATAATTTACATGACCGATCTCACTCAAGTTATACAGTAATGCTGGGGTGCAAGCGTTATTACCTCTATTTTACAAATAAGGAAACTGAGGCACTAAGTGATTAGTGAGTGACGAGAGTGGCCGGAAGCCACTTAGGATGTTTTTGGCTGAAAGTAGTAAACATCTGTTTCAAACTGGCTTAAATAATAAGAAAAGGTATCATCTCACCTAACAACAAGTTTAGCAGTAGGGCATGCTCTCTGATGGGTGGATTCAGCGGTTCAGTGATGTCATCAAAGGCCCGGACCTTTTCAATCTCTCTCGCGTAATGCTGTCCTTATGTTATCTTGCTCTTACTTCAGGTCCCCTCAAGGTTTCAATATGAGCACAGAAATTCCAGTTGTTACACCGAGACCCAATATTATCTGGAGGTAAAAAGGAAGCATCAACTTCTAGGTGTCTTCCCAGAAGCCCTCAGGAGACTTTCCTTCTTCTCACTTAGGCCAGAGTTGGATCACATGACCAGACCTAAACCAATCACTGACAAGTGAATGAGATGACCAAGACAGCCCAGACTGGTCAGTGGCCAGCCTAGTGGTGTATAGAGAAGGATGGAAACTCGGGCAAAATCCCAAAGAGAAGGGGGAACTGGAAGTTGAGGAGGCAGCTAACGTTGTCAGCCACAGCCAGCATTCCAACACTTTCTGATAGCAAGAGGAAAAGAGAGAGAAAATCATGTCTATCTACTACTTATCAATGTTGCAGGACTTCTGAACTTTTTTCCCTAACAGCTCTTAAACAACAAAGGGAGGTACTATAGACTGAATGTGTCCTCCCAAAGTTCATATGTTGAAGTTCTAACACCCAATACCTCAGAATGTAACTGTATTTGGAGAGAGGGTCTCTAAAGAGATAATTAAGTTAAAATGAGATCATTAGAGTGGGCCCTAATCCAATCTAACTGGTGTCTTATAAGAAAAGGAGATGAGGACACAGACGTACACAAACAGAAGACCACGTGAAGACCCCAGAGAAGATGGCCATCTACAAGCCAAGGAGAGAGGTTTTAGAAGAAATAACCCTGACAACACTGTGACCTCAGACTTCTAGACTCCAGAAATATGAGAAAATAAACTTCTGTCGTTTAAGCCACCCGGTTTGTGTTACTTTGTTATGGCAGCCCTGGTGAACTGCTACAGGAGGAATGTCAGTTTTTACAGTTGTTCTGCAAATCTGTATTACTCATTGGAGATTGGGAATGGCAGGGAAGGGAGAGGGAGTTAGGAGGATGACTGCTAAGAAATGGAGGGAAGATGCAGAGAAAGAACTGCATGTGAGTGTTAGATAGGAAATGTGCATGTGCTTTGGCAAGTCGATTCATCGAGCACTGAGTTCAGACCTGAGTCTGGATGCCTGGGACATTCACAGCACCACCGACCTACTGTGAGATTGAAAGGGAAAGTTGCTTTGTGTGGAAAAATGAATTTGATTTGGAGAATGATCTCTTAACTCTTTGGTAACTATAAAATAAGTAATGCATGTTTTCTGTGTGCCAGTCACTGTGCTGGGGCAATGAAGAGAGATAGACAGGGTGGTCCCTGACTTCAGGGAACTGGTATTTACTCAGAGAATGAGTTTAGCATGAGCGATGGGAGGACGATTAGCATCAGAAATCTGATTGCCAACCTCCCAAACTATTGTCAGAAAGTTTATGATGTGCTGCGGTCATAGCCATTTGTAAAGACAAATGGCCCCATCCAAGGTTGAGCAGAGGAAACCGTCTACAGAACTTAACCCCAATAGGAAAAAAGCCATCTTCCTAAAACATTCTGTTTTATTTCCATAAATTATCTCCTTGTGCTCCCTAAACAGAGAAAAAAAGATGCTTGGATTTGATGTAGAAATAAGTAGAAAGCAAGGGCTTTCAGGAGACAAAATACGTGGGGTATGTGTCCCCCAAAGCATGGAAATGTATGTCTCTCATGAGGAACCCCTAGGCAGGTGGTGGGTCTTATTGAATATATGTGATTCGTCCTGGGATCTCACAGATATTCCAGGTAGACTTTAGGGAGATTGCTCCAGTTGAAAGACTCTGGGTTGGTTTCATCTGTGGCTTTTCTGAAGTTCTGCCAAACCTAGGACTTTACTTATCCAGAATGAGTCAAGGCAGAGTGTTGTCTCAAGTCTCATCCTACGTGCGTGCACTCCTGAAGAGAAGACTGAATCCTGCTCAACATCCCTTCCCTGCCAAGCTGGAGCCCTGGAGAGAGAAAACCATGGCGGCCCACCTGTGAACAACCTAGGGCATCGGAGTTCCACTACCAATGCAAATCCTTTATCAACTAACCCCAAAAGGGGGATTTATGGCAGATGTACAAAGATGACAATTTATTTAGGCTCTCCTGCCTAGAATTTCTTGTCTTTTTTTCTGTTGATTTTTATTGGCATAAAATGTTTTACATTTACTTTTGCCCATTTATCACTATGACAGGGATGTTTGGATGATGACTATAAATGAAATATGTATGCATCCTGAAGATATTTATGTAATTTAGCAAAATTATTTTTCAGGTTTGTTCAAAAGAATCTGCTCAGTTCATGTCTTGCTAGCACCACAAAACACTTTACTAATCGCACCCTAATATGCCAATGAACATGTTACTTAAACATACCAAATATGTGAACATATAAATAGTGTTAAAAAATCTGTTACTCAATAAATTATGATCACTATGTTAAAATACCAATTTCTAGAGAAAATTGATTTAAGACAAATAGCTAATCACAGTACCCTGTGAAAGCAGCACTTTTTCAGTATCATTTAATTTTGAAGCCAAGAGATTTGGATGGTTGTTTCATTATTTTTTTTTCCTATTCATTTGCTGAGCAATTGTCTTCTAAAACATCCTACTTCTGCACTTGTATCCACTGGCGTGATACCAAAAAGATGTAAATGATTTAATTGAATTAGTTTAATTAGGTAAATTAACAGTTGAGCATATCACACACAAGCTTGTTCTGTTTATACTACGTTATGGAGATAATTTAGTGCGGAAGAAGAATGGGCATGACCAAAATTCCAATGCAGGGAGCCAGATTCGCTGGCAAAGGAAAAAATGCAAAGATAACAGTCAGTGGAATTAAATCTGGGTAAATAATTTGTGTGCAGGATTCATTATGTCATTTGAGTTGTAGATGACGACCGGTTGACAGTCAATGAGTGTACAAACATGTTGCTACTGAGCAAAAGTGTGAAGACAACTAAAGTGATTCTGACCTTTGCAGGAGCATATCTTCAGGAAAATTCCAACATCCCTTGGTAATTCAGACAAATCGAGGCAACAAAAGGAGGCTGGCTAGCCAAAAATCTGAATTAAATTTTAAAAAATCCAAACAAGGCATAGTTTGATTGCTTTCAAGTGTACGCAATTAAATCAAATAAAACAGGCTTTTTCAACCTTGGCATTATTGACATTCTTTGTTGGGGTTGGGGGACTGTCCCATGCACTGTAGGATGTCTAGCAGCATCCCCAGTGTCTACACACTAGACGCCAGTAGCACCCCTCTGCCCCCAGCTGAGACAACCAAAATGTCTCCAGACATTGCCAAACGTCCCCTGGGAAGGCAGGCCAAAATCACCCTGGTTAAGAACCACTTGAAATAAAACCACTGCATATTATCTAATATGGATCTTTAGAAATCTTGCTTTAGTGAATTACTCACGAAGTTGTAACATTTGTAGCACTTACAGGGGATATTATATAAAATTTTAAAATAGTATTACCTTAAGTATTTGAAACATCCTGTTCTTTCTCATCCACTCATTCATTCATCCATTCATTCGTCAAGCAGATATTAAGTACTGATCACAGAGCATCAGTGGATACAGAGTATCAACACCTTCAAGGGCAGGACCAGTCGGGCTGACCTGTGAATGAAAATCACCCAGCATAGAGTAAATGCTGGCAGGTGTGAGGCGGCTGAGGAAGCTGTGTGCCTTTGTGAGAGAGCCCCAGCCTTGGATAACTTGCTTTTAGTTCTATGTGGCAGAATACAAGGCCAGAAAGGAGAGCAGGTGCCACCATGAAGGTGTCAAAAGTTGGCTAATACATTAGCTGACCTAGTGGCAATTTGAGAAATTGGAAGTTTTTAAGCAAGGAAGTGTTATAGATAGTCAGTGTTGACTTTTGGAAAGGGCAAAGGTTTTCAAGTCACACCTACACAGGTTAAATCCTCACTCTGCCACTCACCAACTGGGGTACCTAAGCAAATAGCAGATCGTTGAGCCTCATATCTTTATCTATAAGACGCAAATGATAATAGTTACCTCATTGCAAATCGTAAATGAAACACCAGCTGAAATATATGCCCCATACAAGTCACTAAGTAATTATTAGTGTTCCATTTCTTCATTAGCCAGTCCACCCCACTTACATTTTTCTCATGAAGGATGCAATGGAAAGCATACGTTTATGAGGTTCACATTCCCAGACATCTGGGTTGTGTTGATGAACGTCACTGAAGTTGTCCAAACCTTGCCACTGAATTTTGTTTATTCTAAAGCTAAGTGTTTAAATCCCTTAAATTGGTAACGTCAGTTTGACGTCCATGTTAATCTTTCATGAGTCTTTAGGGTCTGGAATCTGGAAGTGGCTTTCTCTACTATGTTCACGGATCTGGAGCCAAATGTGGTCATTATTACCATGGGAATCAGGGAGAATGGGGAAAAGCACCCGTTGGAAGAAATGCTCATTTTTTATACAAAGAAACTGAAGTGTTTTGCCAAGCAAGTTTCTGGCAACATGTCTTGAATGCCAGCATTTTCAATCTGTTGGAAAACAGTGACAACCAAACAGAGAAGGGAGACCTGTTTTGCATTTGGAAATACCAACAAAACCACATTCCCACCCCTTCTGCAAATTTATCACTAACGTGAACTGAGCTTTGTATATATAATGGAATGCAGGGCTGAGCTGTTTTCTTTGGGATTCTGACATGCCTTTTTCTCTCCCACATACCCATTCCACAGTGATATGTCTATAAATGAAGAGGACGTTTCCAAGAACACATTTTATTGTCAGAAACATATACACATAATGTAGTAAACACCCTGGGTAAAGATGTGCTCTTCCCCCCAACCCGTGGCTGGATCCTCCCTTCCCTTCACAGGACTCCTGTCCTGTGAAAATGGGATTCCCCACCCCAGGTGACTAAGCTAGGTGCTCTAGGTGCTCTGGAAGTGCAGTCTTTAGGGCTGGCTGGTCTCAGACCCCAGCCAGCCCTAAAGACACTTGACATCACTCCCTGCTCCCCTGGCCACCACCTGCAGCTGATGAGAAAATCAGAATCTTCTTTAATCCCTTCCATACCTAGGGACTTATTTGCTGAAGTTTATTTAACTTGTGTATGTTACAGCTATAATTACATATAAGTTCAGATTAACTCAACAGGGAAACGGCAAATTCCCAGTGGCCTCATGTTCTAGAAGGTTCTAGAAGGAATGATCAGCTCTTGTGTTACCTAACCAGGTTCGTTGTTGCCTGCTGCCCAGAAAGCCAAACACCAAGATGACGAGATTGCAGCAGAGAGAGAGTTTAATCAAAAGGCAGCCATGTGAGGAAGCAAGAGCATGAGCCTCAAATTCGCTTCCCCAAATATCGGGACGTAGGGATATTTATAGGATAGGGAGCAAGGTGGTCTGAAATGTGGAGATAGGTGATTGGAGGTGAGGAGAGGTGAGGTAAGTGATGATCTGTGCAAGCGTAGTCAGACTCCACGCCTCTTCATAGGACCCATGTTCACAAAATGGTGGTATTAGCATGATCTAAGACTGGAGTTTTTAGCCTCTTGACATCAAAAGGTTGCTTATCGGACATCTGCGCAGGCCCACTTGATGGGTTAGTGGTCTCAACCGGCCTCAAGTGGACAAGGGGTTCTAATTTCTGAAAAACAACTCACACACCCATTACCATGGTGACCGAGGCTCCAGGGAGATGTTATCTATAGGAGCCCAGTGGGAGTCAGATAGCATATTGCCTAAATAGCACAGTTAACAATGGGTGGGTTAAACAGCTAAAAGCTATAATCAGTAATTGCAAAAAGGAAAAAAAACCTTTAGTTCCTAGCTACTTACTCATCAGTGGCTAACTCTGCCAGTTTCAGTCCCTCCTATTCTTTGGTATTCTTTATTCTTGAGGGATTCGGGGTGATGACCAATCTAGCTACTTCCTGCTGAATTGGGGTGTAGAGCTCCGTTAGAGAAATGAAACTGTTTAACATTCATCTGGAAATATTCTCTTGTTCCCAGCCTCATGTTGACATTTTTGTATTATTAGAATTTTGTATTTTGCTCAACATCTGAAAAGCACATTTTATAATCAAGTGTCTGACCAGAAGGATAAGAAGTATAGACAACCCAAATTTTAACAGCCCCTGTAAAATAGACCTAATCCCAGTGGGGCCTCCATCTGATCTCCAGGTGGGGGCAGAAATCTGGTCTCAGTTCCTGATAGTCTTTTGTTTTACTCGATACGAATCAGAGACCGGAGCAACAGCCTATACCCTGATCTTTCAGTTGTCATTGATGATGTCCGTCAGCAAAGACTGTCTGCCTGGGGGGTCATCTCATTCCTAAGGAACTCAGAAGAACAAAGTTATTAACTTATAGCAGCTGGGAGGGTCCATAAAATCTACAGAGCACGTTTGGGTTAGTTAATCAGAGGTTATTCAAAGTTACAATGTGGTTTCTTTTCTACAATATGGCTTCCCTTGTGTCAACCTTGTGTTGACCGGCATCACTTGTGCTGCATCTCTATCCCATTAGCCACTCTCTTTCCTCTCCTGGCCTTCCACAGCCTTTTCTTTTCTATCTTTTTTACAAATTTATTTTGAAATCATTTTGACTTAGCAGAAAAGTTACAAAAATAGTTCAGAGAGCTTCCATATACTCTTCACTCAGCTTCCCCTAATGTTAACATGATATATAACCATAAGATAATTATCAAAACTCAGACATTAATATCAGTGTGGTGTTATTAACTAAACTACAGTCTTTTTTGGTTTTCACTCATTTTTTCCACTAATGTCCTTTTCCTATTCCAGGATCCAATCCAGAATCCCACATCGCATTTAATTGTCATGTCTGTTTAGTCTCCTCAAATCTGAGATAGTTCCTCAGTCTTCCCTTGTCTTTTATGACCTTGACACTTTGAAAAGTACTGGCCAGTTATTTTATAGACTGTCCCTCTATTAGTATGCGTCTGATGTTTTCTCATGATTAGAATGAGGATATTTGTTTGGGGCAAGAATACCCCAGAGGCGATGTGCTCTTCTCTGTGTGTCATATTGGGGGGACATGATGTCCATCTGTCTTATTACTGATACTAACTTTGATCACTTGGCTAAGATGGTGTCTGCTGAGTTCTCCCACATAAAGGTACTATTTTTCTCTTTGTAATAAATAAATATCTTGGGAGAGATACTTTGAGACTATGCTAATATCCTGTTTCTCCTTACACCGTGTCTGCTCGTTTTCACATGCGTGTGCACACAGATCTTGCCTGCAAAAGTGGACACTGTGGTGGACTAATGCCAATTTTTGGCTTGTCTTATTCTTTGTCCATTTGTTAATTGGAGCTCCCCAAACCTTCTTGTCTGACCCTCCAGAACTGGTATCCTCACCTTGCAGGATTTGGTCTAGCCTCATACTCTGGTCCCTAAAAAGGGCTCTCTAGATATTTTTTTAAATGGAAAGAAAGAGGAGAAAAAAGTGACAAACAAAGGAATAAAAGAGCCTAGAAGGGCTCCAGTCTGGGTTCACCGGCTGATGTTAAACGAGTCACTGTCCTTCTTTGAGCTTCAGTTTTCTCTTCTTGAAATGCCATCTCGAAGTCCCTTCCAGCTCTAAAACGCTATGATGCCATGACAGGAGGTCGGGTTGTGACAGAATCTGCAGCTTGTGTCATCAAACTTCCCAGCAGTAAGATGAACACAGGGCAGCAACAGCCACAGATAGGGGAATTCAAGGAGAAGGGGAGGAAATGGTCCATGAATCTTTTACCAGCACTGGTGATACCGACATTAATAATACTTTCCACACGGAGAAACACATTGGAGGGGATGCTAAGGTTTGGGGAGGAGGCAGTCCCATTTGGGATGAGGTGTTTAATCTCTGCCTGGCCCTTGAAACAGATGAATCAGCCCTTTCTCCTCAGACTGAAGAATCCACAGTGTGTGTTTCCACTGTCTTTTTCATTACTTTGCATCAGGCTTAATACCCATTTAAGGCTTAATGGTGGCAGAATTACACTGGGTGTAAAATATAGTTTCTAACAGGATAGTTTAAGAGCTGAAGTTCCCCTCTTATCCTTTGTATAAAACTCACAAAACATCCAGGCCACAAGACTAAAAAATTCTCTTAATCCCTTGTAAGCTAAGTCAGTTTCTACTGATTTCCAACCCAGTGCCAATTTTTATTGATATTTCAAATATACAATTAGAGACTACAGTTTATCTTGCTTATCTTTTAGATACATCAAACATTGTTTAAAAATGTTAGAACATCAGACATCATTAAAAAAAATAAAAAGACTGAGGGAGAAACGTTTGTGACTATAAAAGGGAGGGTTGGCTCCCGGGGTTAACTGTGAATGTTGATGGGAGCAAGACACCCAGGAGCTGATCATGGGCCGTGGGCTTCTCCGTTACAGGGAGAGAGGATTCCAGAGATAAGTAAACCAGAATTAGTTCCGAACTCTTCTTGTTTGAGCCAGCACTTGTTAAACTCCTTTTCCCAACTAGTCTGTTCTCAGATCTGCTAGCAGATAAAGGAACGCGCTGATTTGGGATTGTATCTCAATTCTCCACTTTTAATAAGGAACTTTTCAAATTTCACTACAAAGTTGCTTTCTGTAAATATGATTTGGAAGATCACAGGCAAAGTAGGGGGTGGAAGAATGAGTAGCCAATAGTCACAAATTATCTTGGAGATCCTGTATTATTGATTGAACTGTGAAGTTAGTTCCTTTCAGACAGGGACACATCTCTCTCTCAGTCACTGCTCTATCTCTAATGCCAAGCACAGTGCCTGGCACACAGTAGGTGCTCAATAAATCCCTGATCCGTGAATAAATGGTTGCTTATAGAAATTCTCTCTACGTGAATTGAACCCTGAGCTACAGCCATTTCATTTATCTTTGAGGTGATGGTTGTAGGCAGGAGGTGATCTAACAGGAATAATAGCACGTGGAGGTCTATACCTTTCATTTATATAACACTTTGTAATGCTATTTTTCAAAATGCATCTTTTGGAAAGTTAATAGATATTATTCAATAAAAAGGTTCTGTGGTCAACGTTGAACTATGAAGGCTAAACAGTTTGGTTTTTTCTTTTGAACTGTAGGACTCATCAGGGACTTTGATGCTTTGAATGGGTGTTGGGACCTAGCAAGAGAGCTATTAAGCACTTGACTTCTGAATCTTTTTTTTTTTCTTGGAGCATCTTTCATGCTAATGACCAAATGAGCCCAGTTTGAGAGACATTGATAATATACAGAGCATTGTATTTTGGTAAATCATCCTGGAACATTTGGTTTCTTACTGTTGATTTTGGATTAGTTATTTGTGTGTAAATTAAACATATAACATGAAAAATGCCCCTAGGCACTCAAATACTTGTTCAACAATGAAAGAATCAATGGATGAGTAGATTAGTGGCTATATCAGAATAATATTGTTAGATAAATGACATAAGGATTAACATCATCATTACCAATATCTAAGAGAGTCGTTGAGATTTCCCAAAACCACAAATATTCTCATGTGTAACCGTTTTTTACCATTCCCATTCCCCCCCAGCCCCCAATAAAGCTACTCATTACCTTTTGCCAATAATCATATCTTTTTAACCAGTCTTTGCACATCTGGTCTTGCTGCCCTCCGTGCCATCATGCCCAGGCCCCAACATGCCTATGTGTCCGTCGTCAGTCACAGGGCAGTCCTCAGCTGGGTGCCCAGGGCCTCTGACAACATGATCTCAACTCACCCACCAGCCTCATCTCCCTTTGCCCCCTTCTCTACAGGCCACATTCCACCCGAACCGGCCTCCCTCAGTTTCCTGAGTACGTTGGGAAATTTCTCACTCCTATGCTGTTATTTGTGGTGTTTCCTCTGTCTGGAATGCCTGGGGAATCCCACGTCGTTTGTGGAAAAGGCCTCTTGAAATATTACCTATTTTTTCATTTTCATTTCAAACCACCGCCTTCATGAGAGTATCTCAAGTTCTGCTATTTTCTGAATCTCCATGGCATTCTCTTATATCACTCATAATTACCTAGTACTCAGCTTTTCCTGTTTGCCTCTTTCCCACCCCACCCTGCCCCACCAGACACACACTGAATTGTAAATTCCTGCAAGGCAGCATTTTCAGTATCTAGCCAGCTCTTTGCACACAGTGGGCCCTCAGCTAATAATTGGTGCATTGAGCACTCTTCTTAAGATCCATAAGTGCATCTGTATTATTGTTTTTCCATAGAGCAGTGCAGAGAGACACAGGTCTCGCCCTAAGAAAGCCAAAGTTCTGAATGGGAAGCCCAATTATCTCCTAGAATTTAGAAGCATTAAATTTACTAATGGGCTATGTTGCGGAAGTTCATTTGTGAGTCTGTTGTTGGGAACTTGGGTTAAATTTTCCCTTAGAAACAGTATTATGCACGGTGGTGGTGTCTCCCAGCCAGCCCACAAAAGCCTATTTAACGTGTAATGTGTCTAAAGTCTGATACTAATAGCAGCCCCCGGGGTTCATCGGCCTCTTCTCTCAGGCCATTGCCAGTCTTAACACTACAGACCTTGCCCTGAGGCAAAGTACGAGGCAGGGATGGAATGGGATAAGGGGCACAGGCTCCAGCAGCTGTGGATGAAGGCGGGGAAGGAAGCAGGAAGGGGAGGGGAGGTCTACTGTGAGCACGAAGGAGGAAAGCAGAAGGAAAGTGGCCATGAGAAACTGAGCCAGGGCTTCCCATCTGTCTGCCTGCGACGGCCGTTCTTGTGTAACGGGCACAATGTGAGCCGAGTGCGTGGGACTTTGGGGGACAAATACATTCTCTGACATTTATTTTTATTAGGAAGTCTTTGGCAAGCTGCCTGCCTTTGCCTGTCTTGGAGGTTTCTGGTTGTTCTTCCTTTAATTTTAACCACAGTGGAAACTAAGTACATCGACAAAGAAACCATCGAAAGACATTTTATATAAAGGCACCTGCTATGATATAGACTGGAGGCCACAGGCTTAAATGCCTAAGGGACCAGGCAGGCCAGGGAAATGCATGATGCAGGGCAGGAGTAAGGACGTTGGGGACTGTGGCAACCTGCAGAGCACATGCTCCATCAAAAAAAGGAAGCCTCTACTTAGCTTCTGTCAAATGTTCGCCCAGGGTTCAAAATACTCAACTTTTTCAAGAGAAGCCATCAATCTGAATTTTTTTACTATCCCCAGGACTTTGTACGTTGACAATTTAAAATTTTTTAAACATTGTATAAAGCAAATATACATACATACATATATTTATGGGTCTCACCCATGAAATCTTTGCTGCACACCATCATATTTCACTTAGGGTGGTCCCTCCCTCCAAAAGAAAGAATTATGAATAGAATTCTTGTAGGTGGAATCATATATTCCATTTGATGGGCATTAAAATTTCAGAGATGTATTCCCACAGAAGAAGATTTCTGTTCAACAACACATTGAAAAGCACACTTCAGGGAATAGTTTATGTACATCTTTCAAGGGGCAAGTGCCAATTTCTGGTAAAATTTTAACAATAATGCACCAATCTCTGTTAAATTTAATTGCTAGACCTGTAAAACCCAGGGTAAAATCACTCAGAAAACTGAGGAAATTTCCAACCAAGGACTGGGATACATTTAGACAGAAACTCCTGTCAGCATCTCTGAAGTCAACTCCAGCATATGGCCATTTTTATTCTCTGCAGATTCCCTATCACAGGACTCAGTCTTGAAAATTCTCAGTCTTTCTACAGTAGCCACTAGGGCCACTCACCCAGAGTCCAAGGGCCTAAAGGTCCCTGGCTATGATCTGTTCACCCTTTCGAAGCACCGCACTAGCACGAAAGCTGTTCTGTTGATGGCCATCAAAGATGTATTCTGAAGACCTCAATGCCACCAGCAGCACTGTCAAAGGGAACAGCCCTACCTATCTCAGGTGTCAAGCTCTATGCTACATCTATGTGGCGAACAAATGGATATCAAAATCGTGGCATCTTGCCTAAATTTCGGTGCTGGATTCTAGTTCTAGAGCTGCCATTGTGAACCTGGGCAGGTCACTTAAATTCTGTGTACTTTAGCACCCACATCATCAAAAAGGTACCTACCCCATGGTTGTGATGAGAATGAGGCGAGATCATGCTTGTGCACAGCACATAATTTTGTAGTCGGTGCACGGCAACCATTGTGATCATTCATTCTTAGTAATATCATTAGCATCATCAGAGGATGCAGCCTCCCCTGTTTGATTCTTCCTCCACCCACCAGCAATTGCCCCTTAAGATCACACAGGTCGAGGGGCAGGAGATGGGTCAGCACCACCTGCGCTGTGGGTTCAAACTGAAGACGCTTGTCCCTAAAATGAGAAGTGCAAGTGTGTCCCATGAGTCAAGATTTCCTACCAGTTTCTCCAGGGCATAGTTGTCTCCAGACCAAATGTAGTTATTTTTTCTTGTCTCTGGGCATATTCATGGTTAATGATTCAGTCACAATGTGTCTTCTCCATGCTCAGGGACATCATTGGGCTCTCCAGGAAACAAGAAGCTGTTAAAGGACATAGTGTGTTCTTCTGTTTTGCTGTCTGCAATGCCTAGCTTCGCACAATAAACAAAAGGATACTTAATAAGTTGCTTTTTTAGCAAGGAAACTACTCACTTTGGGTGAAATCCTCATCTAGAGGGTGGATCAACGCTTTCATTTCACATAGCTGGCTTTGACAAATGAAGGAATCATTGTACTGAATTCAGGGAAAAAGCTGTTTAAACGAACAGTGGGAATCCCTTGCACAAGGCCATGTTGAAATGAACGGGGAGAGAGCCAAGTTTTTTTGGGAATCCCTAGAGCTGTGTCTGGAGAGTTGGATCAGTCTGGCAGATGAAGACGACTCTGGTTGTCTCAGCTGGAATTGGATGCAGCTTGTGGTCCTCTCCCAAGGGACAGTTTGGATAACATGTGGGCCCCATGGGAGGCCATACCTGTCTCCCTTCTGTGCAGAGGCTGAGCCATTCTTCAGACCCTGACACACAGCAGCATCTAAGCCAAAGGCCTGACCCTCTGGTCCACCCGATGGGACTGTCAAGGCCACTGTTGCCCTGACTTTGAGACTAGAGGGCCCCAAGGTCAGCCAGTTGGAAGCCAGATTTCCAAAGCCCTGCTCTGCTTGTACTCTTCTCTTTTCCCAAAGGAGTGAGTATTCCCAGCCCAGAGGCTTCCAGACACCACACATTGAACCACAGCCCTTCCAGCCGTTAGGATTCCCACTTGCCTTTATTTCTTGGCCAGCCTGCACTGGGGATGGAAAGGAAGGACAGATGTGTCAGTGAGGAACCAGTAGCAGCTACATCTGCTGCTGTTTAGAGTTATTGGCATCCACATCCCTTTCTCTGTCACCCCATTGGCTTTAGACCTCAAGATCCTGCTGGGGACTCAGGCCTGTCCTGTTCTTCCCTCTGAGTTCGCCCTCTCTAGTAAAGGAGGCTTCAAGATCATTGTCTCCGCACATCTATTTTTATGGTGGATACAACAATAGACTTTTCTTTCCTCTGATCTGCTCTGATATCACTTAATGCAGAAATGCCTACAGGGGGCTTGGAATGAACAACCATCCTCTTAGGTCCCAGGCCAAATCCCTCCATCCAAGCAGAAAAAGCAGCTCCACAGGCTTCTGCAACCAGAGCTTCTTCCCCCACCCTCGACAACCTTCCCAACCCCATCCTTGGCTGCTCCCCAGTGGCCTGAGACTCCCTTTTCCATCAGAGGAGAGGGTAGGTATGTTTCCCTCAACTGCTGTTTGCTTCCCCCCTGCCTGTGGGAATCAGAGGTTGGGATAGGAATTGATAAAAGCAAGCATTTTGCCGTAAAAAGAATCTAAGAGGGCAATGGAAGGCCATCTGTGCGATTCCCCAGGCTGTCTGTCTTTGAAAAGGAAGATCTGGTCAAACCTACAGAACTTGCTGCCTCTGGAGTTTACTCTTTATTTCACTCTGTGCAGCACGTCCTTGCGTATGAATTAAAGATTAAAGGCAACTTAACCTGCATTTTGCTACATCTCTATATACAGGAGAGGAAGGGAGGGAGGAGTGTGTGTGTTTGGCATGATCTCCTGGTTCTACCATCAGACTAGAGATGGGAGATTAAAGATGGAAAGGTCGGTGGTCTCTTCCTGACCCTGCCACTCCTTCATGCTAGGACCTCTGGCAAGTCACTGAACTGGTCTGTGCCTCCATTTCATCAATTGTAGCATTAGTATAATGATGCCTCCTTGGACTACTGATGTTTCCTCTGCCACAGCTTGTGGGGCTCAGTGTGGTGCTAGCATCATTCCAGCACTGGCCGTTTTACACAAGACACAAGGTATGAATCACCTTGCAGTGGGGAATCAGCATTTGGGCCCCTCCCTCATGTTGAAATGCCATCAGCTTGGGATGGTGCACAGCTGAACTGTAACCAGTCACCAAGCTGCTTCTAGTCACCAAGCAGAGTAGCTACCTTCTCAATCCCCTGGAACAGGGTTTCTAACCTCAGCACAGCTGACATTTGAGGCTAGACCATTCTTTGTGGTGGGTGCTGTCCTGTACATTGCTGGATGTTTAGCAGTGTCCCAAGCCTCTGCCCACTAGATGCCTATAGCGCCCCCAAGTGTGACAACCAAAAATGTCTCTAAAACATTGCCAATTATCCCCTGCAGGACAAAATCGCCCTCTGTTGAGGACCACTGCCTTAGAATCAGCCACTCTTGGAGGAAGCATCACCAAAACCCCTGATCCAATTGATTGTTACTATAAGAAACTGAGACATAAATGCATGGGCTAACTCAATGCCTCACTCCAGGAACTGGAATGTCATCAGGGAATATAAACCAGCCCCAACAAAAATCCAAGAAAATAAGGCCACACAAAAAAGTAGATTCCCAAGCCATTCTCTGTTATTTTGCAGGCATTCTTCATGCCACTCATGTCCTGTTAGTGCAAATCATGGATCATTGACCTGATAAAGACCACCCTACAGCCCCAGAGTTGTGGTAACATCTGATGCATACCCAGAGTTTTGCAGATACAGGCAGGATATGAGCAGGAAGGTATTTCACAGACACATGTGGGCTAGGTGTGTCCATTTGGCTCTGGATCTGTAGTTAAGTGTCTATGTAGCACACGTTAAACAGAATTTACTGCATTCCATATGAATGTATGTGCCTGGAGCAGCTACATTAACCTATCAGTATCTACCAAAATGAATATGTCTTTAGGATGAGACTTCTTAAACATCAAATAGAACAAAAGACAAGAGAGGGCCCTAAAGTTGGACACTATTATCTGTGGTCATCTGAAATCATCTTCAGGTCCAACAAGGTCCTAACTGGTCCTGCCTCAACTATAATTCGGTGCTAGCTTCTCTGGTTGCAGAGACCTCAAGGAAGGGTTTTGTAAATGGACACTGGTGCCTGCATGGTCTGAGATGGAGGAATTAATTCAGGGTGCTCTTTGCAGCTGATGCTCAACAAGGCATCTGACAGGGCATCCTGAGGCCAGTTTCCAGTGCAGATGTTTTTGCTCCACTATCTCTTTCTAAAGAAAATGGAACGTGTGTCCCCTCCTTCCCCTCCCTAGGGCATGTGCCCCACTGGGCATCTAGGCTGGATGCCTCATGGAAACCACATTCCTAGGAGGAACAGTTTGTATGGCACTTTCCAACCTCTTCTGGAGCCAAGAAAATATTTACATTTTGCTGTTGGTGTTGAACAGGTCCCAGTCATTTCCTCTCCTTTCAAGAAGATTCCAAATGAACATAAATCTCACCCCAGCTCTGACAGCCTCCAGTCATCTGTTTACCAAAATAAACTTTAAACATACATTGAAAAATAATTCCTAGTGAAATATGCATCCCCATGGCATTCAAGTCTCGTATTTAATGTCTTTTTTATGCTTAATAATGCATCAGAAGCATCCCCAGTCTGAAGCTGTCATTACATCACAGACATGATGTACAGGGCCCATTTCAATGACTAAAAAACTTGGAGTCAGTTTTTATTTAAAAAAATACTAATGTATAATTACAGTGGCCTCCTCCCCTCTCTGTGTATTTCTTTTTAATAAATCTGCTGCTTGATGAGATCAATCCACTGAAACTACCTAGAGAGGTTCTTTGCTTTATACAAATAAAGAGACATGCTATATAAACAACTCCAAAATCCCCTCATTAGAAGTGAATTCTGTTTGGAGAGCATCCTGGTCTTCTTTTTTATTTTATGTTGCTTTATTTTTTTAAAAAATCATCCAGGATTGTGTAAAGAGGTACAGCTAAGCCTTGTCCTTCCTGGTAGACATAGAAAAATAGAATGGCAAAAACATTGGCATTCATTTCAATTCTGGTTCCCTAAAGTTAAAAAAAAAAAATCAGGAAAGCCCTATCTGCCTTCTGTTAATTGCAAAGTGAACATTGCTCTAAAAGTCTTTCCTTATTACCGATTTAGTTACTGACGCCGAGAACAGCATGGATGGGAGGAACGATGAGGGTTGAAAGTTTCCTTCTGGAATTTTCCAAAGGCTCATATCACCCTTAACGTGCAAGAGCCCCAGGCCCCATCACGGACATCTGTAATGACTACATTCATGCCCACGTGTGATTTCTTTGCCACGCTGGACCATTTCAGATGGCCTGAGGATGATGCAACTTTGTGGGAGCGGCCAGCGTATAAGTGCGTGCAGGCTGGGCAGTGTCTGCTTACCTTGATTTGTGGCTCTGAGGGCCAAGTGAGATAATTAGATAATGTATGCAAAGTGCTTACGATGGGCATGCACCTGGGAGACACTCAGAAAATGGCAACAGTTAGAATTTGGTGGGGCAGTGGAATGAGTGACTAAGAGTGTGGCTGTGGGCTCAGATAGTCAGAGGCTAGGTGGGACGTTCCTGGACTCAGAGGCTTGGTTTCCTTATATGTAAAATGGGCATAATACTTGCCAAGAGAGTAGATCTTAAATGTTCTCACCACAAGAAGGAAATGTAATTATGTGACGTGATGGAGGTGTTCACTAACGTTATGATGGTAATAATTTTGCAATATATAAATGTATCAAATCAACATATTGTATACCTTAAACTTACACAATGTTACATGTCAATTATATCTCACTAAGCTGGGAAAAAAATGGGTATAATAGTACCTACCATGTTCTCTTACACGGTTATTATGATGACGGCAATGAGACAATATGTATAAAGAGTAAAGCAGTCACTCGATGGCAGCTATTAACAATAACACCAACAGCAATAAATGTAATCAGCCCTGTAATTTGCGAACACTTAGATAATGTGATTTAATAGTCTCTTTGTAGCCCTCCCACTTATGATTTGCTAATGATGGAGGCTTTGGACCCATAGCACTAAGTTTGAGCCAAGGTTCATCTTAGGAGATGGGAAGACTTTTTTGTCCCCTGCAGAGATGGTAAACACATGTTTTAGGAAATAGGGAAAGAACTAAAGGATGGCTGCGTTCATGACTTGCAGGTCTTACATTTTGATAGTTAGTTCCCTGAAACCATTACAGACCACAGAATCTAAGCTGAAGTCAGTCCTTCTCTTGATGGAGGACCCTCTGTTTAGAGACCGAAGGCTGGCTTTGTCCAAAGTCAAGCTGAGAGAGTTAGGGACGCAAGGGGAGAGAGGCTTCCCTCGAATGCCGTTAGCTTTTCTCCAGCCCTTGATGCTGGTTTCTTGGCTGATCCCAACAGGTAGAGCGCTTCTGAGACTGAATCCTGAGAGTTCCCATCAGCACAGGAAAATTTTTCTTTCTTTCTTTCTTATTTTCCTGCTTTTTTCTCCCCAAATCCCCCCAGTACATAGTTGTATATTCTAGTTGCTGGTCCTTCTAGTTGTGGCATGTGGGACACTGCCTCAACAAGGCCTTATGAGCAATGCCATGTCCGCACCCAGAATCCGAACCTTGGGCTGCTGAAGCAGAGTGCGCGAACTTAACCACTCAGCCACAGGGCCGGCCCCAACATTTTTCTTTCTTAGTGCTTTTCTAAGATCTGAATTGTGGGATTCCCCAAAGGGACTCCTCCTCCCTTCAAACTCCTCACAGGAGTTTTTCTTCCATCTTTGCCTGGAAAGGAACATCTTGAGATCCAAAGCCAAAGCAACAGTAACTCTGCCTGCCACCAGCCAAGACATTTTGGGCCGTCTCTTCATGTGGCTTGCTCACCCTTAACCCTGCCTCACCCTCCCCTGCAACGCAAGCTCTAGACCCTCCCAGGGCTGACAGGCCTCACAATCTGGAGGGAAATGCTGCAAGCTTTCCCTTTCAGAGGCGGTTGAAGAAGTTACCATTTGGCTGTGTTCGCCACTGGCTTCCTTTCAGTTCCCCAGCAGCCCCCGCCCACCCAGTTCAGCTCCTTTCTTGGTTTCCCTATTGTTCAACTCCACGGTACTTTTTAAGTGTCAAAGCAAATTTGTGTTTCCAGTCGGAAAGCACCTTTTGCTTTTTGCCTTTTTTTAATTGCATGTGGCCTTCATGATTCTTAATTCCCACGAAGAACTTAACTATGTCCCTAAGAAAAGACACAAACACACACACCAACGCAGCCGGCAGACGTTCCCGTGTCTTCGCACACCCTCGCAGACACACAATTGCACGCCGCAAAGCTGGCTAATGTTGATGCGTCCAGGTTGGAAATGACAGGATATTGTGGAGGGCCAGTCACTTAATGAACCCCTGCGGGACCAGTCTTGGTTACTAACAATTTCTCTCCGACTCATCAGGCGAGGGAATCGCAGCCTCAGTGTTTCACTCCATCACGTCCCCCCACTGCCCCTTCTTCCTGCTCTACACAAACAAACCAATTATAGCAACGGATATAAATTGGACCCCTTTTCTCAACATGCTCCCTCAACCTTTTTTCTGCCCTTCCTTACTTAGCTTCAGTCAGCCTGCCCACCAGGTGGACGATATACACGTGCACACACACTCATGCACACATGCACACAAATACTCACATACACACGTGAGTATGTGCATATGCATACTCTTGCGTATACTGTCTGTCTCACCGCCTTCACTGACTTCCTGTTCTTTGGTCTAGCCTGGGTTTATCTGTCTTTATAGCCCTTTAATCTACTATTATGTGGAATACAGCTTGAGAATCACTTTTCTTTATATTTTTTACCTTCTTTTCATACTGCAGCCAATCCCAAACCTTCCCCTCCCTCTGCCATACCTTAGGGTACCTTCCTGATTTATTCTTGGACAGTGCCTTGAGTAACTCGTATTGGTATTAACTGCGCCCTCCCTCTTAGTTATTAATTGATAGCTTAGAGGCTTTGTATAAAGACCTATTCCTGCTGTTAAAACTAGCTGTTAAAACGTTGGATTTACAAACTCTTATAAGGAGTGAGAAGTTACCTAGTTGGAGTCTGAGCCATTGTAAATAAGACAACAAGATAGTTAATTGCTTCAATGTCAGGACCACTCAAAGTATGGTCCGCAGGCCACTCCTGGTCTGTGAACTGTTTGTTAGAGGTTTTCAGCAAGTTCGGTACAGAAATTCTGAATAAGAGTTTAGAAACTTTTATAGCAACCTACCATTGCTGTACATTCAAGCAACATTTTATTTTTCTAGTAATTCATTTCTGATGGATTTTACAAAGCATCAGTCCATGAAGGATTGGATGTTAACAACAACAAGAAAAAGTTGTCCTTTACTACAAATAATCTGAGATGCAGGATTCTCCGTCATCATAAGGATGTTCAAGTTTACCTAGAGAAACGAGGGGTCTCTTTGAATAATTATTTTGGTGCAATTAAATGTTTGCTTACAGATCTTTAACTGTTTGAGTGGATGGTGTGATAAAAAAAAAGGCGGAAAAGATTAAAGCTAATATGTATCTAAATAAAAATTGCAAGAAAATGAAGAACACCCAACCGTGAAGAAATGTAGATATGTGGGAAATGACCATATTTTGCAATGATTCTGTTTTGAAATAACTTTGGGGCAACAAATCTATTATGTAAAGCTGCCGTGGATCCTAGCAAGTTGACCCCATATCCATATTCTGGAGGGCGACTCCTTTATAATGCTGGATCAGGTTATCCTACTAACTTGCCTGTTAAAAACGCTATGCATTTGTTTTTTGGGGGAAGACATGGTTAGTCCTTTGGCATCTACAAATCTCCACGGAGTGAAAACCTTGTTATAGCAGGCTCTATATGCTTAAGCCTCCACATGGACGTATAAACATTTCAAAGAGAGACTTCTGCTCCCTCTGGCATGAGGAACAATCACCCAATTATCTAAGTAGAAGGATAGGTGTCTATGGCAAATCGTAGGCTGGCAACATTCTAGAAATAATAATAACTTGCATTTTCAGTGCCCTTTCCCATTTAGAAAGCATGCCCACTTCGATCAACTCCCTTGATGCGCTGAGCTGGCCAGCAAGGGAGATCAGGCAGGGCTTATTACCTCCATTTTGAGGCGGGCATCAGGTACCTAGAACTTATCCGCTCCACTGTCTCTGTGTGTCTATCCAAATGCTGCCTGAGGCCCCAGAAAATTCCAAGGGAACAGAAAGAACCTCTCCTTGCGTCATTTTTTGCATTGTGTAATGCAAAGAGAACCTGTGAGGGGACACTAGTGGATTCCAACCATGTCCCTTCTGGGTTTTGGGTTTTTTTTTTTTTTTCAAACCAATACCTGTGGGTGTTACTGGATGGATTGTGACTAGAGGCAGTGGAGAGAAAGGGACACCGGGCATTAAAAATGACAAAGCACTTTCATTTGTGAGAGCCATCCAAGGAAGGTGGAAACGAACATATTTTTCTGAGAGAAAAGCAATTTCACAAGCCCCGCCTGTGCACAGATGCACAGGACGCTGGACCTGCTCGGGATGGCCTCCGACATTCCCGGGGAAAGATGGATGATTGATGTTTTCTCATTATGTAGGCTGGGAGGGAGTTTTATGCAAAATTTAAAGAAGGCAAGAAATCCCAGTTCCTGCCCTTCTTCCTTTCATGAGGGCCTTCCTGAACTGGAGACGGACAGACGTGGCGACAGAGCTGACCCAGAATTACACAGAGGTGATGGGATCATTTCTGGGCAGTTAGTTGGGCCAGACAGACATCAGCAGGCCTGGCTGCTGTAGAGGATAATGTTCCCTCTGGGGAAGAACACAAGGTAATAAATGGCTTTTGCAGCAATTAAATGCAAGAGCAAAAGGTGAGCCTCTAGCTCCACCACATCATCTCTTTTTTAAAGAACAACAAAAACGACCGTGAGCCACCAATTCAGAAGAACCTTCCTCCTCACCGGGACACAGGCAGCTGCCTGCTTTTCCTCTCAGTGAACTTTCCACTGCAACTCCTTATGGGTTTCACAGATCAGATGTTCAGGAGGAGCCGAGAGAGTCCCATTCCACCCTGCATTTGCTAAAATGCATTCGGAATGACATTATTATAGATTATGCAAGAACGGAACATGGTTGAGATGAAAAAGTAGCCCTTGATGCTTCTGAGAGAAGGAAGTCAGACTGACCCCTTGGAGACCGAGCTTCTGACTCTGTTTTTCCACAGATCTGCTTGCCTGAGGGAACGGTTCAGCTCTTCCTTCCTTTTAATTCCTGTCTTGTGGGAGATGTGAAAACATGAAGCAAGGAAGAATAACTCTGCAAACTCCCGTCACACACCAACAGCTTGACACACAAGCACACACACGCGCGCGCGCATGCACACACACACACACACACACACACACACTGGAGTCGAGGTTGTAGAACTCTACTTAGACTCAGTGGCTTCCTGATGGGGAGAAGGACTCAAGAATTGGAGGTAAGGAAGGCAAGCACTCACCTTTGCTCTGGTTAGCTATGGGGCCTCAGGGAAATCACTTAACCTCTCTGGGCCTTAGTTGCCTCACCTGAAAAAAAATGAAGCTTTGGATTTGCTGACTTTTGTGATTCCTTACAGACTTAACATTCTCTGATTCAGTGAATTCCTTTCTAATTGAAAGCCTCACTCAGGAAGGCTCATGGGTTTTGCGTGTGTGTGTGTGGGCACGCACCCCAGCTGTGCACAGCAGATAATGCAAGGACTCCATTTTGTTCTCTCTGGAGCCCAGCCTCCATGGGTGTGCTATCTGCTGTCTTTCCCCCTCCTTCCGTGCACTTTTGATGGCCCTGTTATATCCAGACAGCTACATCTTCTGGAAATCATAATCAGAGCGGTGCTGGAATGACACATCTCTCAGACCCCGAGCGTCCACAGAAACCAGCACTCAATTCCTGCTGGAGGCGGTGGAGGTAACCACGGCCCACTCGAGCATGCAGGGAGATCGGCCGCATGCTCCAGTGCACCGCAGCATGTCAATACTTCTGAATAAACTCATCAACCCATTTGCACCTTTGTGAAAACGCATCTTGGAATCAGTGAAATAGGTGTGGCAGAGACAATACAACATTGAGAGGTGGAAAAAGAAGAAAGAGAAGGATTACAAAGAACAAACTTATTGTTTCCAAAGGGAAGGGAGTGCTGTCTGTCCAGAAACTTGGGACAAGTTTGGGGAGATGTTGCAGACATCCAAGAAACTGGAGTTCCTTCTACCTTCTTCCCCTGGGCCATATGTCCATCTTGATGTTTCCACTGATGCCCCAGAGGGAAGAAACTCCCCAAGTCCTCAGTTATTTTGCAACTACTGTTGAGTAGAAACAATCCTCTCTTAGCTGTCTAAGAACTCATTCCACACAAAGCTGGATACTCAGATTCTAAACCTTCCCTTTGACTTTTTTCCCAGGGCTGTGTAAGACCCACTTCTGCTTATCATCCATCTTGTGATGGCAAAGCAGCAGTGCTGGGTCAAGGTTGGAATGTGACAGGAGCTCCTGGTTGATGGGACTGTGTCACCATGTACTGTATATTATATGCCACATGGGTCAGCTCATGTCGGAATAAGGTCCTGTAAGTGTGCACAGATGGCATCTGGGGATCCCATCCCACTCCTCTGATAAGGCTGAATACCAGGCTCCCCACAAAGTGGGAAGGGATCTGTGCTGTGCTGATAAGCAGCTCTCAAATTTTCCAAAAAGACCCAATTTGGAGCATTTGCTGATCTTCATGGTATAAATGCTCCTGCCATGACTCCCACAATAATGGCTATAGTTAACAACAACATAATTCTTGAAAATTTAACCACCAACTCTCATGAGCCAACAGGCCAGCCCCAGCACCCCACTGAAAGGGATTCCCATGATGCTAATGGGAATTACCAACACTGGCATGGCCTTCCTCCTTCTCCTAGAAATCTGACTGGTTGTTTACCCCAGAAATTAGTAGTAGAGAAATGCTAAATGTCTGCTAGGCCAAATTCTCCTTTTTCTTGTACCCCTTCTCTTCTCTCTCATTCCCATCCTTGGGAGGACACTTCTAGGCCCATGACTTTAAATTCCGTCTATTTGCTGAAGATTCCATAAACTGTCTCCCTTGAACCTCAGACTCTTCACTTGAGCCTCTAATAGGCATCTCAAACTTAGCACCTTTATAACAGGCCTTTTCGTGTCCTCCAAAACTTTCTCCCCCAGTCTTTCCCAACTCAATAAATGGCACCACGGCCCACTTGCTCAAGGTAAGTACTCTCCTTCACTCTCCACATCCAATATATCAGCCAGACTTTACCTTCCAAATACATCCTGAATCCAGCTCTTTCTCCCATCCCTACTGCTAACATCCTGGGCCAAGCACTATCATCGCTTGATGAACTACTACAGTTATGTCTACACTGTTCTTCTCCACTCTACTCTTGACCCCAGAAATCTGTTCTTTATACCATAGCCAAAGGAATCTTCAATATTCAAATCAAGTGATATCACTTTCTCTCTGTTCCCCTCCCTCTGCACATACTCACACACCTATACCCAGCTTGAGACACTCCAATGGCTTTGTATTACACTTAGAAATGCCTCCAGACTCCTTATTCTTACTCTGCCTCCTGTCTAACCACATCCAGTACTGTCACCCTAATCACTACCCTCCAGCTGCATCACTCTTTTCTATTCCTCAGGCATGAGTCAGCTTCTGCCTTTGCATTCAGTTTTCCATCTAACTGAGTCCCCTGATCTTTGCATGGCTGACTCTCCTTATCGTTCAGCCTCATTGTAAATGTCACCTCCTCAGAGAGACCTTCCCTGCTTACCTTTGGAATGTATTATCTGTCTAGAATGCAAGTTCCATGAAGGCAGAGACTGGTGTTAGTTAGGCATATATAAAAAAGGCTGCGACAAAGAGGCCCAGTGACAGAGCAGCTAAAGGACAAGTTCATTTCTTGCTCACAAGAGAACTGTTCAGGTTTTTCCTTTATGTTGCTCTGCTGTCTCCCATGGCATCGCCACCATCTGCAGGATCAAGGCTGGGTGACCACATGTTTCGCACAATGGCAAAGGGATCTAGGAGGAGGTGGCATACCCACCATCTTAAGGTCTAGGCACAGATATGGGTCACATCTCTTCCACTCACCTGCCACTGATGAGACCTCCACATGGCCGCTCCTAACTCCATGCAAGGCTGAGAAATGTAGCCTATCCACAGGCCTGGAAGGACACTAGGGCACTTCGTACATGTCAAATGAATAAACAACAACAACAAAAACAATCTTCTAATTTAACAAGTAAACATTTCAATTCCCCTTTGGAAACCATCAAAACTGCAGAAGGAGGTTAGGAAGGTAAAATACAGCCTTCTCCAGTTTGATCCTCCATGGCACACTTGCACATGGAAGGCATTCATAAATGCCAGTCTTCAGTTATCACAGGCTTGACCAAATTCTCCGCCCTCTCCTCCCCATAGGCCTCTACCCGTCACACAAACTAGAAAGGCATGGAGAAAGATGTCCACTGGGAGGCTAATGAAGAATAGTGTGTCTTTTCCATTTTCAAACTCCCTATCTTCTTAGACCCCTCAGCCACTTTTCCCCAACTTCAACAGAAGACTGCATTCCTCTAAGGCCCTGTCCTATTTATTCCAGGTAGGGTGATGACTATGAAAGAGCAAAGGAGAAAAATAAGAATTCTACAGTAAGCCATTGTTTTCCTCTAAACCTTGTTAAAAGTCTTACTCTACCTCAGATGTACATGTGGGCATATTTAACAAAGCCTGTGGGACAGCTGGCATGTGTGGGAACAAATCTGTAAATGTCTTATATGTCTGCACTTAAGATGGGAAACTGGGGCTTATTCCTGGGATTTCTGTACTCTTCTGTAGTGAGTTTTGCAAATCAGGGCCTCTCTTCTGAGCATCTGCAGTGAAGTCCAGTCTAAAGGCCTTGTTTAAGTACTAGCCACATAATTGCTTATGAAAGAGAAACAATTGGTGTCCTTTATGCAGCAGTAGAGGGGCTTTAATATTTCAGAAAAATAATTGATTTGGTAATAGTTATAAGCCCATTAACAGCAACTGTGCACCAGGCACTGTTTTAGGTGCTGGGAATAAGGCAATGGGCAATTAATTCAGACTTTCTTAAAGAAAAGAAAGTGGAGCATCGTGCAGGGTTTCTTAACCTCAATCCTGTTGGCATCTGGGTCCAGATGATTCTTTGCTGTGGGGGCTGTCCTATGCATTGTAGGATGTTTAACAGTATCTCTGGCTTCAACCCACTATGTGCCAGTAGCACCCGCACCCCCAGGTGTGACAAGTAAAAATATCTCCAGACATTGCCTTATGTCCCCAGTGGTAAAATGGCCATCACTGAGAAGCACTGTTCTAGTGCGGAAGAGCATGGTCTTTGGGATCAGATCTGGGTTCAAGTCCTGGCTCCACTAACCTTTAGCTTTAAAATCCTAGAGAAATTTCATTATTTTCTGGCCTTGGTTTCCCGATCTGTCAAATGGTTTAATAAAAGGATGGCATAAAGTAAGGAATATAAGATGCTTAGGTCAATGTTTGGCACGCAGAAGTACTTCTGGAAATGTTATCTAAAAGGTATGAAGTTTGATTTGTTCTGGGACCATGTAAAAGCTTCAGTTAATACAAAATCTGAGAAGTTATTTACCATACCATTTTTTATGATTCAACAAGGTTTTGTGTGCCATTATAAGCATATCCATATCCTTCTGTCTCTGTGTGTGTAGGGCATTGTTTGAAACATTAAATAGGACATCAAGGGTGTTGGTGGCATAGAGATAGAAAATTACTAGAGTTCTTGTTCTTTATTAACAATTCAGTATTTTCTAGCACTTTCCTCTGCAACAGCTCTTTGACCCACTTGATACTGTGGTGGCTCCCAAGAGAATATGTTTTCCTGCAGGTATCATTGTCCTCTCTCTCCAGAAATCCGGTCCCAACTTTCCTCAGTTTATTCCTTGTGATTGGAGCTGGGAAACAGCACGAAGTTTCAGAAGGAAAATTCACGTGAGAATGAATATGTACTTCTAGTAGAAACTGGATTTTATCTCTAGTGACTTTTAAGCTGTGAACAGCACCAATTACTTTAGGTATGTGTTCATCCTACTTCCAATTCAAGATGGTAACTTTGGTAACAAAGGCATCGGCATGTGAACAGCTGGTCGGATGAGCAGTGCTGAATGTAAAGTTTGTACAGAGGGAGGAGGGGGACCAGGAACTGCAGTATCAGGCTGCTGAAACACTGTCAATAATCGTGGGGGAGATCATTAGGACCAATCACCAGACTATCGGGACTGACAAGGATATATTGACAAGTGCCATGCTGATTTCACCAAGGAAATTAAGCTTAAATTGGAAGGATGGTAGGAAAAAAATATGCAGCAAAATATATTTTTAAAAATTATATATGATGGAGGATTATGAAAAAACATTAAAAGAATTATAGAAGTTTTCTGATATTTTAAAGAAAAGTACAGGAATGATAATCAGAAATAGCTTTTATGTCCCAGTTCTCTGTATCCCCATGCACCTTATGTGACTAAGAAACAAAGCGGACTTGAAAGTTATGGAGAGGCTCCATGAGATCCAAAAATCGAATGTTACCGTGTGGGATCCTTGAGCCAGTGCGTTGAAATGTGGTGGAGAATGTGTACATCTGGATAAACAGAGAAAGAAGTGGAAGTGATGTCCTTATGGGAATATACTTCAGACCACCCAGTCAGACGGATCAGTGGCTAGTGCTTTGTTACCCAGGATTACAAACTTCACACATGCAAAACGCACCAGTCACAGGGTTTGTCAACTCTCCCCACATTTACTATGTATCACCTTCTGTTAAAGATACACTTCCCGAAACATTCTTGACCTGCCTTGTTCAACATTTCATCCATTAGAAGGTTGAGAAAGACAAAAGAGTAATGGCTAATTTTGGAGTTGATTCTAATAAATCTAGAGGAACTGGGGATGAAATCACTTGGTGGGATACATTTCGATATGAATTTTCATTTTTTAAATTTAATCAACTTTATCAAAGTTATTAATACACATAGCTTTTAGATTCAAATATTGCTATCAGGCTTGTTTAAAATAATACACAGGGGCCAGCCCCGTGGGATAGTGGTTAAGTTCACGCACTCTGCTTCTGCGGCCCAGGGGTCGCCTGTTCGGATCCCAGGCACAGACCTACACACCGCTTATCAAGCCATGCTGTGGCAGGCATCCCACATATAAAGTAGAGGAAGATGGGCATGGATGTTAGCTCTGGGTTAATCTTTCTCAAAAAAACTACACACTTTCCCCCGAAAGTCTCCCACCCAGTGCCTACTGCCCAGAAACAAATTCTTTCAGTTCTTTTAACTGATTTCTTAGGAATGTATCTCCACATCTCTAAATATCATTTAGTATTCCTATTTCTTGATTTTTACTTCTAGGTGTCATCTGTTGATTTCCAACTATGGAAAGAGGACCCACCACTCTTTTAAATCCCATTTCAAAAAAACCACATAAAATTTCTATCCTCCCAACATTGTGATATTATAATTTTCACTAGGTCAATAGTCAGCCTAGCTGAGCCACATAGTATACTACGATTATTCTTCTTTTCCTGCATAATCCCATTTTCAGTGGTTCCGTTTTTGTTTTTCTTAGTTTTCTATGTAGTAATTACAGGCATGTCTATAAACTCTCCCTCAGTTGTGTACATCTCTTCTCAATATATTCAAGTATATGTGGTGGTGAATCAGTTTCATCTTGTTCTAAAAGTTCCCTCAGAGCTTTCTGTCCTGCTCCCATCGAGACTAGTCGCTCTATAAGTCTGGAGCTTCATTGTTGCCTCAGGATGTCCCTTCCCATCATCCTGGGGATTCCTTTCTCCTCGTGGTCTGTTGGAGTCTCTGTTTCCTGCATCCCGTTTCATTTAATCCCTACCCAGTAGCAGATACTGTTATTAGATCCATTTTGCAGATGAGCCAAACTGAGCCATGGGAAACTGAAGTAAAATTCCCCAAAGGCATATGGTTTTGGCACAAATGGCACTGCCAGGTCTCAAATCCACAATCCATATTACACCAAACCCATGTTCTTAATCACTCACTGAACAGTCACAGCACCACATTTGGCAGTCGTGCTGAGAGGACGGCGAGGTGGCAGAAGCCAGGGTGGCTAAGGGTCTTGTGCAGGCTGTGCTTCCCAAGTTCGTCAGTTTGTTGCAACATTTTTATTTTAAAGCACTTTTACAGATCCTGACTCACTATCCCTAACGGCAGCTTCTTATTTCTTGGATTAGTGGGTAAAAAAAAAAAATAGCTTCTGGGCATGTGACACTATTCTCAGGCCTTTAATGTCAGAAATAATGATCGTGTTAAATTGGAGCTCATTACCACAGAATGAGACCTCACTGAGCTCTCTTTTTGGGGAGTTGTTTAATGATTTTTTCTTCTTCTTCTTCTTCTTTTTTTTTTGCCTCCTCCTCAGTAGCTCTGACATGGTACACCAGGGGGGATGTGGGTGTTTGGAGTGGCAAATTTTTAAATAATAAGAAAGATCTCCTTTCATCTATGTAAGGAAAAGGGTCCATCCTCCATTGTTCTCACCAAATGCTGGCTGTTCCTTTGTTATGGTCTCACGGAAATTTCCTGAGCCCCTTAAGCCACTAATACCAGTTGTATCCCCAGCAGCCACAACACGTACTTAAAGCATTATATTCAGCACAGCCTTTCCCATAATGAATCTGACAATCCTGTTTTATGATTTGTTGAGTGGTTAAATCAAAATATACTGTTCTCTAGAACCGGCTCTCCAATGGAATCCCTGCTGGGCCTCCAGCCACTAGCACAAAGGTTTGGTGTGACCATTCTCAGAGGGCACTAAGGGGCCTGATTAGACCAGGGTGCTCTCCTACGCCTGGGACTCCAGAAGAGAGCAGCCAGCCTCTGCTTTCTGCCTTCCGGGAGCTCCTCTTGTGAACTATCAGAACTATGGTGACCAGAAACAAATGCCCCACTTGAGGAGGGAACTGCTGTCCTCACTGCCTTCTACGTGTACAAAGGACACTGACATGCAGGAGAGCAACAGAAGGGGCAGAGAGCTTGCTACCACACCACACAAGAAACAAGAAAGGAATTGGGAACATTTAATCTGGGGAAGTAAAATACAAAGGTAAGGCTTTTGTCAATTGTCTCCACATACTTGATGTATCATCTTATAAAGGGGATTTTTCCCAACTCGCCCCAAAGGGAAGAATGGGAACCAAGGGGAGGAAATGATAGGAAATCAAATTTTCACTCTAGATTTAAAAAGAGCTTTCCAACAGAGCTGTTGGGAAACATCACAGACTTCCCTGTGAGCAGCTATGTATTTCCTTTTATTGGAGGAATCAAGAAAGATGGGACATCTACAGATATTCCAGAGGAGAATCACCCACTAGGCTTTAGGTAGGACTCATAATCTAAAATATGTCTTCTAATTACATGGTTCTATGAGTCTAGGAGGTGGGGGTTTATTAGTCACTTTTAAAATGAGGGGCAGACCTTTTGGCAATTAAACAAGAAAGATTTTCTAGATAGGAGGTGCTACTTTACAGTAGAGGTCAGCAAACTTTTTCTTAAAGAGAATAAATATTTTAGACTTTATAGACCATTTAATCTCTGTTGTGACTACTCAACCCTGTTACAGTGCAAAAGACAACATACAAATAGACAAGACACAAAAGAATGAGTGTGTCTGTGTTCTAATAAAACTTTATTGACAAAACAAACAGTGGGCCAGATTTAGCCCATGAGCCACAGTTTGCTCACCCTTGCTTTAGAGAATACTGAGAAACTCAAGGAATAAAAAGGCTATGCTAATGCTGTGAGTGTGCTTTTGAGTGTCATACTCATGTATAGCATTCATACATGTATCTTTGGTTATGAGGGTGCGTATTTGTGTGTATGTGTGGTTTGGAGAGTGGTGAGGAGAGAAACGGACAGAAGACACATCTGCAAACAGAGGGATAAGGCTTCTAAGATGCGCTGGTCATGGTCTGCACCGATGAGTTCTCTGTCACAGCGATGTAAAGGCTCCAGGCCCAGAGGTCCCCCAAGGGAAGCTGTACACAGTGTCTGAAATTCCTAATATTTCACTCTCTTTGCTTTGGGCATCTGCCTTGTGAAGGAAAAGGCCTAACTAAATGTAACTCTGTTCTGAAAGAGGGAAAACATAGATACTCAGATTGGTCTATCGGATTGGCTGGCTGTCACATAGACCTTCAAACAGGAAAGTCGGGCCAGATTGGTGCCTGGTGTACCCAGGACCAGCAAGGCAGTCCTCAAATCCTGGAAGGAAGGTAGCTGGGGAGTGAAGAGAGAGGGAGGAAGTGGGGCAGGGCAGGGATTTGCATTGCCTGCTTGTCAGGTCTTCTTAGGGACTACCCTGCATCCGTGCCCCCAACGTCCTGCCCATTTATCTGGGATAATCTTGGGGTCATTTTAAACAGGCTATTTCTAAGCCCCTGATGACCATTTGCAGAGACTAGGACATCTGTCGGTCCTTGAGCCGGCATGGTTATAGTTGAAGGTGGTTAAAATACTGAAAAATCTGTTTCTTAGAATCACCATACTTTTTTGGAGGGTTTCTTCTCCCAGATCATTACCCTTTGCTGTTCTCTGACCACTTTCCTCGTTGACAGCCCTTTCTTTCTAACAGCATCTCTTTTCTGCATCTGAACTTTAAAAGCCTCCTATTCCAGATAACATGCCCCTCCCCAGGCCTGGGCATGCACATATATTTCAAGCAACCTGGAAGAACCTCCGCCGCCATTTGCGGCTGCTTCGTGTTTCCACGGCGGCCATCTTGTCATATCTAAAGAGAGGGACAGAACAGCCTCCCCGGTTCCCTCTGAAGTGTGCTGTGTAGTACTGATTTTTTTCCACTCATCTCTAAATAGAGGTTTCTCTCCCCCTCCTACCAGCTCAGCACCCGAGCGCGCAATGAGCGTGCCCTGCATTTGAAATCTGACATCTCCCTCTCTCACTCATTCAGTCCGTCTTCAGCTTGGCAGAGCACTTAAAAATTGGTATCCCTTTAACTAGGCGAGCTATTCTTCTGCTGGGAGATGACCTTTTACACAGAAGATAGGGCTGTCATAAGTGATCTCTGATATATGGAAGTTTCCTGTGTGTTCCACACCAGAGCGCAGTGGGTGTCTGCAGCATGATTCTGTGCAATGTATGTAAAGATGTGTTATATGACTATATATGGACCTGAATAAATACTTGAAAATACTGCCAGCCCTCATGAGGAACATCCATTCAATTTTTTTTTAATTGAAAAGAAAAATTTTGTCTGATTCAAAGGCTCTTGGGAGAAAAGATGGGAAAAAAAATCATTGAAAATAGGCAAAATTGTCCGTGGGTTTTACAGAAATTAGTTGTACTCAAAGTTATGAAAATAATCTTTAATTCTTCCCACAGACTTGGGAAGTGAAAACAATGAATGGCTTTTTATTCTCCAAGATAATATGTTATCGTGAATTCTTCAGCATTACTCCTCTTTTCTTATCAGAAGACTAATGTCTGATTTTTTCCCCCAAGCAGAATATTGTTACTTTTTTCAAAATATTAATATATATTTCCATGGAGTTGTGGAATTCATGATGCAGAATGAAATGGGAAATTTCCAAAATGGGAAATGATAAGGATTTGCTTGCATGGCATAAATCCACTGGGTACCACACTCGGTGTTAATGAGTCTTAACTTCAGGACCTTGTCATTTGTGCAAATAATGCACGTACCATGGGCTATTAGTACACCAAGGAAACCAGGCTCATGCAATCTCATATAATAGGCTGTCAGAGAGAATGGAAATACCAGGGATGTGCTGACCACCTGCAGTTCCCTCTATTTTGTCAGTTAAGCAAGAATCCTGGGATGACTGCTCCTGGAGTGAAAAAAACTACTTCTCTTTGCTACTGGGCCCTTTCTCCAAACTACTGGAGAAATGGATTCTGAGGGTATTCCTAGTTTACGTGAGGGAGATTACTTACAGACTAACTCACTGGGTGATGTCATCTTTGACGAATAGAAGGAAAGCATATGTGGTAGGAGACTCATGGTTATCCCACCCTAAGCCAATTCCAGGGTAGTCCATCAGAATTCAATGATGATAATGACATCAAAGAATAAATATTTTAAGCCCTGAGTGTCACCTAATGCCCACTTCGATCTCTAGAGTTCCTCTTTTGACTTCCACGCATATGGCCTGTGTTTCTGATTCTCAAGGTCATTGCCTAAGGACTGTGCAGACCTCCTGTGTAACTTCATTAAGTGGCCACCTTGCAGACATAAACCTAGGGACAGCTCTGTTGCTGTGACCAAAATTCTAACATTAAAATTCCTAATGCAAGCTAAAGAAGCTATTGTTCCTTATGAAAATGTAAATACTTTTGAGGAGCTAAGTGATGTTAATATTATGACTGTAATATTATTTTTACTATTCAATAATAGTCTTGCCCTAGCCACGGTATGTACTATCTCATCTCACTTTGATCACCCAGCATGGTAAATATATTAAAAATAAGGAAACTTGGATTCAGAGAGTTTAAATTTCTTATCCATACTCACATCTAGTCAGCAATATGCTTAGGATTCAAATCCATATCTATCTGATTTGAAAACCAGTGTACTTATGGGTTGTCTCATAAGACCCTTTCCAATCTGTTTACTAGCTGAAAGCCATTTTGATAAGAGAGTAACAAAAGAGAAAAAGAGAGAGAGCCCACATTGATTAATTTAAGGTGGAGAAGATGCTACAAGAACATGGGATGGTACAAAGAAAACATTACCTCACATAGCTTTGCCTGGGGCAACCTGCCCTTTGGTTGTTCTTTGCTCAATTGATTTGAGGGAGGATTTGTGAGCCCTTTGCCCAGGATCTTTCTGCTGGAAACTGAGGGAAGGTTGTGACATGAGCTGGTTGCAGTTGGAGCGATTGGAGCTGCCAGGGTCAATAAGTAACAGCAACCTTGGTGACGGCCAGGGCAGAGGTGCCCCAGCTCTGAGATGGGCAGCTGTTTTTACATGCTCTTTTGTAGATGTGCCAAAATGTGGTCAAATATGCAGGAATCTGAAGAGAAGCCTCCATGTATGGCAGGCGTGCACTTGGACCTGGATGTCCAACCACAGCTGAAAGGAAAGTTTTAGGAACTTTTCCTCTCAGGGCATTTTTTTCATTTGCAAGGCACAGATCCCCCAACTCCAAATGGCTGAAGCAAAAGGAGATGTAGTGGCTAACATGACTCAAAAACCTACAGGAAGATCCATTTGGATGGGTAATCAAGTCCGAGGTAGATTATGATTAGGGATTTAAACAAGGTCACCAGGTTTCTTCTCTCCCCCTGTCACTTGGAGCTATCTCCTCCATACTGGTTCCTTTCCCTGGAGGGGTTTCCTTGGTTACAGCATGCCAAGCCCTATGTTCTCTCACTGCAGATGCTCTGGGAAAGTGGGAACATTTTTTTCACAGAAATTCCTGCCAATGTCCTATGGGTACCTACTGGGTCACATGCCCATCCCTCAACCAGTCATGGTGGACCAGGGGGAATGCAATATGCTGATTGGGCTAGGGCAGAATCAGATGCTGTAGCCCTGGAGTCAGCCCTGCCCAAACCCTGTGAACAGAAATGGGAGGAGAGACACATCTCACAATGGCTGCCATCAGGAAAGGCATAAATGGATGCTGGGGGTCAAAAGGCAATGAATGTCCGCTGTATGATGTATCTAGCTTTTTCACTGTCTACAAACATGTGAATGAACTAAGTGGAATGTTCCATTCCCTTCCTTTGGTGCTGGCTTCTAGGCCCGTATCAGTAAGCGAAGCCAATGAAACAAGGAAAAAGGATGCCTAAGGCTTTCTAAGAGTGTGTCTTTCTCCAGTTATGTGAAGCTGCAACGCCAAATTCATGCCTTGTACATGGTTGAGACTTGATGTTTATTAGTTCCTCATACTGTTGTTTTAGGAAAGAGTGACCCAGAACCTTGCTACTCAAAGTGTGTCTCACATGCTGGCAGCATCAACATCACCTGGGAGCGTCTTAGAAACTTGGAATCCTTGACCCTACCCCAGACCTGCTGAATTTAGGTAATGACCTGGAGCAAGGGTCCTTTTCTGCCAAGTGTCAGTTAGTAAATAGTCAGCTTTGCAGACCTTAGGATCTCTGTAGTGACTACTCAAGTCAGCCTGCTGTTGGAGGGCAAAAGCAGCCCACAGACGATATGTAAATGAATGAGTGTGGCTGTGTTCCGATGAATCTTTATTACGAAAACAGGCTGCAGGCTTGATTTAGCCCTCAGGCTGTTGTTTGCCAATCCCTGGCCTAGCCGAGGAAACATCATAACAGGGGTGGAAGCCTCATGGTTCTCACCTCTGCTTTGGGTTTACCTCTCCAGATGAATTATTAGAACATGACTGGAAAATAATCTGCTCATGCGTTCATCTCTTCATGATGTGTGTGTTGAAGCAGCCTCTATTTGGGAGGCATTTTGCCATGCAAAATGATAGAAGGGACCCAGAACTTCCTGAGTTCCTACCTAGTGGTAGTACTCTCCAGAAGGCATGTACTCTTGCCGTTGTGGAGAAATGTGTGCTTGTGCACAGGGCAAGGCTTTGCTGTTTTGTCAAAGACCAGCATGTTTGGCCAGTGGGGTGCTTTGTGCCCATTGCCCTGGGGAGCCAGACACAGTCTCAGTCATGGAGAAGAGAACATCCTCAACTTGCCCAGATGCAGCTGTGAGGTGCAGATTTGCAGGAGAGCTAACAGTGTCCACCCCCACCCCCCAGTTCCTTCCGATCCACTTTCCTTTGCTTGCACCACAAGGGATTGCAGGCAACAGAGAGGCCTCCACAAAGATAAACTTCACAGAGCTCTGTCACTGGCTGCAGGGTCCCTCTGTGGAGATGCTATTCTCTTCCCTTTGCAGCAAATGTCAGCTCCGCTGCCTCTTCCCAGCAGCTCACGTCTGCATGCGTTCTTTCATTTTTCTCTAGAGATCCTGCCTGTCCAGGACGTTTTTTATTTTACATTTGAAAAAGCAGAGGCTCTGCACAGAGCCTGAGTTACCGGCTCCAGGCCCAGCGCTGCTATGCAGCCTCAGATTTTTTGCCTCGGGCTCCCTATGTCTTGCACAGGGAGGGGGGACACTCCTTTGTGCTAACTGTCACTCCAGTGGCGGTCCTGCTGCTGGGTGGGTAGAACCCATTTCCTGGCTGAGGAGCAGCTTGTTCCTTCACTCTGACCACATACCAGATGAAAACTCTTGGCTTCACACATGGAAAAACAATTCACAGCCCATTTGTTGGGTCCCCAAACCTCAAGAGCAGAGACGAAATTATTCAGTGCAGTTCATCCAGCCAGGGGCTGCAGGCATGTGCCCTGTCCCCTCTCATGTTTGTCCATGTTCCCCTTCCTTCTCAGTCTCATCCCCTTCCTCCCAGGCCCTGCCTCATTAGGGGAAGAATTCACCAATTCCTCAAGATTGTAGCAAGTCTTCTTGTCTCCCCTCCTCTTCCTCATAGCCAGACCCAAGAAGGACAATCAGACCAAGCCACATGGGCCAGTAAGGCAAGATAATCTCAGGGCTCGCCCTGGCCTGAGCAAACTCTTGGGTTCAAACGGCCAATGACACACATTTGCTTCACTGGAAAAACTTAGAAGTCATACCACATTCTGAACCTCGCCTTCCCTCAAAAAAAGGATCAAGGAGTCAGCTGGGGAAGGCTTGGCCTAGATGACGTAGAGAGCATGGCATAGACATTTTCATCAAAAACCAGCCCATGTTTATTGAACATCTATTAAGGCTTCTCTGAGGAGTCTGCAAAAGCATCCTGGCTGGGCTCCCTGGTTCCATGATTGCACCCTCCCCGCACAATCCATGCTCCACACAGCAGCCTGACTGGTCCTTTTAAAACATCAGTCATCTCACTCCCCTGCCCAAAACCTCCCAGGGCTTCTAATTGCACTTAAACTAAACTCCGTACCCGTTGCCTGTTTTCCATTGGGATGTTTGTCTTCTTCTTGCCAATTGGTAAGAGCTATTGGTGTATTAGCGATATCAGTCATTGGTGGTGCAAACATTTTTCTCAAATCTGTTGTTTTGTCTTCAGACTTTGTGTACGGCATCTTTTGTCGTATAAAAATTTTACATTTTTATATAGTCAAATATGTCCAACTTTTCCTTTATGGCTTCTGAGTTTCTTGACTTGATTAAGATGGATGCCCTTCTTAATGTGATTGTTAACCTGGAATCCACTTGGATTTTTCTTCTGAGAGGTTTTCGTGGTTTATATTTTACATTTAATTCTTTATTCTATCAAAATTTATTTTTGTATTTGGTCAGAGACGGCAGGGCTAATTTTCTTTTCCTCTAGACAAGGGGTTGGCAAACTATGGCCACATGCCAGATCTGTGTTTATAAATAAAGTTTTATTGGAACACAGCCATGACCACTTATTTATGTACTGTCTCTGGCTGCTCTTACACTGTGACGGCAGGGCTGTATAGTTGCAGCAGAGACCATAAGGCCAGCAAAACCTACAATATTTATTAACTGCTTCCTTACAGAAAAAGCTTGACCACCCCTGCTCTAGACGACTATCCATTTGTGCCAGCCCAATTTGTTAAACAAACTACCTTCAGCCCTCTGAAATGAAATAGTCTTTGTCATATATGAAATTCTAATGTGTCTGAGGATCTTTTCCTGGATTTTTCCATTCTGTTCCACTGATCTCTTTGTCTGTCTCTCTGCCAATACCACTTAGATTTGATTACTGTGACATTATATCTGGCAAGGCATATCCCTCCTCACAATTCTTATTTTTCATGCTTTTCTTGGCTCTTCTCATGCGATTACTCTTCCATTAGAATTCAAGTTATTTTTGTCCATTCCAAAAAAAGGGAAAACTTTCTTGGAATTCTAATTAGAATTGCCTTGTTTATATATGTATTTTGAGAAGAATGGATATATTTACAATATTAAGTCTTCCTATCTAAGAAAATACCTTTCTATCTTTTCAGTTCGTTTGGGGTCTTTTAATAAGATTTTATAATTTTATCCATATTGATCTGTATTAGTCAAGATCTGGTCAGAGACAGAAACCATGCCAGTAATTTGAACATGGAAAATTTAAAGAAAGACTTATTAACTAGTAAAAAGTGGTTAACTTTTAAATGGGTTAAAAGAAGAGTCTCAGGAAGACAGGAATAGCAAATGCAGGAAGGAGCGATTCCCAGCGCTGAAGAGCGGCTCACGAGGACGGGACAAAGAACTTGGGAGAGGGAGCCTTCCAAACCCGGGGCTGAAATTCGGACATCACTGGAGAGGGTGTAGCTGCCACAGGAAAATATAGCCTGGGTCCAAGTTCTTTTTATGTGACCTTTATCCCTATGTATTTTTATAGTTTTTTTTTTGAAATCTCTGTTGTCATTTTTTTCCCATTCTCATTTCTAGGTGCTTATTGCTAGTAGAAAGTGAAGCTATTGATTTTTATATAGTTACCTTTACTGTCTTTACTAACTTGTCTTATTTATTTGACTAGTGTTTCATTAGAGTCTCTTGAGTTTTCTGGGTATTCAAACATAGAGCAAGAGAGATAATTTTATCTATTTTTCTCAATATTGATAGCAATGATTTCATTTTCTTGCCTCAGTGCATACACCAGTTCCTCAGATAATGTTAACTTGCCATTTATCTATTCTACCAAAGTTTTTTTTATATTAAATTCCTTCTATCCTTACTTAATTTCTGTCTCCTAGATATGTCCAATTCTGAGAGATGTATATGGATATCTCCAACTCTTATTTTAATAATTAATTTATTTTAATTTTCTCGTATGCTTAATAGCTTTTTTTCTTTATATATTTAAGTGTTATGTTATATGGTGCATACAGGTTTATGGACATTGTATCTCCTTTATAAACTCTGCTTTTTAACGTTATCTCATCACTCTTCCTTCTGGTCTGTACCTTCAACCTTAAATTCTACCTTTTCTGAAAACCATATTGCTAACATTTGCTTTCTTTTTTGCCTGGTTACTCTTTGTCTATCGTTTCCATTTCAATTCTCCTTTCTCAGTTTCTCATCATAGAACCAAATAATGGAGCATTTGCTTGCATTTCCCCAGAAGTTTCCACAGTAACTGTGTTTTTAGACTTTTGCACCTCTGGTTGTTGTTTCCAGTGGGTCTCAGTAACACTGGATGCTACTTTCAGTCAGAAATAAGCATTGCACGTGTACTCTGCTCTGTCCACACTAGTTCACCCCTAAAAGAGCACTGAAATTAGTGCCCTACTGAATAGGATAAGTGCTTTAGCAGAAGCCTGCGAACAAGACTACAGTCCTTTGTGATGAGACTCTTACCACCCTGGACATGCCTGATTTTATTTTTGCTCATATTGACCCAACCTGTTGATCCATGTGAAGACAGAAGTGACCACAAGGCTACTCTTCCTTTCTGCTTATGTTAACAGTAACTTCCATGTATTGAGTCTGACTCTGTAGCAGGCACTTTGCATACTCTACACACATTGTCTTAGTTAATCGTCACAATAATCCTGGAGAATATATTATTATCCCTGGTATGCAGGTGAAGAGAGTTAGGTAACATGCTTCCAGAAACACAGCCTCTAAAGAACAGAGATGGAACTTGGCATTTATTTTGTTTTACTCCATGCACTGCTTCTCCCTTCTCCAGAGTCCACCAGCCTACAACACAGCCTCAGGCTGTGCTGAGATCGGGGCAGTGGGCTGATAGAGGCAGAAAGTGAAAGCATTCCAGAGTGACCCAATAATGCCCATTTCACCAGCTTCACCAGACCGGCACTGAGGATTGCCAACATAATATTTTCGTGAGCTTCATACCTTTACTCTTCCATGGCTTAGAAATCAGATATTATTGTTAAGCTTCTGAAAGTTTAGTAGATATCTTTTATAACAAGAGTTGGGGTTATGCAGATATAAGAATAAAAAACATCTGATCTCCCCCAACTTGCCATTGACAGATCCTGCTGCACAGGATCATGGGAATCATTCATACATTGTGTTCTCAGGACTGTGCAAGACACTGGCATAAAAGTCCTGCAAGGTGTGCTGTCTTCTTCCTTGAGAGTTTTACACTTCACTTAGCACATGTACCCCCAAAAGAAAAGTTTTAAAAAGGTGGATGGTACAGAGCAAGGGGAGGTGCTGCAGTAAGTGTCTCAGAAGGTCAGAAATGATGTTCTCCCAGGGAAAGATTTAAGGAAATAATGCACTTGAGCTAGGCTAAAGGGAGATAAGAAATTAAGCAAGTGAGAAGAAGGAAATTATAAGATGAGGGCAATGAGAGCCAAAACACAGAGGGGAATATATCATGATGAGAAGGAACAGGGAGCAGACCGAGTTGGTCAAGGAGGAGAGTCTGGGTGAGAAAGGTCGTGGTGGAAGGTAATGCTGGGGTTATTGTGGTGCAGATTATGCTCTGGTTAAAGACTGGACTTTATCTGGTGGGCAGCAAGGAGCAGTTGAAAGTATTGGAGCAGAGACAGCAGGTACACGATAGTTGCTTAGAGATGTTAATTCCACAATGGCTATGGTGGGTTGGCGTGCTGAGGGAGAGAGAGCAGTTTAATAACTGGTACAAGAACAAAAGCAAACATTTCACAAAAGAAAAACTTTAAAGAGCCAGTAATCATTTGGAAAAAAAGAGTTAGCTTCATTCATTATTAAGTAAACGGAAATTAAAACGACTATGAAGTCCCCATCCTTGCCCCTAAATGCAAAAAGATTGTAAAGTCTGCTATTCAGTGTTATCAGAGGAAGTGACCTTGACACTTTCATATACTGCTATTGGGCATATAAGACATTTCAGGGAAGAATTTAGAAATATGGACCAAGATTTCCCAAAATATTCAAACCCTTTCACCTATTACCTCTATCTGAAGAATTAATCATAAGGAAATAATAAGTCTGTGTCCAACATTTTAGCTGCAAACATCTCCATTGCGGCACTGTTTACAATAGCAAAAAATAGGAGCAACTTAAATGTTAAGGGTTAGGGGACTGGTTAAATAAATGATGGCACAATGGTGGTATCTTCATACAATGGAATATCCTGCGACTATTAAAAATGATGTCTATGAATAGCAGTTGAGATGGAAAGATAGTCACGAGACAGTGTGTTCATCCTTTCTCATTGGTCTCTAGGAATACTTCAGTCATAAAGTGAACATCTAAATTTGCAAGGCTCTGTCTCTGCGGTGTCTGTCCTATTACACTGGTCTATTTGTCTATCTCTATGTATATGCCACACTGTCTTAATCACTGTAGCTTTAGAATAATTCTTGCTACCTGGTCGGTCTAATTCCCTGCCTCTGGCTGCTGTGTGGAGAAGAGTTTTGGGTGGGGGGACAAGGTGAAAGCAGGGAGATCAATTGGGGCGCTGTTACAGTAATTAGAAGTAGAGGTGGTATTGCAAATGTTTCTGAAAAAAATCGGAGTTACTCAAATGCTCTACAAAGCCCAGGGTACTAAAGGGCACTAATAAGAACTTCTTATCCCATATTTTGGCAACTTCATAAATGATCTTACCTCATGGAACAGCTCCTCTCCTCTCAGACCAGTTTCGTAATCATCAAGGAAGAGAAATCAGTTGCTGAGTACAACAGTGAATTTAAAGTTCTGTGTCTCCTGAGTCACCCGCCATGTCTTTCATTTATGCCTCCAGATACAAAGGAGGCACATATTCCTCCCCCAACTACCACATTCCATCCGTCTCTCAACCACATTTTTCAGAAAGTGTGAATCGCCTCATACAGTGGCTGCCATTATAAACACCATGAATTAAGACTTCAACATTGACTCGAGCCAATGGTGAAAGATCAACATGGCTGCTCGTGCAACAAACATTAAGAAATCCCAAATGGTTGTGCCTTTTTAGAACTAACAAATGAGTTCAAAGGGTTTTCTTCCTTCCATGAAAATGAAATGAATTCAAGTTTAACAAGTAGGTGGTGAAAGCCTTGCTGACAGGGCTGGAAAATTCTATGGAAGAGCTGATGGAGGGTTAGGGAGAGAAAATGGTCCAAGACCTAAAATAATATTTCAGGAGTTTTCTACGATATTGAAGAATTACAGCAAGTCAGTAATGACCTTCTTAAATTTGAACTGTTCTGCAATTTAAAACTGTACCTTCAGTAATTATGATCCAGCAACAGCATAGATAACTCATTGGTTCCGTACTAAAAAATTATATAAAGTGTGAGGTAAAAAGTCAACTGTCTGTATCTTTAAAGAGGAATCAAATGAAAAATCAGCTTAACTTGCTTTTCAAGTTACCAGTAGCAGGAAGGAACACAGTGAAGAGGACTGTGAGAAACATCAGGAGTTAGGCTTCTTGGAATATGTCTTGTTTCTTGCATTTGACTTTAGAACTGCATGACCTTTTACATAATTTTAAAACAAAAGTAAACTTTAAAAAGCCATCCATCAAAATCGGAGTGAAATAAATGAACCCAACTCTGTGTCCAGTGGGTGGCATGACCACAGAGAAGGACTCATCTAAATAACTTTAAAACGTAGAAATTTGATGTACATCATTAAGGACAAAAAGAACTACAAAAAAATATGAAGCCGTTTTCAGGAATGATACTGCAGGTAGTTGTAGCGTCATTGTTATTCTGGGACTCGGGTGTAGAATGTGGAACAAAGCAAATAAGTATTTAGATTAGTGTCATTGACAACTGAGATTTCTAGCATAGGGAAAAGGAGATACAGCTGGAAGATCAATACGGTTAAATTAAAACCTTGTAATTCCGAATTTGAATGGAAAGTATCAGTATGAACCTATAATGTATTTTATTTTAAATATATATATGCCGATATATTTTACATGATTTATATAGTATAGAATGTATGCATTTACATAATATGTGTGTGTGTTTATATAATATGTGTGTGTGTGTTTCCTTGCCATGTTCACTGAAAGGCTTGGAAACAGTGATCAACCTATTAGCTATGAGCGTTGACCAACCCTAGCACCTAGATTGTAGTGTATAAATATTACTTCTCACTAAAAGAATCCAGGGCTTCTTGGATACATGGCTAATTTCATGTCTGGGGCAGGAAATATACAAGATAAGCCTGGAATATTTTGTCACAGCAGAAAGCAAAAACACATGAGCCAACTTGAAGATGCTCCCATTGGCCAAAGATGACACAATATATTATTCAATAATAATAATAACCACAGTGAATTTCAATGGATTGAAACACAACAAATCAAATAGTTAGATTCATGAGGTCATAATGATTCAAAACAAACAAGAAACGCAGAGAAACCAAAACTCAGGGTAAACACATGAGGGGAAACTCCTCTCTATAAAAGTATTTCAGCTTTATTTAAAAAAGAAGGAGGAGGAGGAGAAAGTTGGAACGATAGAATAAAAAGAGTCACATTTTGTAATCCATTAAAGAACCGATGGATCTAGGCAGTGAGCATCAGTGGCTGTTCTCATCAAGGAAAGAGCTAACTAGGCATTAATCCTTCCTGATGGAGATACAAGCAGCACCACATTCTTCCAAAGAAGTGAATCTAATGAAGGCTCTGGATCCAAATGCCAATTTACCAGAGATGCAGAGGACAGCAGAACACGTAAATACCACCATGAGAGTACCATCAGAAAAATCCAGACTGTTTGAAACTCTTAAGGCCACATGACCCAATTTCTTCAATAACAACAATAATAAACTTCCAAGGACAAAAAGAGATAGAAAAGGAACCCCAGTGATTAAGGAGACTTGAGAGACCGAACGACCAATCACATGGTATGGACCTTTTGGGGATCTTTTCAAACTTTTAAAAAGTTAAATTAGGGGGCCAGCTCTGTGGTGTAGTGGTTAAGTTCGCATGCTCCACTTCTGTGGCCTGGGGTTCATGGGTTCAGATCCCCAGTGTGGAGCTAGCATCCCTTGTCAAGCCATGCTGTGGTGGCATCCCACATAAAATAGAGGAGGATATGGCATGGATGTTAGCTGAGCAACAGTCTTCCTCAAGCAAAAAAGAGGCAGATTGGCAACAGATGTTAGCTCAGGGACAATCTTCCACAGCACAAAAAAAAAAAAAGAAAAAACAGAGAAAGAAAACAAAAAGTTAAATTTGTAGGACAATCAGGGAAATTCAAACACTGACTGGATATTTGAAGATGTTAAGGAAATATTTTTAAGTATGATAGTGGTATTATTAGTAGGCTTTTAAAATATCTTACTATCTTTTAGAGATGCATACTGATATAGTTATAGATGAAATGATATGTCTGAGATTTGCTTCAAAATAATAAGGTGGAGGACTGACCCCGTGGCCAAATGGTCAAGTTCACCTGCTCTGCTCTGGCAGCCTGGGGCTCACAGGTTCAGATCCCGGGTGCAGACCTACACACTGCTCATCAAGCCATGCTGTGGTGGCATCCTACTAGAACGACTTACAACTCGGATATACAACTATGTACTGGAGCTTTGGGGAGAAAAGAAAAAAGAGGAAGATTGGCAACAGGTGTTAGCTCAGGGCCAATCTTTGTCACCAAAAAATGGTTGCCTTAAAAAAAACAAACAAGATGGGGGAGAGTGGGGGTGATAGATGAACCAAGATTAGCCATGAGTTGATCATTGTTGAGGCTAAGTGATAGGTCCATGGAGGTTTATTCTTTTCATAACAAAAAGTTTTTTAAAGACATAATTTACATAGTTTCATATATATGGTATATATATAATAATTCAAAAGATATCATTAAGAAATAGCCTACCCCACCCTCTCGTGCTTCATATTTTGCCCCATTGCAGTCTCTCTTATTTCCTCCATCAACTGCTTTCCTTGCTTCTGCTGCCAAAGGTGATTCTGACAGGCCTTCAGAAGGTCTAGAGGATCTGGTTAACCTGCCTTATCCCAGCTCATCCTGTGCATCCTGCATTCCATTCCCGTTTCATCCCAAGAGGACATGTACTACGTAGCTTTGATTTGGCAGATCCCGTCAATCTCATGGGCAGCAATACAAGGTAGAGTTTATTTTAGCAGCATAACTTCTTTCAGTAGCTCTGTAAGTCATTGTAGTCCAAAGTTTACGCAATCATTAATAGTCTGAAGGGTTTAGCTTAAATTTTCAGTGACACGTTCTTGTATTGTACAGGGAAATCGTATATTGGAGTAATGACAGAGATGGGAGTTTGTGAAGCTCTCTTTGTAAATTTCTAGACCAAAGAAGTATTCAGAGGCATGGCCTGAGGCGTCAAAGGAGAATTTCATCATGTACTGCCTCATTCTGTTCTTTGAACACAGATAATCTTGTGCACCCGTGCTTAGCAGAACATACGCTTTTTGCTTCAATTTTGCCATCAGCTCTCCAGCTGGACCAGCAGTGGCTTGATTTTCTGGCTAACAGGAATTGAACAAAGGGGCAAGAAGGACAGACCCCCATGTTGCTTCCATATTCTGGTCCCCTGAGACCCTTAGGGGTAACCCCTGAAGGGATCTCTCTTGGACAGGACTGTATTGTGATAAGCGGCTCTTCCTTCTTGTCCAGCATGGACCTCTGATGGCTCCTAGGTCAAAGGGAATGGAATGCAGTTGGGCTCTGCTCCTCTAATCCATCTCCCCCAAAATTCCTGACCTGAGAGCTACACTTCATAAAAGACCATGCAGCTAAGCCAAGGGGTCATGGAATGAATAGCCACGCAACTGGTGAGAAATGGAAGCTGAGAAGCAATCTGACAATTCCTCTCTCTTAATTTAAAGAAAATGGATCTGGAGACTTTAGAAACCTCCCAGCCCCACAAATTTAAGTCCCCAGGCCCAAGTGTCTCTAATTCTTCACACTGGAAAAGTTAGAAGCCTCAGGACAGGCAGCAACTACAAGTCTGTCTCTAGATGTTCAACTCATTAAACTCTGTGAAAGCAATTTGACAGCATCTGGGACGTGTTTTGTCATTAGGGGTGGGATTGGCACTGTTATTTATTTTACCAGGAAGAGGTGCGTGTGAAGGTGTCTGCATGAGAGGGTGTATGTTTCAGATGTAGGTGTCACTGAGTTTGTGTGTGTTGGGGATGGGTGTGAGTTTTTTGAGGGTTTCATTGCTGTTTTTGTTTTGTGTTCATTCCTACTGAAGAAATGCCCCTGAGCCCCTGCGTTCAGTTCATCTGGAAATTCTGTGCTTCTTTCCTGTGTTAATGGAATCACCCAAAGCACCGTCCTTCCTCTGAACCATTTTGACCATGATGATTCCGAGCAGCCAAAGAGACTCAGCTCTGAATTTTACATTTCCTTTCCTCTTATCTAGAGGAACAAGTTGTCATTCTAATTAAACAACAACTTTATTCCATGATGCAAGGAATAAAATCTCGGAATTACTTTCACTAAATTCCAGTTTAAATAAAGTCTTGCAAATAATTACTTGAACATAAGTTATTTACCCATTAATTCTTTATTTGAATTTGGAGGAATTCAAATATGTTTTCTGGCAAGTGCTTCTGATAAATGACCCGCTTTATTAGTAGTAGGTGTCTTATTCTTATAATTCCTAATGTATAATAAGCAGAACCCAGCCATTTCTGTTTCATGTGTTCTTTTTAAACCCTTTATCTCCCTTTAAAAAAATCATGTTTAATACATCACAGACATGATCTTTTAAACTGTTTTCAGTAGTTATGCAAAATCTTCACAAAAGTACTGGTGGGCAGACTACAGAGACCTCTCGACTTTAATCAGCCACGAGAGTAGGCAGGATTTAGAAGTCATTTCTCAACTCGGGATCACCTGCAGAAAATGAAAAAGTCCCAGGGAAGACTGCTGAGTATAAAATGCCATTGTGTACATAGACTTTTATGGACTCTGAAAAGCCCTTTGACTCCTTGGAAATAGAAGCTATGTTGGAAGTGGAAAGAGTAGAAAAATTTGTGTGACATGTGCATGTGAACACAGCACTGATGTTTAGGCTTGAAAAAGAGTGAAGAGGTCCAGGAAGGGGGCTCGTAGCCACTGAAAATCTTAACTGTTCGCCCAGAGGGGCTGGACTGAGACCTTGAATGGGAGGGAAAGGGCATCAAGATCAGTGAGAGAGACTTTGAACTATTTGCCAGTGACATTGACTTCAGAGCCCCAAACCAGACAGCAATAATCCAAGAACTGGAGCATGGTATGGAAAATGGGCTCAGCATGAGGACGAAGAAACCATATTTAAAGGAAGCATGATAAAGGGTAACTACCGTTCAGGAGAAGCTGTGGCCCTCACTAGTGTCTGCCACAGCAAGCCCAGATGGGCGATGACGGACTGCAAAAGCGAGCTGGTTTCTGCTGACAGATAGAGTTTCCAGTCCTACAGCACTTCTCGTTATGTGACCTTGGGCAACTCATTTAACTTCTCTGGGTTTCATTTTCTTCACCCATAAAGTTGGGGGTTGGAATGGCTGATTTTTTTAAGAACCCTTGCAGATGCAACATTCTACAATTCAATAAGAATGCATAAGAAGAAAGAGTTTGGCTTTCCAAAAGGATTGCAATTCTTAGAGTGTTATCCCAAAGAGTGTCTATCCTCTCTTCACTCCTAGTCATCTTGCAGCTCTGGGTAGCCAGCCACCCATGCATACACCACAGACTGTCTAGAAAACAGAGAAGGTCCTAGTAAGTCTGAGATGGCTGAACAAAAAGAAAGAGAACGACTTAGACCTTGCTGTGGCTGGTGAGGCATATATAGGTTGAGTTTCAAAGCAGTCATACCAGAAGAACAGCAGTCTCCATCACACCCCGAGATTGCCCCTTGACTGGACCAGGGCAGTGTGCTGTGCATGGCTACCCTGGGATGGAAGTCTCCTCTAGTTGACCCTGATAATGTGGTCATCACACCAACAGCCCCAACATAAATATGTGGAGGGAAAATTACAGCCGGGAAATTTGAGTTGAGCCTGCATCATATTATGGGTTAGCACGTGGGCTTTCCTAGACGACAGGTAACCACTCCAGGCACCTCTGAATTTCCTGTTTATGTTCATGTACCACCCAATTAACACCTAGTTAGTGGCTGCACACTTGCACCGACTTTGCCTTGTCACCACTACCCTGCAGCTCTTAACTACCCCCAACCTGCCTTCCCATATAATAGAACCTGAATTAATACTCTCATTCAGGCAGAACACAATCCATTAAGAAAAAAAGAAATCAAATGGCTTTGATGAGAGGATGCACACGACTTGTCAAATGTAGCCATTCTGTCATTCCCCGAAACAGACACCCAGGTGAGAATGCAGCTGAGTTAAACAGTGACATGTGCCAGGTGGCATGAAAGCGATCACCATACAATCAGGTTTCTGCCTGGATTTGAAGTATTTCCAAAGAAAGGCTGCTGTTGCATATCTGTTCTCACTGGCGCTGGGCTTTTCTGGTTACGTGGCAACCAGAAGCCGGAAGGTTGGGGGAGGGAAGCCAGGAGCTCAGTGTGAAAACTTTGGCCTTGAAGTTACAGTTTCAAGTGAGGAATAATTCTTTGCCTGGTGGCATAAAAGGAATCTTTTGTGTGTCCTAGAGCCATATCACTGACAGACTGACCAAGTAATACATTGAAACGATTTCAGAGTGAGTATTGAGAGACTCGGCGCTTCAGATGTGCCTTGTCTGTAATCTCAAAACTGTGAGAGGACCACCCAAATTCTAAGTCATTAAGCTGAATGTTTCCATACTAAATAATATCTTTTGCTTGGTAGTGCATTGCTGCTTGATCCTGGCTGTGCATCCGAATTGCCTGGAGCTTGTTAATAATGCAGAGACACAGACCAGATCTCCTGAGTCCGAATCTTCAAAAGCGGCAGCGTCCGCCCTTTTGACAGGCTCACAGGTGGCTCTGCTGTGCGCTCAGGATGGAGAGCTACCAGCATGGTGCTCTGCAGTTCAGCCAGGACTTTTTCACCCATCGTCTCATTTGGTTCTCCCTACAACCTGTGAGGAAAGAATGGAATCTCTTTTATTGATGAGAAATTAGAGAGAGACAAAAAGTTCCAGCACTTTGCTCGAGACCCCAGAGTCAATAAGTAGCCGAGGCGGCTGGGGCCTCCCACCACCAGCACTGTCTCCAGGGCTGTGCGACCTGTGCAGGTGCACAGGATCCAGCACTCGGGCGCCTGCTGCCTAGTTTAATGCTCTGCTGCTGCCATCTTGAAATTCTTAATAATTTTTGAACAAGGGCACCACATTTCCATTTTGCACTGGGCGATGCAAATCGTGTAGCCAGTCCTGCTGTGTAGACCATTGCATTGTGTTGATTCAACTGTAGTAAAATACTTGGAGTGTTTCTCTCCAAAGTGAATCCCAGCTCTAGAGTCGTTAGCTTGAGTGTGCTAGAACGGCAACCTAGGGGAGAATAATAACAATATATAATCGTACTTTCATTTACTGAGCATTGTTATGAGCTTTTCATAAATCATATCACTTAATCCTCACGACAACCTAATGTAATTATTGTCACCATTTTATAAGTGAGGAAACTAAGACACAGAGAAATTAGACAGAGGTTGTGTTGTATGTGATTGTATATGTCTGTGATAACGGTGGATTCCGGACTCAAATCTCAGCTCTGCCATTTACCAGCTGTGTGACCCTAGGCAAGTTACTTGACATCTCTGAATTTCAATTTCTCAGCCAGTAAAATAAGGGTGATAATAATTGCTTCAGAGAATTGTTTTGAGGATTCAATGAATTAACATGGACAAAGTGGCCAGCACATAACAGAAGCACAAAAAATGTTGGGGCCTTTAATAACCTTTGCACTCAAGAATATTACCTGTGACATACCAAAATAGATATTTAAATGGCACCTTACTTAAGGATCTGAAGTGTTTTCACAGCACCAGATAATATAGTCAAGGTGTAATTAGCCATGCATTATAATATTTTTAAGTGATTCAAGTGACACTTCTTATGTCTAAGTGTAATCTTTCCCACTTTAGCATTTATCATAGTTTAATAACTACTGAATGCTGTTGAATTAAAATGCTATTCTGTCTGGGGCCATGTTGACCCTTAGCATGGTAAAGCTCATCCAGAGCTCAGCTAGAGCCGAGAAAAACGCTCACCAGAGCAACTGAACTCACGTGCTCTTCGGAGACAAGAAAAGATTGTAAGTAAAATGGAGAGCCTCTGAGATTTCTGAGACACCGGGCAGCTTCACACCGGCACGGCTCAAGAAGCACAGGCTGAGGGCTTACTCCTAGGAATGAGACCTCCATAACATTTTACAGAGATGGGTTTGCGCTTCTTCCATTCTTCACAAGCTCACAACCTGTGTGGTAGGAAAGGGATGTGGTGTTAAGACCTTCTTTAGTTATCTCCTCCATATATACCCGCCAGAGTATACCTACTATGTGCTTGTACCATGGATTTGATGCTGTATATAGATTCGCTCGCAGAATTCCCGTACAATCTACACGATAAGTAATACTGCCCATTTCACAGAGGAGGGAAATGAGGCTCCATGGATAGAACCAATTTGCTTGGTGGTGGAGGATTCAAACCCAAGTCTTGGCCAGAGCCTGGACTCCTTAAGTTCCTTTCGTTCTTTCCATTCCCGCAGGCGTGTGTTCTTTGTGCTCTTTGATGAGAAGGAAGAGGCCAGGCCTAACAAAAGTAGTCATTCAGTTCACCCAGTGAATGAAGGAATGTGAGCTGGATCAGAAGAACACCAGAACATTTTAATGACGGTATGAATTGGCTTGAACACGTGATCCAGTCAAATGTACCATTGTTTTGAATTATTCAAAAGCTGTGAAACATTTGTTTTTCTAAGTGACCATTTTTCTTTTCTTTATTGCACACTATCCTTCTTCCTTCACATGGTGAAATGTGCCAGTTTGATTTAAGGGCATGTGGTCTTCTGGGCAGTTAGCCGTTTTGGTTCAACAGTCGCATGGGATCTCTTTCTGTCTCGTATATCTCAGACTTGGCTCCAGAGCCGTGGAGCTCGATTCTCCCAGTGACCATTTATTGAGAGGGAATTCAATACTTTGTAAAGCCATATGAGGTCACTGAAATAATTTTAGTAAAAATCCCTTTGCTCCCCAGAAGAGTTCCCTGGTGAGCTCCTTGGAACCCAGGAGACTGGACAGAAATTGCTCACTGGGTGAGAGAGAGATTGTGTGTGTATGTGTGTGCGCACACACTCGCGGTGTTGAATCCAGCAGAGGGACGGCATGGGCCACGCACGCATATCGTTCATGACCCGGCCTCCCAGACTGGGTCCTCAGAATGTGGGCAGATAGACAAGAACCCTTTTCAGCTGTCTCAGAGCACTTTAGAATCTCAACCAACACAGAAAATAATTTTCTACCAATGATTTGACACAGTGATTTGAACTGTACTCTATGGTCTTGACATGGTCTAAGAGCCCTCTGAGAAATAATGAAAACTTGGAGCCCGCACCTCATCCCAGAAAAAATTCACACATGCCATACACACGCACACAACTTTGTAAGCAGTATCAAGTGATTTGTGAAATCTATGGATTGCCCTTTAGAACCACCGCTCCACGGAATTTCTTTCCTGTCTCAAAACAGTCTCCAAGACCAACGTCTTTCTCTTTCCATCCCTCTCTTTCTGTCATGTGTTCCACATAGGAATCCAAAAAGGACAGGGTTTAATTTTCTATGGTGTTTTTTTTCCACTGTGTTATATCATAAGCCCTTTTCCTCTTGCTGCAAAATCTTCATAAGGCTCACTAGTAATAGCTGCGAAACGTCCCATCCATTAGCTGTCTCTGGATTTTCTTCTTTATTGGTGAACACTGCAACGGTTTCCAATTGTTTGCTGTTTAAACTAACATTTCAGCAAACAATGTGCTGCCAGCATGTCCCATTCCCCACTCGAGCTGCCAACCCTTTTCCATCCTCTTGAAGCATCGTGGTGGTTATCATTTGCACTTACTTGATTTAAATGTGCTTGCCTCTGTCCTTCCTGCCTGACCAGAAAGCAGGGCCATTTTTCTTTACCTCCTCTACTGGATGCTTGGTTCTCTCCCATCTTGCCACTACCAGTTATTCCTTTTTTTCTCCCCTACCTTTTGTTTTGTTCTTTTCCCAAACACACCCAGGTCCTCCTCATCTATATAAATCTCTTTTGCCTCCATGAATTTGCATGTGTTGGTTCCTCTGCCCGGAATACTCTTTCCTCCCACCCACACTTGGAAATTTCTACCAACCATTAGACTGAGAAAAGACGTTACTTTACAAGGTGACTCCAGGGTAGGAAGAGGGAGAATGTGACCTTCTGTGAGGACTGTATATTATGGTAAGCTGGGGGCCAGAGGCCTGACGTGGCTGTGCGCCTGTCTTTAAGGATTTCAGCCTCTGCAGAGGTGAAGATCTTGGGAATCTTCGTAAGTTCTTGAAGCAGAACAATGTGCTGGGAAAAGCACAGTGTTTAGGATTGGCCTGACATTGAATCAAGTCTCAGCTCCAGCATTTACTAACTCTGAGACCCTACATATGCTGCCAAACACCAGTTTCTGCATCTGTGAAAGAATTTGTCTCATAAATATTTTCTCTCCTCTATGACAAGCCTTCGTACCCCAGCAATGTCTAGCCTCATGTTTGACTCAAGAGTAAACACTCAATAAATGTTTGCTGAGTGAATAAACATTGACTGATAGCTCCAAGCGTGGCACCGGCCCTCATCTGCATCCTTGCTCCTCCTAGCCTGGGCAGATGAGCAGGCAGTGCCTCCTGCAGCCCAGGACAATCTCTGTGTGAAGCAGAAAGTCAGTGATTGCAAGTGCACACGCGGCCAGACAGGAACTGTCTCCAGAGAAGGGGGTGGCACTATGCCAAGTACCTGTGGCCTCTCTGCAGAGGTGCATAATAATTATGATCCCTCATGTTCCTTCTGGAGGGTGCCTTTCTTCTTGGAACATGTGGCACTTCACAGACATCATCTCAGGGATCGTCGCCACACCCCTGTGAGTGGGCAAAAGCACAGCACAGCTTGTCACCTGCCCTGTGGGCACCTGGCAAAGGAGGGTAGGTGATGAGAAAGGATGGGGGTGGAGGAGGCACATGTCCTCATTGTGCAGGTGAAAAGATGGCAGAGAGAGGTTTCAACAGCTCACCCACCCTCAGAGGGGCAGAGGGAACAAATTCAGCATCTCTTTCAGGTCCGGGAGCACCTAGGCAGTTCCGCGAGCCTACATCAGGCTCAGCTGATCTTGGCTGGGGATCTGCATACTTCTGCAGTCCCAAGGTCCAGGCTTTGGCTATGACACTCCCATGAATGGGAAAGTCCCCACCCAGTGGCAACTGAGAGACGGGGAAAGAGGAAGATAAACCTCATAGACCCAGAGTGCTTGCAAGTTAACAGTTCAAGTCCATTAACTTAAAACTCAGTCCCACGTCTTTAAAACTGCACAGAACAAGGATGTCCTACAACTCACCAGCTCATGGTGGGATGATGTTGTGCCAAGTGTTTGCTATGCCCGGCAGTTCCCCAGCTGTGCCCCACCCAGACTCTGCCGTGCTCTGCTGTGACAGCACCCTGTGCTTTTTCCTTTGTGACATTTGGCTAATTTGTAATTACTTGTTTCTTAGCATGATTATACATACAATTATACATATGGTCTCCTTGACTAGAAGCAAGCTCTATGAGATCAGAGAGTACTTGTGTCTAGTTCCTCTTATATAGCCCTACTACCAAGCATAGAGCATTCAGTAAACATTTGTTGAATGAACGAATGAATTGTAAAATTTAAATGAATAGGAAAAAATAAGCCAACAAAAATCAAATTATAGGAAACACTTTGTACCAAGATGAGATGACATTTGTTACGGGTATATCTACCCATGGCCTTACTTGTCATTTCTACCTACAATTGTAAAATGAAATTATTGTCTGTTACACAGAATTAATGGCATAAATTTCTGCAGCTCCATGAGGCCAGGGGTGTTATTCATCTTGCTTATGCATTGTATCCTAGGGGTTAGCATAGTACATAGCACAAATTATGTACTAAATAAATATTTGTTAAAGGGTGGATGGAAGGAGCCTGCAGATGCTTTAAAATTCATCACTCCATGCTCCATTAATTAAGAATATTGGATAATTAAGATATAATCTAGTTGAGTTTTTTCCTTGTATTTTATTTATCTTGTATTTATCATTATTCTCTGCCTCATTTAGAAAAAAAAATTTAAGGTGCCAGCAAAATAAGCCTATTTCACACTATTCTTTTATTCAACAAATATTTTTTGAGTGCCTCCTCTGTGCTATGCACAGGGTTAGGTGATGAAGATGCAATGGGGAAAGGACAATTCGCTGTGCCTGTCTTCATAGATATTACAGTATTGAAAACATGCTGGCCAAGCAAGTCAGTAGAATTTGGAGCAGTGCTTAAAATATGTAACAGTTAGCTTTTGCTGCATAACAAACCACCCCAAAACTTTGTATTTTAAAACAACCACCATTTATTTAATTTGTGACTCTGTGGGTCAGTAATTTGATCTGGGCTCATCTAGGCAATTCTGTTGACCTGAGTCAGGCTCAGCTGATCTCAGCTGGGGCTTATTTGAGCATCTAGGTTGGTTAGGAGCTGACTGGCTGTCAGCTGGGGGCCCTCATTCTCCAGCAGGCTAGGTGAGACTTATTCATGTGGAGGTCTCAGGGTTCTAGGAGCTTAGGAGTAGAGGCTGCAAGGTCTCTTAAGGCCTACCACCAGAACTCACACAAGGTCATTTCTGCTGTGTTCTATTGGTCAAAGAAAGGTCAGCCCAGATCCAAGAAGTGGAGAAATAGACTCCCCCTCCTGATGGAATGAGTTACAAAGTATCGTGATCATTTTTTTTAATCTATAACAATATATTTTTATTGTGATAAAATATACGTAACATAAAATCTACCATCTTAACCATTTGTAAGTGTACAGTTCAGTGGCATTGAATACATTGATGATGTTGTGCAACCATCACCACCACCCACCTCCAAAACTCTTTTCATTTTGTAAAATGGGAACTATACCCATTAAACACTAACTCCCCATTCTTCACTCCCCCAGCCCTGCAACCACCATTCTATCTTCTGTCTCTATGTCCTCTATAAGTTCCTCACATAAGTAGAATCATACTGTATTTGTCCTTTTGTGACTGGCTTATTTAACTTAGCATAATGTTCTTAAGGTCCATCCAAGTTGTAGCATGCATCAGAGTTTCCTTCCTTTTAAAGACTGAATAATATTCCATCATATGTAAATGCTACGTTTTACTTATCCATTCATCCATTGATGGACACTTGGGTTGCTTCCTTCTTTTGTCTATTGTGAACAGTGCTGCCATGAACGTGGGTGTGCAGATATCTCTGTGAGACCCCACTTTCCATTCTGTTGGACTACCACAATGTATTTACCAAAACATGCTTTAAGTCTTTCTATTTCACTTTAGTAGTTCACTTCATATAAACTAAGCATGATATTAAAGAGATACAGAGCCACCAGGAAATTTATTTGACAACTCTTTGTTAAATGTTTTATATTCCTTAATTCTGAAAGCCTGTCTGCCCTCCCCCTAAGCCCACAATAAGGCAATGCTATTTTTCAGTTTTACCCCCAGGAGACAAAAACAGCTCCATCACTGTAAACTTATGTGGGCACTACCACTGCCTGGTGGTCAAGGGCCCTATTTGTCCTGCAACATCTTGCATTAAGCACACGCCTGAATCATATTCCGGGTACTGAAATATTAGATGAATTCATCCATGGTTCTGGATATTTCTTTGTGACTCATTTATAGAATATTCAGTGATCTTTCAGAACACTCTGTGAAGTGTGCCGTGTGGGTCTGGTGAGGCCTGACACCCTTTAGATACTCCTACTGTAAATTGGATGCGCCAGCTCCCGAGAGCTGGTGCCAAGGTGTGAATTAGATAGAGACGCTTTCGCCTGTTCCTCTGGCCTCCTGACTCTGTTCCTGGGCCATCCCATGGCAGACCAGGTCTCCAGGCAGCATGCCTGACCTCAGCTGCCCAAGGAGGGGGGGATTCCAAAGTAAGTAACAGTAGGGAACTTAGTGGCTCCTGCATCCTGTTTGCAAACTGACAAAACACGGAGCTGTCAGATATATGAGCTTCTGCTGAGTCCTCTCCTCGGATGCAAATCTTCTGTAGGTGGGGAGTGTGGTGGGGAACTGAGATCCTGGGGAGGCAAGGACGGCAGGGAGGCATGTAGGCCAGGGTGGAAAGCCAAGCCATTTTTGGCTGCCATAGATCTCCCAAATCCTGTCAGAACCAGTTGTCCAGCAGGAATTTTCCCTTCATGAGAATATGAAAAATGCCAGCTGCCTGCTAAGTTCCTCTGGGAGCATGTCCTCCTCTGAGTTTGCTTAGAAAAGGGGGCCAGCCCGGTGGCCCAGTTGTTAAGTTCAAGCGTTTCACTTCTCGGCAGCCCGGGATTCGCCAGTTTGGATCCTGGGTGCAGACATGGCACCGCTTGGCACGCCATGCTGTGGTAGGTGTCCCATGTATAAAGTAGAGGAAGATGGGCATGGATGTTAGCTCAGGGCCAGGCTTCCTCAGCAAAAAGAGGAGGATTGGCAGCAGTTAGCTCAGGGCTAATCTTCCTCAAAAAAAAAAAAAAAGAAAGGGCATCGGCACAGTGATTTAGGTTGGTCACAAGCACAGAGGCAGAGGGTTGGACAATGTGCTTAGAGGCAAGTCAATTTTCTTTTTTCAGAGTCAGTCTTTGAGGGGAGAAATCCCTCCTGTTGACCAAGCTGTCGCCATGTCTTGTGGGAGAGAATTGTCACCCTCATATTCAAAGAAATAAAGATAGTCACTTCAATACTGCCCCAAAGTTGTCATAGAAAGTAGTCTAAAAAATGAATACATTATCTATGAGTATATATCTGGATATGTAAAAGTTTTTAAAAACATTTTTTGGATGGATGGACACCAAACCTCTAATTTGCTTACCTTTACAAAGAGGGAAGGAGACCAGAACTGGGGATGGTAATCAAAGAGAACTTCAGCTTTATCTGTAATAGTCTATTTTTTAAGAGAAGAATGGATTCCTATATATCTTGTGTAATTAAAAATTAAATTCAAAAGAGAAAATAAGGAAAGTCATTTTGGTTATCTATTTCTGTGTAACTAGCCACCTCAAGACCTAGTGGCTTAAAACCACAACAATGTATTTTTTCTCACCATTCCAGCTGGGCAATTCTACTCCACATGCAACAGCTGGGGTCATCATGCAGCTGCATGAACTGTGAGCTGAGCTGGAGCTCCAGGGTCTCTGTCCACGTTCTCTCTTCCCTCAAGCCCAAGCTTCTTTGCAGAAGGAGGGCTGGCTTCCAAGGGGACAAGCCCAAGAACAAACACTTATTGAGCCTCTACTTGCATAGAGTGCTAACGTCCCATTGGCCAAAGCATGTCACATGGTGTCATTGTGGTAGGGACAAACAAAGGTGTGAATCCCAGGAGGTGTGGTTCATTGTGGGCCACCAATATGGCAGTCTACCATAGTCCTTCAGTTATTCCAGACCACAAGATTCTCTTGGGGACAGAGCTCAGGTAGTGATGTGGCAGTTGCTGACACTTTCCAAGCTTTGATGAGCTTTTCTAGATCTCAAATTCAAAATTCTGAAACCCACCTTTCCTCCTTTGCTCTTATGCTTGCTTTTGCTGTTCCATTGCATCTTCCTTTCTCTTCTTCCCTCCCTCATCCAGTTTTTTCTTTATTTGTTTTTGGGTTTTCTCTGTAGGAGGTTGGGTTAGGGGCTCATAATCCTCCATCACTTTCTTTTGCATTATTACCTGAACTATGCCATCAGGGAAATACAAAAACTGATTCCAACAGCTTGTAAAGATTTAATAAAAGGGACAGCATGGAATTCTAGGTCCCCCATCAATATATATGGCTCTCAGTTATTCAGCATTAATCAGCACCTTTGTGCCAGACACTGCCATTTATATGTTAAGGCCGTATTCTCAGGGGGTAACAGTACCAGTGCTGTACATAGACTACCTGGCTTCAAATGCCGGCTCCACACACTGTATAACCTTGGCAAACTTCTGTGCCTCAGTTTCCTCATTGGGTGGTTGTGAGGATTAAATTAGCCCATTAGCTCAAATAAGATTATCTGTTGTTGTTATCACCATCATCATCACCTGTATCTTGCTTAACTCTCCCAACAACCTCACACGATAGACATTAACCCTCTCATTGTGTGTATCAGGACCCTGAGGCACAGAGAAGCTGAGTAACTTACCCAAAGCCACAGTTAATAAGTGACAAACCCAGGATTCAGACTGACATCTGTCTGACTTCAAAGCTATGCACTCAATCACTACATTTCTTACTCGGGTTTATAGCCCCTCAAACAAGAAAGGTTCTGGTGGGTGACCCTTATTTAGTTTTCTACCAATAGTTGTTTGATCATTAAAAAAAAAAAATCCCATCTAACAAGACCTGCCCCATGATCAATACCAATCCACACTGAATCTTTAATGCTCTGTCTTATCAAATTAGCAGCTTCCACCACAACTCAGGGTGAAATCAATGTTTTCTTGACCTTAAGCATGCACCAACTTGCAAACACTCATGCCTCGGGGCTTCGGTGGCTTGTGGGTGAAGGGAGCCCCTCTCAGACGTGTCCACTTCAACCCAGAAAGAATGCAGTTCCGGATGAGTCGAGACCCCACAGGCCCTGGTGAACCCAGTAGTCATGGCCCATTCATCCCAGGTCTTCTGTCCCTTCTTCCAGGATCTGGGGTGTCTCTGAATGTCCCTGGGCACACAGCACACAGCCAGGCAGCCTCTGGCCTCCACTTTATCCTCAATGCAGCCGTAATAATAGGAGGTTTCTCAGCCTCCAGGTTCTCCTCTCTCTAAACCCTCCTTTCATCAGCACTTTTCTCAAACATTTAGCAAGCCACAAAGTTTTCCCCCATCCCACAGGCTCTAGTCTAACACTTGTCATTGCTGTGCAAGTTTCTGCACTAATTAGTGTCACTTTCTTCCCGGTACTCATCCTCCACTCCAGCCAAAGCCACTCACTCTTCTAGTTTCTTATATTGCTCCGACCTCTGGGTCTATGCTCATCCCAGGGCTCCTTGCTGCAATTCTCTGCACCTTCCTTTAATTCTGTGTACCTTCCTTTCATGCCCACTTGGGGTCTAATAATCTTTCATGTCTTGTTAAAGTTTCAACACAAAACATTCCAGAAGAGTCCAGCCCATTTTTTTCTCACCTCCTCTAAACTCCTTCAATTTTTTGAGTCTAAAGAACATGCTTTAGCACTTAATTGTCTATTACCTTGTGTTGTCTTCCTTCGTGCACTGCAGCATCTCCCTAGGCAGAAAGCAAGATGCTCAATTTTCAAAAATTATATTATACCTTCTCTTGTAATCTTCATAAGAATAATAATAGGTAGCATTTATTAAGTGCTTACTACGTACCACGTAGTGGTTTAAGCAATTTACAAGTGTTATCTTGTTTACTCCCAGAGTGTTTTATAAGGTAACTCATTATTACCTCCATTTTGCAGATAACCAAAGCCCAGGGGTCACATAACTGGCACCGAGTCATCTAGTTGGCAAGCGACAGAACCAGAATTCAAATCCTGGTAGCTTGACCAGAGTGTGTTGTTCTGCAGTCAATACCTGTGTGAAATTGTGCCCTAAAATGTATACTGTCACTGACTCTGTGGAATGACTACACATAGTGATGAGATATAATTTGGGTTCATTTCTCTATTGCTGCATAGCAAATTACCCTAAAACTAGTGGCTTAAAACAACACTTATCATCTTAGCTTCTATGGGTCAGAAGTCCTGGCATAGCTTAGCCAGGTGCCCCTGGCTCTGGGTCCCTCGCAAGCCTGCAGCCAAAGTGTCAGTCATCCCAAGGTTTGAGTGGGGAGTGGTCCTCTTCAAGCTCACTTAGCAGGTTGTTGCAAGATTTGTTTCCTTGTGGGTTCTTGACTGGAGGCTACCCTCAGTGCCTTGCCATGTAGCCTCTCCATAGTACAGTGCACAACCTGGCAATTTTCTTCACCCAAGCATACCAGGGGGAAGAGCCAGAGAGACAGGGAGAGTGCAAGCAAGACAGAAGTCACAGTCTTTGTAACCTAATCCGGGAAGTGACATCCCATCACTTTTGCCATCCTCCACTCATCAGAAGCAAGTTACTAAGTCCAGCCCACACTCAAGGGGAGGGGCATCACACAGAGGTATGAATACTAGGAGGTGGAAATCATGGGGAGCCGTTTCAGAAGCTGTCTGCTGCAAATCCATAAAAGCCATTAGAGAGGCCTCTCCGAAGAAGGAGCATTTAAGCTGACTCCTGATGGATGAATAAGAGTTAGCCAAGATGTATGGGGTGGGGAAGCCAGACAGAGGGAAGAGCTCATGGGAGGCCCTGGAAGGAGCTGGGCTTGTTCAAGGAACAGCAAGTTGTTCCATGAGACTGGAGTGTGAGGAGGAGGGGGAAAGAGACCCAAGACGTGGCTGAGGCCTTGTGGGCAGGTTTGGAGTCTTCCTCCTTCTCCTGAGAGCAATGAGAAGTTCCTGTAGGATTTCAGGGAGTGGGATGTGGGTATGGAGAATGTGTTAGAGAAGACCACAATAGAGGACGAAGGCGGGAGGCTGTTACAGCTGGAGAGGAAGAGAGGTGGTGAGTTTGAGAGAGAACTTGGATGAAGAATCAACTTAACCAGTACACTGCCCAAAGACTGTTCAAATTCCGAAGTACTAAAAAGTTCCTGCCAGGAGAGATCTGATTCCTTTTACATTTCTGTCTGCTGGTTCTAGGTGAAGCTGTCATTCTTAGGCTCCTTTTAGAATCTGGAGGAAAGGAGACTTTTAGGGTTAACTCTCTAATTTCATGGCAGAACCACCCCCGGCATTGAGGTGCCTCATCTGGAGTGGCATGTTCTCCATGTGTGTGCCTCCATGTGTCTCTGTTTTTGATGTTTTTTCTCTCTCTTAGTTCTAGAAGGCTCTGGCCTTCTCCACTCTTCTTACTTGCCATCTGAGATGGCCCAGCCCACTTCCTCACCATTTCTTCCCTTCTGGAAGACTTTATCATTGCTTTCCCATTCCTATTTCTTCTCTCTCTCTCTCCATGTTTATCACTAACACGTCTTAGTTTGGATTTTCCAGAAATAGAGCCAGAGATAAAAATTTGAGAAATCATCTATTTGGGAGGTAATCCCAAGACACTTACAAGATCAACAGCCTAATAGGGGAGTGGGGAAGGGAAAGAAGCCCATGGAATGTGTATTATTGAGAACATTTCCACTGTGGACAACTGGAGCTTCACTCTGCAGGGCCACTCCAAGAGACAGTGCAGAACAGACACTCAGAGTTGTTCCACTCAAGGGGTGAGGATGCTGGTCTATCATTGCTTGACTGCCTCCTGCCCTGTTGGCTCTTTGGCACATCCCAGCACAGGGCTGGGGGACTCCCATGGACAGAAAAGAAAGCTCCCAAGAGGGAGTCACCAGTGTTTGCAGCCAGCAGCCTTCATGTGTAGGGTGTGTTAAGAGGACATGAGTGGGACTTGACAAAACCTACTGTAATAATAATAGCTAAAATGGTTTTATATAATTAATCTATTTCCTCCTCACAGATATGCCAGCTCAGTCCTTGACACATGAAGGTGCTTACCAAATGTTAATTAAACTTGTTAGTATTGCCACTGTGTTGTCCAAGGCCGTTCAGCTTGTAAATGTCAGAGCTGGGACTCCCACCAGGTCATGGGTGCTGAGTCCATTGGTCTTTAGACTGTAGAACAAGGAGTGTGTCACTGCCATGAGAGGTCCCGCCTCAGCTGTGGAGACAAGTTGAAGAGAAAGGTGACTGACTGCAACATTGCCATCTTGCCCTGGGTCAGCCCAATTAGCAGAGTTTGTCTGATAAAATTATGAAGAGAAAAACCCCACAATGACCTCTAGGGATGCACATGAGAATGCAGGAAGAACAAATGAGGGTGATAAAAAGTATATCCCGGCTGTCTCTATTAAGCCAAAAGTGGCAGATTGAAGAACAGTCTGTTGGGCACTATCTCACATTTGCTTCTGGAGACCAAACTAGCTTATCTGATTGGGGTGCGTGGGGAGGAATCCGCCATTCAGAAAGGGCCCATTCAAGTAAAAACCGGTCGTATCTATTCTTGGCCATAGTATCTTCTTTTATTCTGGCGCCTTGATGTTATTTCAGAAATGTGGGTCTCTAGGGTAGACTCTTAGCAGAATGGCAACCGTGGAACAGAATGATGGTGGAGAGGCTGTGTGAATACTGGGGAGAAAACCCACTGGACTTGGGAAGGACAGCAGCTCCAGGCTCGGCTCTCTCGGTAACTAGCTGCATGCCCCTGAGTAGGGAGAGAGGGGAGCGGCCCTAACGTCTAACACCCCTACTATATGTAGGCACTGCCCTTGGCGCCTTTGTAATCCATTGCAGTTGATCAGCACAAAGGCCTGTAAAGTAGACATTATCATCCCCTTTGTACAGAAGTTTGAGACAATAATCAGCTTGCCCAAGTCACTCAGCTATTAAGCAGAGAAGCATTTGGACTCAGTCCTGCCTGAATCCAACATCCTTACTCTTTCTACCCTGCTGTGCCTCAGTTTCCTTCTGTGCTTTATAGGACTATTATATCACAATGCATCAAGTGCCTTTTTCTAGAGTATAATTTTCCATGTGCATCAGTGTAGACTATTGCGTGAAGCAGAGCCCAGCTCCTATCATGCTATTCAGCACCCTGTTTAGGAAAAGTAACCCCAGAACACTCCATTACACGTTCCTTTTCTGCACCAAGTGAAGGAGACTATTACTCGGGTGAAGGGCTTCTCGTCATCCGCAAATCAATGGGACGCTCTCTGGTTCTAGCCAGAGAGTTAGCAAAACACAAATGGAATTTTTTTTTAAGCTAGGTTTCCTTTTTATTATTATTATTCATGCCAGGAGTCCACTGGGAAAATCTTTATCTGCATTAAAACATACATAAGAAGAGGAGAGAAGAAAAGGCAGACAAGAGTGTGTCCTACAAAGGGTTTCTTTGAGCCCAGCTCTGCTCCTCTGTAAAGTTCTTTGCCGCGCTCTCCACAAAGATGGAATCTGGGTTCAAGGTTGAATGGAAGCCGGCTCCAGATGGAACGCGTATCCCCTGAACACACCTCTAGGAGATTAGCCCGTCATTAAATATTTGTAGGATAACAGGAGAAGCCTAATTTAGTTTTTGTTTCTTTCTCTCTGTGGTTTAATCACAGATGAAAGAGACTAATAGCACTGCAGAGCTTTCTGGTGATCAAAGGCCAATCAATCCCCTTTGTGGAGTAATTAACTATTTGCTAAACTTGCAGAATTGATTTCCATTTAGGGCTAAGAGAGAGGGTTTTAAATGAAGACCAATTCACCAGGCGAGAGGAGGGAATCTCGGGGCTGATGCCAGGAGATACTCAGGGTGATGAATTGGAATCTGCTAATTAGAGACTGAAAAATACAGCCAGAACCTGACCCTATTCAGGAGTTCTTTAGGGGAAGGACAGGCAGGAGGAAGGGTGGACGCGGATGCTGTCTTTATCTGCCAGGCAGCTGTGCACACTTGAAGTGGAGAAAGCCTTGGCATCCTGTTTGGGGCAGAAAAGGCTTGATTGCAAGCAGATGCTGAGCTGGGCAGGAGGTGGAATGCATGTGGTCAGGAAGTCAGGGTGGAAATCCACAGGTGACCAGGGTGTGGAGGGGAGCCCCCTGACACGAGGGCAGCATGTGGGCACACCCCAGAGCACAGAGCTGGTTATTGTGCCCCCCCCCCCCCCCGCCGAGATTCTACTTGTGCACTTGAAACTTGCATTTGAAACCAGTCACAAATTTGGATCCTGCTGGCATCTCTACAGATGCCACAAGGATCTGATGCATACACTTGGGATCTTAAATTAAAAGTTTATGCCAGCTTAAAACTATAAAGACTTGAGACAACCTAATAACGCCTCTGTTTAGGGTTGCCAGATAAAACACAGGATGCCTAGTTCAATGTGAATTTCAGATAAACGAATAATTTTTTTAGTATAAGTATGTCTTAAATTATTTGTTGCTTTAGTATAAGCACCTCCCAAATGATTTGGTGTTTCTTTGAAATTCAAATGTAACCGGCTGCCCTGTATTTTTATTTGCTAAATCCCGCAGCCTTAAGTGATTAGATTTGGGCCCTCTATTTACTAAGTCAGAACATGAGTCTCAGTTTCCTTCTCTAGGAGTGAGACATATATTAGTAACTAATTGTTTCATTGTGAATATTAAATGAAATAACTGAATGTGAAGCACTTCAGACGATCTGGTACCTGGTACATTTATGTTCTCCGTAAATGTTACCTACAATTATAGCGAACACTATTTACTTGATAAATACAAATAATAATGTTAAATATTAATAATGGGTTTCCCTTTTTCCTATCTCTTCCTCCTTTATCTCCCACTTCTTTTCTTCCTCTTTCTCTTCCTTGCCTCGTTTTCTGCCCCCTCTTTCATTTCTCACTGCAAACTGAATGAATGTGTACTAACAGTATTCATATTATTTTGTAAATTGCAGTGTCTTTGTCCATTTCCCCCCCGCAGAGGGCAGGATGGGTGAGTGGCCATGAGCTGGCTCAGGGTGCTAATTCTATGATCTTGGCCATCCTCTTTAACCTCTCCATGCCTCGGTTTCCTCATATGAAATGACAATAATGTTGTGTGTCAGATTAAATGAACTCATGTAAGGAGAGCACCTAAAAGTGTCCAGCACATTATTACTAATAACACTTATGTGTTAGTTTGGGTTCCCCCGGAAATAATGCAGTAAATGTTCATTTCAGTAAGGTCACTCAAGCCAAGCTGGATGCCAGTTCAACCCGAGGGAGTGAACAAACGGATGTGGGTCCCAGCTTTGGCCAGAGAAGCTCAGATATAAGTGAAAACCAGCACGAACGCCTTTGGTGAGTTGAGCCCATGGGTGGCTCCAGTGTTTGGAGCAAATGAGAACATTTTTCCTGTCTCCCACAGACCAGGTCTGCCTGTGCCTTACCCTTTGCCAGAGCAGAGGCTCCCAGCAGGTCGATTGTGATCGAACAGTGTTTCTGGAAAACTTAGATGATCAATTTCCCCGATGGCCACTGCCACCATGACCTCCTTGCCACAGCCTGTGTGGATTCTCCCCAGAAGGGGGTCAGGGCAGGTGGGGACGTCTTTTCTGTGCCCTGCTCCACCTCTAGACCACACAGCTCCTGGGAAAACAGCCTGGCTAGGGCACACCAAGCCAATTTGGGGAGGCCGGGCTGGATGGCACTTCTAATTGATTAGCGGGCTGTGACCTTCACCATAGGTGAGGTCCCAGATGAGGAAAGGACTCAGGCAGGCTGATTCTATTGTACTCTCCTTGTGCTACCCCAACGAGCTGATCACCTACCTCCTTTACTTGATGCTTTCGTATGTGCCAGCTGGGTTCCAAAAGCTTGACAAATATTAACTCAGTTTATCCTTATAACAACCTGATGCAGCAGGTAACATTATCACCCACATTTTGCAGATGAAGTACATGCACAGAGAGGTTAAGCTATTGCCCAAGTTCACACAGCTATTGAGTGGTCCTTTTATCGTTACAAATCCTTTGAATGGAACTCCACAAACAGTTGCTGAGTACCACTTTAGACAGTGCAGTGTACCAGGTGGTGTGCCCAAGGATGCCTTAGACCCCATTCCTGAGCTCTCTGTGGGTTCAAGGCATGAGCTAAAGAGATGTGTATAAGATATTACCAGAATGGTAATTCTCTAGACTGAGAGAAAATTGTAAGTTTCTCAAGGGATGAGGAAGCGATGAATGGACAGAAAAGTTGTGATCTTTTGGGCTTGCCACTATTCCTGCAGCCAGGGAGAAGGTATTTTACTGGGCATCCTGGCAGGGGTTTAAGAGTTATCATACTACATAGAGAAGGTCTCCCAGCTTTGGGGCCCTAAAAAGGTTTAGAAGATTTTGTAATATTCAAATGGAAGCTCTCTTTTGACCAAGTAGGATCTGGACTAAGTGATCTGAGTGAGTCTTTTGGGAGAGTGTGCTGTGCTGGGAGGTCCCCCCTTTCGACCTGCCTCTGGCTGGCTGGACACACAGAGGTAACCGGAACTGTGCTGCTGAGAAGCCTTCGAGAAGAGAAGAGGTTAAACTTGGTAGTGTTTTAAAAGGACTCTGTTTGATTCTTTTTTGTAAATTGAATTCACCTATCAAACAGCCAGGACTTGATATTCATTGGCACATGAGACCAATGTCTGTGCAACTCCCCATCAACAGGAGCAAGATAATGCCCACTTAAGAGGGAGCTGCGCAAAATCCCAATTGCTGGTTTAAATTATTTAGGAAGCAGGGAGAAAAGTAGCTGGGGGAAAAAAGGTCTCCCCAGTGATGTTTGGAGAAGGCATCTCAGTGCTGGCCATACCCTGTCCAGGGCTGACCAGCAGCGTTTAAATGCAGGGGCTGCTGTGAACTGACTCACTGCTGGATAATTACGTTAGGGACCAATACGGCCTGTTGAAAATCAATTCTGCTGGACCAGTGTGTTTGTTCGGAAAGCCACTCAGCCAATTCAGGAGTATATTAGGCAGCAGGCCCAGTGCGGTGACCTCTTCCGGATTGGGGTTGACACTTGGACGAAGGCGTTTGTCCAGTTAAAGGACAGTACTAGCAGCAGGCTCTTATCTCCCCTAAATTGGATTACTCAGATCTGCTTGTTCTCTTTAAAGATAGCTACTCTTGGGTTTTTTCCCCTCTCTTTCTATCTGTCTGAGATGGTTACCTAGTGATTACTGTTTAACTTGCCATCCTTATGTATTCTCGGACCATTAACACTTAATGCCACCAGTGTCACTTCCCTTTCCTACGTAGAGAAGGTCATCTGACGCTGACACCTGCCTTTTTCAGGTCACTGGTTGGACCAGCAAATGGGTTGGGATCCAGGTGAGTTGGCCTGTGTGTTCTTGAGGAGATTATGGTTGGCAAGCCTATGATTTGCTTTCCAGGGGGTGGAACAGAAACCCAGGGAAGCACAAACTTCCCTTCAAACACGCTAACTCCCTCCAAGGGAATTACCCCCAAGACGCTATCCTTGAAAACTCTCAAGCCTGCTCACCAACCAATGTCCCTTGAGTGAGAGTGCCAGCCGGCCACCAGGACTGTGGAGAGATGCTGCCTCCAGCCCACTGGAGCATTGCAGCCCTTGATGGAAGAGTTAGGATGCCGGAGAAATGATGACTGAGGAGACTGCCCATGAGAAGCCTGAGAAATCCCACATGGGGCAAACTCTCTTGGTTGAGTCTTTATTACCTGGAGCTGCAACAGCTGCCGCCACACCTAAAGGTGTATAGGGTGTCAAGAAGACATTGAGAAGCCCAGGGAATCCTGCGTACACCTCTTATAAGAATCCAGGAAAGACTTATTGTCGCAATTATGGTTCTTTTAATGACACATAAAATGAACTGCTCTGCATATCCATTCTCTTTGACGGCTGAGGATTCCACTGTGATAAAAGCAGGGCCATGCACACGGTCAGTGATTTACATTCCTGAATCCCAAACCCTGTCAACCAATTAGACTGCAAGAAGGAGTGGCACCATTTTCTAATGAAGCTATAATCAGGGTGCTCCCTCACCCAGAAAGAGCAGATATTCTTGTCCCAGATGGAAAAGGTCATCATCGGGAGAAAGGGTTTGAAGAAATCAGATGTGGTATCAGAGCAGCTTGCTATAGATGTGTTCTCACTGGAATCAGGGCTGGTAGACACACAGCATCCCCTCCCCACCGTTTCACTTTAAAGAAAGTAGCCTTTTCTATGTAGAGAAAGGCAACATGGTTTCTGAAATAACTAAAATAAAACATGGGAAGGCAGAAGCCATGAATATCAGGCCCAAGCTCTCAAGGATCACTGAAATGGGAGGAAGGGAGAGGAGGGCAGGGGAGGGCAGAAGAGGAGAGTGGAGAAAGGGAGAGAGAGGAGGGCAAGAAGGAAGGAGAGAGAGAAAAAAATAGAGGAAGGAATAAGACAGGGAAGGAGGAAGGGAGGGAAGCAGAAGGGAAAGAGGAAGTAGGGAGGGAGAGAGAGAGAGACAGAGGAGGATAGATAAACTCCCTCTCTACCCAAACTTCCTCACATGCAAAGACTGATTGATAACATCTGTACTCCTGGGCTCTTAAAACCATTGGGAAAACAAAACGAGATCCTGTGGGTGAAAGATATGATGCAATCACCTCTCATTAACACGGCTGCTAATCGCACCTCCCCCGGGACAGCACTAACCACTGTACAGCATCTCACAGATCCTGTTTGATGATGATGGTTGTGCACTTGGCTCGAGGTGATGCTTCTGATCACTTTGTTCTCCAACATGGTGTCAAGATTCCAAGGGGACTCCCGGTCGAGCCTGCCAAGTCCTCCTCCTGCATCCTTCCCAGGTTTTCAATACCACGACTGTGGCAAAACAAAGGTGCAGAGGCACTGGGGAGCCGTGAGAACTCCCTTGGGGGACCCCTGGGTGGAAAAGTTTAAAAAATACTCCCTAGGAATCTGTTCTGCTTTGATCTGTATTATGGATGCCCCAAATGGAAGGCCAAGAAATGCGAGATCCTCTGGAAACCTCAGACAGGATAATGAAGCCATCCCATTCTTGCTTCAGATTCTTTTAAAAGAGTATTTTCCCACTGTGTTTTAATGAGGTCATTGCTTCTCCACCAAACCAATTTTATTGCCATGAGAAGATGTCTGATTCTCTGCGTAAACACACCAGCCTCTCCTCAACAAAAGAGAATTCCTGGGACTGCTGGCGGCTAAGTTGACAGGGCCGTGCTCCTCACCTGCACTGGTGAGGGCTGGTCATCCGTGGGGAATTTTCCTGTCCTTAACCGGGAATGTGGGTGCCACAAGAGCCTCCCGAAGAGCACCAAGGGTTCAATGAGAAGAGATTTGAGTGCTTTGCTTGTGCCAATTTGGCTTGTGTGGCTAATTGCACTGTGTGCAGAAAATAACACCTGCGAAGATCAGTCCGTCCTCTGAACACCAGACTCTCAAAGTCAACGACAAAGCTCTCTGGGTGAAGCCCATCAGTAGAAACGCCCGTGGAAACATCAAACGCGGCTTCAAGTGGAAAGAGACTGAGAGCGAAACTTTAAAGATCAAGGAGAAGGCTAAATTGAACCGAATTCTTTCAGGGTCTGAAGGGGATGGAGGCTGGGGTTGGGGGCTGGGAGGGGGGAGAAATGACACACCCTGAGGGTGAAGGACCCTTCCAGAGGGGTGATTAACAACCCATTGTAGGAAGACTTACTGACTGCTCCCAGTGGCATGGAAGAACGGGACAACCCTGAGCTTCTCCTTAAGACCTATTTTCTAACCAACTTCAAGTAAACTTGGAGTAGTTGTGTGCTTGAGATGTAATTACATGGGGTATGCCTCGGCTGCCAGCAGAAAATAAACCATGGCTTTGACAGGTTGGGACGGTTTCCTTTTAAGTGGGCTGCCTGCCCAAGCTCAAGGAGATTAGTAAACAGAGATGGAGAGGCCTTGTTTATAGCGAGAAAGAAGCCGGCCACACTGGTCCTCTGAAAGGTGTTTGTGAAGCTGCTTTCCCCCTCTCCTTAACCAGTCGACTGCCTAAGGAACAAGTTGATAGTCTGCCAGCTTTTTAAGAAAATACTTAAATATCAAAAGTTTTCACTCTTTACTATGTGTGCAAAATATCAGCTTAAAACCCGATGGAAGTCAAAGTTCTTGCTTAGCATACAAAGGTTTTTGAATTTTATAGTGTTCAGGACTTTAATCTACAAAGTATAATTTAATCCTCTTCGAGCTATCTGCCCACGGAGCCCTGGTTGTAAATAAACCATACGGTTGGAGTGGCTGCAGCCACAGCTGCCTGCCTCCATCACTCATCCTTAGTAAATATTTCTGCAAAACAGATGAAATTAACTACTGTAACAGATAAATAGAGAGTGTAGTTCTCAGAGCAAATGTTTTACCACAGCAGTCATGCTTAAACACGACCACGAGCTCCGAGTTGAGACTCAGCCACCTGCCAATGACTTTCTCTCTCGCTGAGCCCTGGTGCACCTGGTTGCTGGGACCTACCTCTGAGCAGAGTGAAGATGGCACAGAAACACGCACAGGGCGAGGAGGTTATGTGTGAGGGACAGCCTGACTCCTCGGTGCTCCCACATGGAGCAGATGCTGATGTTCTGACGTGTGATGAGTTATTCTACAGCAAGGCTGTAGGTGCAATTACAATTGCAGGAGTACCCAGTTCTGAGCATCGAGGCCTGGAGCGAGGAAGGGAGAAAAGTCCTTTGGAGGCAGTACCCTTGTCGCTCCAGGTGAAAGAAATGATTGCAGTTGTGAGACCTGCCATGTCAGGAAGTAGAATCAGATGGAAGAAGGCATTTGGGATGACAGGAATTGGAGACCTAACTGGTAAACTTGGACTTTGCGGTCGTTTCAAAGAGCAAACATTTATTTGAGTGGGTCTTCTCTATATGACTCTGGTATCACAGAGACCTCGATTTGAAACTAGATTCTTGCATCTAACAGCTGTGTCTCTTTGTGCTGGTTATTTCACCCCTCTGAACTTCCCTTCCTTTCCCCTGTAAAATGGTAATAATGGTACCTCCTTGGAGTTTGTGAGCATGAGGGTTAATTGGAATAACCATCATCATCATCATCATTCTTAAACTAAATTATTAGTAGCATTATACTAAATAATATCATCACTCTTATACTAAATAGTAATAATTATTATCATTGTTGTCATGGCAATAGTAAGTGTTTACCTTCATGATACGGGGCGGAGAGAAAGTCCTATCTCTGCCTTGGACTCTTTAGGCCACAGTCTCTCTGGCTGGGGCTGTGGTTCCCATTTCTAGCCACTGAAGCTCAAGATGACACCAGTGCCCCATTCCATGGCTTTGTCACTCTCCATAACTGTTTCAGCCAATCGGTGGCTCCTCTGTGCCTCAGATGTGACAAGGCCTGGCCCAGTAATCAGAAGTTGCCTTTCCTTTTCTGCGATCCCTGGGACACGGGGGCCTGTGCGTACAGCAGGGGCAAGGTGGCAGATGGCGGCAGAATCCGGAGGCTCATAGGTCTGAGAGGTTTTCAAAGCCAGGTGTCAGCGGCCTGTGAAGGGCAGATGTTTACCTGAAGGCTGGGAAAAGGCAGGTGGAAGGTGTGTCGATCACATCAACATGCCTGCTCTGCGCTGCAGGCTCCCTGAGGCTTCAGGGGAAGAAACGAAGGGTAAGATGACCTATGATGAGGGACAGCGCCTTCATCCCGGCCTAGAAGACATCCCCAAGAAATAAGAGCACAGAAGTGGCTCGGGAGAGAATGCTGGTTCCTTTCCAGCTCAGTTTCATAGCTCAGAGCCAAGATGTTCCAGATCCCAGCCTGAGCCGAGGCTGCGGCACAACCGCACCCTGAGGGGCGGCAGGGCCCTGGGCTGGAGTCGTTGTGGGACATGGCAGCTTCAGAGCAGCTTTGGGGACCTCTCACTCACGGATTAGCATCAGATTTGAAAGTAGCTGAGTCCAATTGGATAAAATTTTAAAAAATAAAAATAAAAAGGATTTAAATTCAGGGCTACAAAACAAAAGACTGGTATAGCCCAGTGGCATAGAGGTTAAGTTCATGCGCTCTGCTTTGGCGGCCTGGGGTTTGCGGGTTCGGGTCCTGGGTGCGGACACACACATTGATCACCAAACCATGCTATGGCGGCCTCCCACATACAAAGTGTAGGAAGACTGGCACAGATGTTAGTTCAGCGACAATCTTCCTCAAGCAAAAAGAAGAAGATTGGCAACAGATGTTAGCTCAGGGCCAATCTTCCTCACCAAAAAAGTAAAAAAAGAGAGAGCATTAACTAGGAACAGGGTTTTTTCCCCCAAACCAATCGCATTCACATTCTTTAAGCTAAGAGTAGGGCTGGGCAATTCCACAAACAGGACAGGGAATCCATGGCAAGTTGGTCTAAAAACAAAGACCCGGGGGACCTGGGTTATCTCCTTAGGCCCCAGGTTCCTGCAGAAATATTTAAATTGAGATATGGCATATATATATATATGCGTATGGCATATGACATATATATATGAGTAATTCTTCTCAGTCATTTGAGAATAAATTGCTGGAATCCTTCCTCCTAATCCCTAAAGACTTCAGTATGTATTTCCGAAGAATAAGGACATTATTTTACATAATCATAGTACAATTATCTGTCAGGAAATTGAACATTTATACCATATCATCAACGAATCCACAGGCCAAATTCAAATTTTGTCCATCCTTCCAATAATGTGCTTTACCCAGAAACGCATATTGCCTTTAGTTGTCACATCTCTTTAGTTTCTTTTGAACCAGCACAGTTCCTCAGTCATTCTTTATCTTTACCCCATTCTTTTTCTTTCTTTAACCTTGACATTTTTGAAGAGTACAGACCATTTATTTTGTAGAAGTTTACTCGATTTGGGTTTGTCTGATGTTTCCTTGTGATTAGTTCCGGGTGATGAATTTTTGGCAGAAACACCCAGAAGTAACATTTTGTCTTCCTCAGCGCATCCAGCTAGAGGGATACAATGTTGGGTTGGTGCCAATATTGGTGATGTTATCTTGGATTACTTGTCCAAGGTGGTGTGTGTCAGGTTTCTCCTCTAGATAGTTGCTATTTTTCCCTTTGTGATTAATGAGAAATTTATGGGGAGATACTTTGAGACTATGTAAATATCCAATTCTCGTCAAACTTTCACCCACTAGTTTTAGCATCCGTTGATGATTCCTGCCTGAATCCGTTATTACTAGGCTATTTGCCAAAAGGAGATTTTTCTAGTTCCATCATTCTTCTACATTTCTTAGTTCAATTCCACTGCGATGAAGAGCCTTCTCTACCCCACGTTTGTCTGTTTATTTATTCATTCACTTATATCAGTATGATTTCATGGATTGTTATGTATCATTCACTGGGTTGTAACCCATTACTATCACTATTTATTTTCACATTCAAATTGTGGCAGAGTTGGACAGTGGGAGCCGTTTCTCCCCTTTTGACATGTCCTCTTCATTTATTGAGCACTTTCTGCAACAAGATGTTCAGGCTCACCTTGTACCTTACCTGTCCTAGAATCAGCCATCTCTCAAAAGGATTCTGAATCATCCTTTTAGTGGTGAACGGAATTTTAAAACCAAGATCTAGGCATTAGGTTCTGGGCATCGGTGCCACGAGTGTGTCATTATTTCTAGGTCCTCTCAGTGGACAGAGCTAGGATCTATATCTATTTTTAAAACATACTGAAACTTTTAATTCCAATCATACAGCATTCTAGGGTTCCCTTTTTTGTATATTTGGGGGCAAAAACTGCTTCTCCAATAGTGAGACAGCTAGCTTCCATTTTTCTCTCTATATTTATTCTATTCTCAATCTGAGAATACATAGAAAGTAGTTTTTGAATTGTTCACACATACCACTGTAGAAAAAAACTATTAACGACAGTTCAATACTTCTCTACACTTCTTTTGGTCTTTAGACTGAGGCTACACAGTCAAAACATTGTCTTGAAATGTTACTTGGAGTGGTTCTCCCCCACTCTTCGTTCAGTCGCTCATGCTGCTCATTTGAAATATGGTTTGATTCGTTTGTTTCTCTTGGGGCTTTCTCCTTATCCTGGTGGATTTTTTGACTATTAAAACATTAATGTGACTATAAAAGTCAAAACTAAATAAAAAAGTGTATTCAGAGAACCTCCCCCAAACCCTTCTTCCCTGTGTCCACCCACCCCTTGCAGGGAACCAATCTTACTCACTTCTGGTTCTCTTCCCAATATTTCTTTTTGCTGAAATAAGTAAATAAATGTACAGTTTATTTCCTCTTCTTTCTTATAAAAAAAGAGAGCTTACTCTAAGTGATCTTTCGCACTTAGCTTTTTTCCCTTAACAATACATCCTGGAAATCACTCCCCATCAGCTCGGAGAGCCCTTCCATATTCTTTCTTAGCTCAACAGTCCTGCATTGTGTGATGTGCCAGTTTATGCAACCAGTCTTCTATTTGTGGGCATTTAGATTGTTACCAGTATCTTGCGATTACACATAATGCTTCCCTAGATAACCTTGAATATCTGCATTTTCGTGTAGTCGAATAGGTATCTTCAGGCTAAATTCCTAGAAGTGAAACTACTGGGTCACAAGGTAGACAAATATATAGTTTTGTTAGATATTGCAAAATCCCCCTCCTTAATGGCTGTACCAGTTGGTATTCCCTCTAACAAGGTATGAGAAGGACTATTTTCCCACAGCATCACCAGCAGAACGGATCAAGCTTTCCAATATTTACTAGTCTGACAGGTAAAAAATAGTATTTCAATGTCATTTTTTAAAGCAGCTTTATTGAGCTATAATTCACATACCACACAGTTCACCCACTTCAAAGGATTTTAGTACATTCACAGACATCTCCAACCGTCGCCACAGTCAGTTTTAGAAACCTCGTACCCATTACCTATCGCTTGCCTAGCTCCCCATTCTCCCAGTCCTCAGCAACCACTAACCGACTTTCTGTCTATAGATTTGCCTGTTTTGGATATTTCGTCTAAGTGATCACAGAAATATGTGGCCTTTAGTGACTGGTTTCTTTCATTTAGCATGTTTTCAAGGTTCATCCGTGTTCTGGCATGTATCAGTACTTCATTCCTCTTTGTGACCAAATAATATTCCATGGTATGATCAAATAATATTCCATTTTATTTATCTAGTCAACTGTTGAGGGAAATTTGGGTTGTTTCCACCATTTGGCTTTTGAGAATAATCCTGACCATCATGTATTGTTTTTTGTTTATTTTGATTTTAGATTTTTTGTGTATGTGTAAGGAAAGTTCATCCTGAACTAACATCTGTGCCAATCTTCCTCTATTTTCTTTTTGTTTTTGTATGTGGGACACCTCCACAACATGGCTGATGAGCGGAGGATCTAAACCCGCAAACCGGGGCCGCAGAAGCAGAGTGGCAGAGCTCTAACTACTGGGCCACGGGGCCAGCCCTGTACACTGTTTTTCGTGTGAACATACATTTTCATTCCTAGGGATGGGATTGCTCATTCACATGGTAACTCTATGTTTACTTGTTTGAGGAACTGCCAGATTTTTCAGTATAGTTTTAATTTGCATTTCATTCATTATGTGTGAAGTTCGACATTTTTTCTTATGTTTAAAGGTGATTTTTATATATTTATTCAAATTGTCGCTTCATGTCCTTTGCTCACTTTTTTATTGGGTTGTTAATTTTTTCTCAATTTTTGAGAGGCCTTTGTATATTGCGAAAAATTAGCTTTTTATCTGTGCTACATATTTGCAAACATTTTCTCCCATTTATCGTTTGTCTTTTGATTTTGCTTATGGTATTTTTTTCCATGCAAACTTTTAAAACATTTTTTATGTCACCAAATTTATCAAGGTTTTCTTTTCTTGTGTCTCTGGATATTGTCTCAAGTTAGAAATCCTTTCTCCACACCCAGGAATTCACCCGTGTTTTCTTCCAGCGCTTGTAGGGGTCATTTTTCCATATGGCTCTCCGATCCGCTTTGAATAGTGTTCTGGTGTGTGGCTGGAGGTAGAGGTCTACCTTTACTAACTTTGCTAATTGGCTACCACTGTCCTCGCACCACTTATTAAAACGTTCGCCTGCACCCTAGTGATGCCAGCTTTATAAATTCCCGTATATGTTTGGATCTCATTGCAGGGCTCTGTCTGTTTATTCAGGCACCAGCACCATGCTGTTTTGTTTCTCATCGGCAAATTTGATACCCTCCTCTAGGCCCCTGTTCTTTTGCTAAGACCCTTGCTGTCAGGAAGTCCTTCCTTGTATCCATGCTTCCATTCCCCCTACTGCTACTTAAGTCCATTTCCTCTGTGAGTTCCCTGAACACAGGACTCTCTTTGTACACCTGCCTCTGAGTTGTCAGGTGCTATGAGCTCTCTCCTCTTGTGCAAATGTGGCCACTGCTTCTTTCCGGCCCAGAGGTGACTCTCTCTCATTGACAGCCCTGACTGCCGACTTTACAAGTAATTTGCTGAGTTTGTCAAGCCCTGCGGAATCATGTAAATGCTATTATCGTTTTTGTCATCATCATCATCAGCTGAAGCATCAGCCGCTTCCCTTCTTTCACCTATTGTTTAGAGCAAATGCAGTAGCTGCCAATGCTCAGAATAGAGGCTTTATCTGTGGGATATCGAGTCATAAGCCCTTGTAGGTCAGTTCACGTCTTAAAAGTGTCAGATAGTCCAGGAGAAAGATCATCATATGCCACCTACTTTTCATGGTTAAGCAGTTAATGTATCTCGCAAGGGTTGAGGAGTTAATATATCTCACAAGAGTACCCTACCTCCACCCCAGATGAATTCTCTCTCCTACTCCTGATGTGATAGCAAAATGTCTAATTGGGAAATATATTTATGCTTAAGAACTAGTTGTTTAAAAAAAGGAATGGGGGCTGGCCCCATGGCATAATGGTTAAGTTTGGTGCACTCCACTTCAGCAGCCCAGGTTCACTGGTTCGGATCCCGGTCATGGACCTACACCATTCATCAGCTATGCTGTGGCAGCAACCTACATATAAAGTGGAGGAAGATTGGCACAGATGTTAACTCAGGGCTAATTTCCTCAGCAAAAAAAGAAAAAAAGGAATAGTAGACTTTGTAAACCTATTTCTCCTACTGTTATAAGGGAGAACACAAGGTTATATGCTTGGGACAATTAACCACGATTTGAGTCCATTCAACAAAGATCTGGAGAGCAACTGCTCTGTGAAAAGCATTGTAGCCAAACCTGTGAAGGACTCAAAGATGAATAAGATGAGATCCTGCCTTCCAGGAGTTCACTCACAACTGAAGGAGATAATGGGAGGAGAGAGAGAAGCATGATGTCATTACAAGGCAAATGAGAACGGATGAACAAAGAACAGTGGCAAAGGGCTATGAGAGTGTAGAAGAAAAACTTGTCATTCTGGGGCTTCTTTGGGAAAGATCAGATTTAAAATTGGACTCTGAAGAACAAGTTGGGTGGCTCAGGAAGATAATCTGCCTTTTAGAATGGATTAAGCAAAATTACAGAGGCAGACACAATTGAACTGAGCCACATGAAATGACTGTTTCGTAGGTGAAAGCAGTTACACATTGGCGGGCTCATATGATTCAATGCAATGCATCATATTTTGGGTACTGAAGACCGGTTGTAGATCTAGCAGAATTGATAGACTAAGATGGAGGGATTAAGAGAAAGAGACCAAGAGAAGGAAACCAAGTTGTGGAGGATTTTGAGTGTTAAGATGAAGAATTGACTTTTATTTAGTGAGATTTGTTTAGTTACTTATTTATAAAACATCCGTTAAGTTGGTATGATGTGCCCAGCCTCCTGGTTAGGGAAGCTCTGAGAGCAGAGCCATGTTTCAGAAGGATAATTCTGGCAGTAGTGGGCATGGTGGGCTGAAGAGAAGAGAGACTGTGGATGAGAAGACCACTTAGGGGTTCTAGGAACTGAAGGACAAATGAGAGCCTGAGACGCGGATGTGATGGTGACTAGAAAGGATAGAAATGAAAGCCACTCCAGAAATGGAATTGACACCAGAGATTGTGACTGAAAGGAAAGGCAAGGGAGAAAAGGCTGATCAAAAGTCTCTAAGGCACCAACTCAGGAGAACTGGGAGGCTCCCAATGACCTCCATCTGTTCATTCATCATTCTACAAGTATTTATTGAGCACCAACTCATTGCTTGAGTTATGAGATAAGCAATGTTTCAGGAGCTAGAGACACGGAACACATGGCTAATGCAAAGAGACAGACAGTGAATAGGTAAATAAATTAATATATGATGTAATGGTAGAGAGTGGTAAGCACTATAAGGAAATGTTATTCAATGTAAGAGAACCGGGGAAGGTAGGAAAGGTGTGTTCCCAAAGGATAATCATGGAAGGACTGGTGGAGAAGGTGACCTTGGAGCAGAGAGCTGAATGATGTCAAGGAGGGGGTCTGGGAAGACTTGGGGAAAAGATTAGCAAGCATAGAGGCCTTGAGGCTGGTATAAGCTTGGAGCATTTGAGGATCAGCTATAAGGCCAGGCCAGTTGGGCTAAATTGGGAAATAGGGAAACCAGTAGGTAGGACATGTAATGGCGGGATGGAGTGAGAGCAGTCAGGGCAGACAGTTTGATTTTATTTTGAACATGCTGGGTTTTGAGTTTGGAGAGATGACCTTTTAAAGTTTATTTGGATCCTATGTGGAGATTTGACTGTAAAAGAATGAAAAAGTGAGAGAACTGATGTGGTGGGGATGGTGAGAAGTGGTCAGATTCTGTATAAACTTTGACATTAGAGCTAGAGAAGCTGCCAAGGAATTAGACACAGGGTGTCAGGGAAAGAGGGGAGTAAAGGATGGCCATTATTTCCAAGTCTGAGGAAGGAACAAGATTTGCATAGAGAATCAAGGTTTCTGATTTGGATTTGGCAAGTCTGAGACGCCCAGGAGACATTGAAGTAGAGAGACTGAGCAGGCAGTGCAGTAGAGGAGCCGGGTGCTCACAGAAATTGAGGCTGGGAGATCTGAATTTGGGAGTCACCAGTATATAGATGCATTTAAAGCTCTGAACCTGAATGAGACACCTAAGGAATAGAGTAGATAGAGAAAAGGATAAGCTTGATGATGGGGCTCTGTGATGGTCAGTGTTTACAGCTAACGGACCAGAAAAGGAGGCTTGGAGGGAGGGGCCAGTAAAAGAGGAGAAACAGGAGACTGTGAGGACCAGGAAGCCATGCAAAAGAAACATTTCAAGGAAGAGGGGATAATCCACTGTGTCAATGTTGCTGAAAGGTCACAGAAGATGAGGACAGAGAATTGACCAGAAAATTAGCAAGGAGATGTTGGTGACCTTGCCAGACAGTTTCAGTGGCGTGGTGGGGGAAAATATCTGAGGAGACATTGGAAGGTAAGGAATGGAAACAGAAGAAGTCATAGACTGTTCCTTTTAGGATATCTGTAACAAAGAGGAACAGGAAAACAGAATAGCATTTCTTGGGGGAAGAGTTGGACGTGGAGTCCCAGCAGTGTTATCGTCAAGGAAAAGAATGTTTGTCTGCTGAAAACAGTGATCAACATGAGGGAGAACGTGATGATTAGTAAGTAGGGAAGGGGAGTGGGACATCAGCTGGAGACAAGAACTTGGGCCTTTCCTCCATTTCCAGGGGACACAGAGCAAAAGATGGAGATGCAAAATTCATAGATTTGACAGTAGACAAATGAGGAATTTGTTTTGTTTCTATTAGTGAAGTAAGAGGCAAGCTGCGAGTTAGGATGGAAGAGGTACCAGAAGTTCAAGAAAAGAGTAGAGGGTATGAAGCCATCATCTTGGAGGATGGGTGAATGAACTAATTAGCAAAGCGTGGTAGGATTGTTGGCTAGTACTGAGGTCCATGTGACACTCGTGGTCATACATTTAAAGTGAGATCAGTCAGCCTGGCTGTGTTGTTTTCTTCAGCACATTCTGCTGCTCGCCTGCAGGTAAGGATTTTTTAAAATATTTATGTTTTAAGTATAAAGAGTTAGGGTTTTGACAAGCAATGATGGTGGAAGAGAAGAGGGTTGCAAGGAGGCTGACTGGTATGCACAAGAGAGGGGTTTTGGTTATAAACTTTGGAATCTAGAATGAATAACAAGGGAAGGGAAACACGAGGCAGATGATGGGCATAGAAAAGGGGTTAGGAGCCCCAAAAGGGATTGAAGACTTGTTGAAGTTGGAATACTAGAGTGAGCTGGGAAGATAGAAGGTTAAAAGAAGTGGGATGCTTTAAGGAGAGAATTTTAGAAGTGATGCAGTTGCTGGTACTGACAAGGTCTAGGGTATGACCATGGCAGTGGTGACATAAAGGCAATCGGGAAAAAGCACATTAGAAGTGAGCAGGTCAAGCAACTGAGAGGCCAATGTGTTAGATGGATTGTCTATGTGAATACTGAAGTCATTAAGAATAATGACAGGGAGTGATGGAGACAAAGACAGTGAGCCAGGCATGAAAAGACTCAGTGAATCAGCAGATGTGCTGTGCAAGGTGATCAATGACTGTAATGAGAAAGGGTATTGGGTGGCACAGTGTGATGGCATATGCCTCAAAGGAGGTCTTGAAGGAGAAGATAAAAGTAGCCTGGAAGTAGCAATGAGGGGCAATGAAGACACCCATCAACCTCCTGGTTCTGTAGTATATGGAATGTGGAAGGAAATAAGGTCACCACTTAAAGGGCCTACAGGGGAAGCACTGAACTCCGGAGAATGCTGATGCAAAACAGTGAGAGAAACATTTAGAAGAGAGGTTCAAGTGATAGGGGATTTTGGTGATAAAAGACTATGAGTTCCAGGGAACACAGTATAAGGATTTTGGGGATTTGGGGATGGACAGAAGATTGGGTCAGATTAGGAATGCACAGCCATGGAGGACAAGCATCTGTGAATATATGGATGATTTGGAGTCTTGGACTTACAGGTAAACTGAGGTAAACAGGGATTGTAAAACAGGATGGTATTGAACCTTTTGATTTTTTAAGGGAAAGTTCTGAATTACACCTCATTCTTGGGAGATTTCTTAGGCAGATGGTAGTTCTAGAAAGTGATGGTCAGACCAGGAAGCCAGCGGACCCTGTTGGCCTACCTTAAGTCTTTCTCTAGGTGACGCTACAACTAGACAGGGAACTCTTAGGGAGGAACAGTGGAGGTTTAGGAGGAGGGGAGACGAAGGAGGAAGAGAAGGACGTTGGAAACTGTGGCACTTGTACATTTGGTAAGGGCTGAGGACCCTTGAGAATAAGGAAGATGAGGTCACCAAGATGATGGAGAATGGATTCAGCTTTAGCAGGTGGGAGGTTTGGAGCCCGGAATTATTAGGAAGTTTAAATGAGATAACTACCACCCATGAGATAACTAGAGTCCCTGGTGCTTAGAAGGTGAACAGGTTTGGTTCCCTCCCTCTCCACCACCTTCCATGGCCTCCAACTTCCCCTCCAAATCTGCACAGGCGAAGCGCTCAGGACTAACGGGAGTATGGGTGTGGATCAGTATAGATCCACCTTCAGCTGTTAGAACAACTTAAAACACATGCACTGCTGTAGAGGACTGGGAGCAGAATCTGGTGTTGAGTTAGAAGAAAGGGAATCTGTAATGTGCAGTTTGTAGAAATGTGGCCCAAACACTTCAAGACAGTTACAAAAGCTCATGATCTTGAACCCAGCTATTGGGAGAATAGAATGGCAAAACCTTTTGTATATTTAGAGATATTATTGTAAGTGCATGAAATTTGGCCAGACAAATGCAGTCAATACCCTGATCTTGAGCCCTCACTGACAACCAAGAGTAGAAATAGCTGTCAGAATTGTATTTGAGTTTATTTTGATTGCTTTAACTATAAAGTTATAGATGCTTATATCAGTACCTTAAATACATCAATTAAACAAGAAAAATATTCTGTAGCTGAAACTTCGCTCCTGGTAATATTAGATAGATTCAGAAAAGCTATACAGAGTAAAAAATAAGCCATTTGAGGAGTACTTTATCACTTTATCTTTTTATCTCCTATCCACTCCAGTGTTTGCTGAATTCAGAGTTTTAAAATTTCTGGAAAATTTGAAGTTATAGGGAAAAGAAATTGTCTTCATTTGTTTGTTTGATTTGTTTTCTGGGAAAAAACACAGGACCTAACGTAATTCTTGGTAAATATTTTCATTATTACTGTTATCACTACAATAGTTTGGCATGCTTTCTTACTTAAATTTACCTTATTAACCTAGGAAAATGAAATGCACTATCTATTTCTTGGTTTCCCTGAAAAATAATCACATTTGGGTTATTTAAAACCATGGTTTTGTCACATAATAATTGGTTCCACATTTGCTAATTGAATTTACCTTTAAATGTTTTAAACTTTGTTGTGACTAGAGCTGCGGAGTTTAGTATTTTTTTTTAATTCCTTTGTGAGAAGCAGGCAAACTCAAGAACCAAACAAGCCATCAACATTAGGGTGGAACAAAGAGAGTTCTTATGTCAAGCAGATTCAGAAAGCATTCATTTTCCAAAAAGGAATGAGAAAGAAAAGGAGGAAAAGGGATCCCCTTATCCAATTTAATGGGCGATCATAGGACTGAAAGGAGGAGGGGCCGGGTTCAAACTTGGCAGCCTCTCTGAAACCGGTCCACTCACCGCCTTGCTTCTGTCCTGGAGCCTCTTGAGCCTGCAGCAACTCGTTTCTAATCTCTCCAGCACAAAGGAGAGCGACTGCGAGTGGCCACTCAGCCGGCCGGCGGTCCTTTGAGGAGCAGGCAGAACAATGGGCTCCCTGCCACCCTCCGGGGCTGAAGGGGACAGGAAGTTGACAGCGGTGAAGGCACCGAGTCCCACTCCCTTCAGTCCCGAGGACTGAAGTGGTCTCCTGGAAACAAGACTGTATTTCATTCTTGCCTAGAAGTTTATTATTCTATTGGTCCTCAGCATTTAGGATAGTTAATGAGTTTTTCGCCCTTCCTGCCTTTGTGCCCTCACCATCCCCTCACTCTAACCCCCTGCGGTCTGTCATCTGTCCCCAACACAGGTCAACAAATTCAACAGCCTCTTCTCCCTTCTTATCCTGTGTAGCTTATCCTCAGCACAAAGGCAGAGATGCAGCTGATGACTCTCCCGGCCCCTCTGCTTTCTTAGAAGCCTCTCCTGCCCTGGCCCTGGAGACACCATCCTCCGGGTTCTGCTGCCTTTCTTGTTAACCTGTCCCTCCTTCCCCTTTCCACCTTCAGAACGTGAACTCTTCATCCAAAGACATGTCTTTGGCCCCTTCCTGTCCTCTCTCTGGTTTCATCCTACACATTCTCCCCTATTCATTTCTGAATTTCATCCATTTTCAAATCACCGTTTCCAGACTTCATTTATTTGAGACTTCACCTTCTAAACATTTTCCCCTGTATGAGCATCAGAACCCTAAACTCGCTAGATGTAAGATGGAAGTTAGCAGCCTGTCCTTAACCTGCCCCTCCTCTTGTGTACCTCCTTTCTCATAAAGGTACCATCATTTTTTTTGGTCACACAGGATAAAGCCCCCTTTGACTTCCTGTTCTCCCTCATCTCACATCGAATTTGTTGCCAAGCCCTACTGTTCCTGGTTTAAGCAGCTCTCTTATCTGTCCACTCTTTTTCCAATCCCTTTGCCATTTACTCCTAGTTCAGGGCCCTCATTATCCCTGGAAAATACAAATGCCTTCTGATGACTCCTGCCACACATACACATTCATTATTGCTCCCTGTCAACTCATCCTTTACCCCACCATCAAATGAATATTCCTAAAATAAGACCATGATCAGGACACCAGTAGATATTATATACATATATTTAATCCCTTTCTCCTCAAAAAATGTCTAGCAAATGAGTGTGGAGGGAAGGATGGATGGATGAATGGATGGATGGATTGCCGGATGGAAAGAAGGAATGAAGGAGAGAAGGAAGTAAGGGAGGGAGGGAGGGATGTACAGAAGGAGGGAGGAAGAAAGGAAAGAACTACAAGACAACCATAGCTTTATTTCTAGGTTTGTTGTTAGCTCTGCCTCTAGAAAAATCACTGGCCTTCCCTATGCCTCAGTTTCCCTCTTGGAAATTGTGAAAACCCTTACCACCACTCTTGTTGTATAGAATATATTCTTCATTGACTGCCTCGAGGGCTGCGCCAGCCCTCATGGAAAGAGATCGCTGTACACTTGTTGATATCATTGCCTCATCACCTTTGTTTCTGGTTTTGATTAGTCCCAGGTCAAAGTAAATGCTTGCTGGTCAAATGGTCTTCTTCCATCCTACAGAGTCAATATTCTTAATCACCAGGAAAAGATTTCGTTTTTCCTCCTAAGCAGATAAAAGTTTTTGAGAGAACTTCAAAGAGGGTTTGTTTGGGAAATCAAGATGAAAGAGGCAAAAAGAGAATTAGTAAGTTTCCCTCTGAGTGGTAGTTTAACCAGAGACCTGTGTGACTGGGAAGTTACACAACCCTTTGTGACTTCAGATATTTGTAGGCGGTAAGAATGGGCAAGCCAAGTTTCCTGGTTCATCCTCATGGGAAGAGAGGAAGGCTTAGGGCTCTACTATGTTATCTAAGTGATTTAATCGTTCATGGACAAGTTTGAGTTCTTTCCTGTCCCTCAATAGTAGATAAAGAGTTGGTTATATAATTTCCTTCTCCGCATATATAATTCCTGTATACAATCCTAATCTCCTGGAAATGGCTTCCTATTTATTTAACAGCTCAAATTTTCCCCCAATTCCATTTTTATCATCTGACTTTATCATGTAGCCAACTTTTTCAGAATACCAGAAATATCTCCCAGCCTGCCCTTCTTTGAGAGGGAACTTTAGGAAAAAGAGAATCAATATGCATTTTGACTGCTCAGGCTCTAAAAAAATGCATCTTGTCCTAAGCCACGCACCTAAGACACAGAGTTAAATGCGGGTAGGGGAATTTCAGAAGATTCCATTGCTTCCTTCTGCCTTTTTGTTATTCTGGTGGATGATGCAGTACTTTTAACCACTGATTCACCAACTGCATTCCCATTTTCCAGTTCAAGGGCACCACTGCTGAGATTTCGTTGTGACAATCTTTTCCCAACTCCCTGATACAAATGATTGAGTAGGAATGTCATGATTTAAAATCCCCCCCGCCCCCCCGCCCCCGGCTACCCCATAAGGTTCTTAAACTTTGACATCTTCTCTGCACAGGAGTCAGGTTTCAGCTCACTGGAAATGCAGCAGAACTTGCATATTTGTTTCTTTACTATCCTATGTCAACAGTCCCTGTTCCTACACAGAAAGTGCCAACACTTCTAGGTATTCTCACCACTGAAATAGGTTGGAGAACTACTCCTTTTCACCACATCTCATGGGCAGATCCTGACACTCATGAGACCAAAGTTGTAGCTGCGCCCTCTGTACAGACCAGGGAGCATGGTTTCATTCCGTGGCAACAGAAGAACAAAGGACTCCAGGCAAAAGGTGAGGGATGACTCAACTCAAAGCACTGCTCTTGTCACACAGAGGGATTCTGAACACATTCTTGCCAAGAATCTCTCTTGCACATGTTCTGCTCTTGGGGTGCCCTTTCTACATATGCTGCCCATGGCTTTCTCATTAAGGATGACTGAGATAACCCACGATCAGCAAGAAAAACAGAAGTATAGGGATTTATCCAAATAAGACTCAAGTGAAGAGAAAGGAAGAAGCACAAGTAAGTATGGGGTTGATGTCACTCTTCCTTTCAAAAGGAAAGGGACAAAACCAGATAATGGGGAAAACCACGGTGTCTTAAGCCCATTGTCTTAGTATCTCTCTTTTAGTTATCTCCTTCCTCTTCACCAAATCTCAATCATATTTCATAATGTTTATATGTGTTTCATAATGACCCATCCTCCCCGACACCAATATGCACTCATCACCTTTATTCAGTGATCATATTACCTAAACGATCCACATCCACCCCTGAGCCTGCAAGCTCTTCCCCACTCAAGCCTGTTTTCAAAATCCAGCCAGGCCATCTGTGTCTTAAAGCAAGCCCTTAAATAACAAACAAAGCAGTTCCTGACTACAAAACACTGACATTTTTATCTATCACCTTCCTCATATGATCATCAATGCAATAGACTATCTCTAACACATGCCTGCATTGCTTGCCTCCACTTTGCGTTATCTAACAAACATCCTCTACCTTTCACCACACCTGTGATCAATCCCCTTTTTAGTGTTTATATTAACCAGAGCCTGAATGATAACACCCTAATAACTCTGTCACTTAACCTGCCCAGATTAATTATGAAATCCAATTCATTCACTGCTTCCACTTTCCTTTCCTCTTTCCCTTCTTCGCTGTTAGCTGCTACCTGGGCCACCTGGGCTACGTCTTTTGACCATCAGTAGGTGGCTCAAGACCCTCTCCTCTCTCTTTCCCCTTCCTGCCCTAAGTGTGCGACTCCTGCTCTTAGAGCGGCTGCTTAGGATGACCCTACTTGATCCCTGTTACATTCCTCCGGGCTTGTCAAAGGTTTGCATTGTGTCCCTGAGTAGCTGGGGCATGCCATGAAGAGTGAGCACGGCCCAGCCCTAATCATGACAACCTCAGCCCCAGTGAAAGATGAATAATAACAACTGCACTAGCCAGTCCCAGAAGAGCCTGCTGAGGACGTTTGTTTTGGAATAATGAATATGGAAATTTGGAATCCATAATAAACTGCAAGCAGTCTTTCAACTCGCTCGTGCCGAAAATTCACACTCGCCTTTCCCATAACTTGTCACTTGTGTTTTTTATTGTTCGATATGTAAACAAGGCCGGGAAAGCCTTTGTTCCTCGGTGCCTACTTAGATTTGCCCATTAATCCCAACCCCCCTCCCTTTCCCACCAATGCATGCAGGATTACACAAAGCAAAAGTCATTAATTTTTATCTCTGACTATCTGTAGGGTTTTTAATGTGGCCTGGCTTGCTTATGCACCACCAATTACATGTCATAAGTGCTTGTAGATGCTGGAGCAGTATCATGGGTTGATGAATCACTGCCTCCCCTCCTGATTAGTATGCAAGGGGCTGTGTTCCTCTTTGAGCAGCTGGCATGCCAATGAGGATCTGGCTCCGCCGGTCAAGGCATCTGGACATGAATTCAATATGGATTGCTTTAATTAAATGGCTAAGCGCACAAGACGCTAAGAAACAACTCCATCATTGAGTGAAACTCGAAAATATAGTCGACACAAGCAAGAGGGTGGAGAGAGTAGGAAGATATTTCATCAACACCACCCACTCTACCTAAAATCCTTGAAATCACCTCGTGTGAAGCACAACCACTTGCTAAAAGCGTGATGAATTGTGGAATCCACAATGAAACCCCAGAGGTGAATCTAGTTCATCACCCTTAAATTTAGAAATCAAAACAGCAAAGCTAAACCTCATTTTCTGCCCTTTGAAAAGGTTTTATTTTAACTGTACAGTTGCCTGCAAACTACTGAGGCAGCAGATTTCAAGAAGGAAGGACGCAGTGAGAGGTGGGTAGCAAAGTCTGAATGTACCTGTTACCAGCACTCCTGGAGGAAAAGAAGCTAATGCAGCTTTGCAAATATCAGGAGGCCAGAGTGGTCCATCAGTGTGCTAATTCACAGAGGAGGGGAAGGAAAAAGAGCATGGATTCTCACTGTCCACTTGGGAGGGGCTTTGCATAGATCAGAAAGATGAAGTATCTGCCAGCTCATGTTTGCTTTCAGCCTACCCTTTATTAGTCTATTTCAATAAGGAAACAAATGGAATATTTTCATAAGGAATAGCTGTTGCAGCAGTAACCCCGGTTTTATTCTTCTGAGCACTTATCTTTAATTCTGTTGCAAGTTTCCTCATTGTATTTGGTTTGCCTGTATATTTCATTGGGAGGCAGGATAGAATAATGGCTGAGAGCGAGGACTCAGGATTCAGACGCATCTGGACTCTTATCCTAGCTTCATTCATTTCTAGCCATGCAGTCTTAGGCAAGTTATAGGTCTTCTATGAATCTCCTTTTCCCTGTCTCTGAAATGGGGATAAGATTGAGTTAATCCACACCAAATCAATAACACATACTCTAGACTCTCAAAATTGATGGCTACTGTTAATGTTTTGTGGAACGGGGCCTTATCAGTTGTTGATGTTTTACTGACCAAATACAGGGAATACCTGTTTCCTGTAATTGACTAGATTTACCTACGTATACCAGTAAGGATTTAAAGAACTTTATTACTATGCAACTACCACCTCTCCATTTCTACTCCTTCTCTACTGCCCATCAAAGATCTGGTACCTCCAATTGATAATAATATGCACTACAGATGGACCTGGGGCTCTATTTTCTTTTTTAAATAATTTATTAGGCCACCACTGTTCAAAAGACCCTGAGGCACTCTGCCTTAAAAAAAAAAAAAAAAGAAAAGAAAAAGAAAGAAAGAAAGGATATTAAAATGGTAAAACAGGCTCAGCATTCTGGCTGGTGTTCCTCCCTCATGCTGAGCTGAAAGGTTGATGACCAGGAAAGGAAGTTAAATGCTAGTGTCTGTGATCACTCTGTCCTTGCACAGTGCATTCTCTAGGATTTTATAAATCCATGAAGGATTGGGGCATTCCACGCCAGTAAGATCATCAGAGCCCTAAGCGTCCCCTAGGGGCAAATGACAGAAAGTAGACTATCCATGGTGCACAGAATTCAGTTAAACCACACATGGACAGTATGTGAGATTGCAATAGTAATCAATCACAAAGATTCCATTTCAGGGCAATTTAACATTTGACACACCAGCCTGCCAGGTCTAAGCTTGACATAAAGGCAGTGTTCTTCAGTAATAAGGAAAGACACTTGCTGAATCTTGTGATTCTCTTTTGGGTCTTCAGAAAGGGGAAGTCCAAGCTAGGTTCTCCTTGGAGCACCATTCATTCACTTGCCATCTGCCACCTTTGGAAGGAAGCATGTTAGTAAAGATGGCTGTCATTGGAGAAGGAACCTGTGGTTTGATCCAACCATGGGTTATGGATGTTTTCAAAATGGTGGGCCCAGGTCTCCTTCTGAGGAAATTGGGGAGGAGATAGAAGAAGGCTATTTGGTTGAGCACTGACTCTTTGAGGGTGGGAATGGGATTAGGGAGTGAGCCGCCATATCTGGTCTGGTGGAGTAATTGAGACATTGGGCTGCAGTCCTTGCAGTGGTGGGTGGAGCGTAGCAGTAGAAAACAGTCTACTTGAATCTTAAAGTCAGCTGACTGGCTTTGGATTGCTTCTTCCTGTTCCAAGTGAATAAGAAAAATGTAAGGCGTATGCAGAACTCAAGAACAAGTAAGCCAACAGGCTTATCAGAAAACTACTATGCCAACAAATGAAAACCAAAAATAGTCTGAGCCATTGAGACTCATGACCATTAGTCCAGGTTCCTTTCTTGCCAAATGTTGTTTTGTGTTATTTAGACAAAGCCTTTCAGAGAGACTTTGGGAGATATGGTTTTCTTAGGAGGTTTTTTCTTTCCCTATGAGTGTTGAGGTACCATTGTAGTTCTTCAGAACCACAAATATACATTGAGAACCACTTAGTAAAACTATGGAGTTTGATGAGTTTAACAAAGCAATCAATTGTGTTATCTCCAAGGTATGTTGTTATTAGGTGTTTTAATAGGTTAATTAAGATGCTAAGGACCCAAAAGAGAACTGCAGCTTCTTCAGTTTTTTTAAATAACTTTATTGAGATACAATTTATTTACCGTAAAATCCACCCATTTAAAATACGTAATTCGGGAGTGTTTAGTGTATTTACAGAGTTATGCAACCATCACCACAAAGCTGAGAATATTTTCATCACCCCAAAATGAAACCCCATACCCATTCACAGTCAGTCCCCATTATTCCCTCTGCCCAACCCTTGGCAATTACTAATTTATTTTCTTTCTCTATAATTTTCCTATCTGGACATTTCATATAAATGGAATCATACAACATGTGGTCTTTTGTGACTGGCTTCTTTCTCTCAGCATGCTTCAAGGTTCATTCACATTTAGCATGTATCAGTACTTCATTCCTGTATAGCTTCAGTTTTAAAACTCACGTGTACACACTACCCATTGCACAGAGAGATGGAATGTCAGCTCAGAATGGATGTGTTAACTTACTAGCTATTGGACATTAGCTCATTATTGGATGTTAGGCTTTTTAAATACACTTCAGTTTCTCTTGGTTTTGCCATTTAGATTCCTTCCAGATTCCTGAATTCTTGAATGGCCCTTGCATATGATATCAGATATTATTCTTTATGATTTATCTGTGTTAGGAAATATAAAGTGTCATATTGGCTAGTCCCAATACTCTGGATCTTGTGAACTTTTTTCATGGAAAATGGCTTGGATAAGGAATGACCACACATTGTATAAATGCAATGAGACTTTAAGGAACTGGGTGTGAAAAAAGAAGAGCTCCCAGCCAGGAGTGAGGCAACCTGTACCTTACTGCTGCTCCCACCACTGCAGACCTTGAAACCATGGGCATGTCACTCAGCCTCTCGACTTCTGTCTCCCCATGTGTAAAATGGTCAGACCTCCCAGGCTTCGGACCTCCACTGGCACCCTCACTGCTTGAGAATCAATGCCAACTTCTTAGCATAATCTTATGAGGCCCTCATGATATGGCCTCCACTCACCTCTTCAGCATCGTCTCTCCTGTATGTTTGTAGTATTGGACCAAACTCCTAATTCCACCACATCTGCATCTCTCTATGTGCTGCTCCCTCCATCTGGCATGCCCTCCTGCCTTTCTCTTCCAATAGAATCCCTTCCCATCCTCCCAGGCCCTACTCAGATGTCCCTGTCTCATATGGGAGACTTCTCTCCATTCCCCAGGCAGAGTTATGAGACTCATCCCCAGATCTTACGGCACTTACTTCAGTTAGAGTCATTACCTTACTTTGCCATAATTGTTTGTTTCCACATCTGCCTCAGCACCTCCCACTCCAAATCTTAGGCAATCTTAGTAGATGGCACCTCTAAGCACCCAAACCTTCCACCATGTCTGGGCCATAGTAGATCCCCCTGAATGTTTGTTAAGCATACAAATTAATTAATTTGAAAAAACTGACCTCAAATTAGCTGTCCAATTCTCTTGTCCTCATGTCACCATCCTAGACTGAATTGCTATATTGCCTCTGGCTTAGACTATTCCGGAGTTCCAGAGTCTTCTCTTTTCCTTCTTTCTTCCTAGAATCCATTCTCCACCAAGAAGTCAGAAAGGTTGTGAAAGAGTCAAATGAGACCTAACGTACATGAAAGAGATTTGCAAATTCTAAAAGCACTACACACATATAAGGTTTTTAATTGTTTAATTTTATGCCTGTCCGATTTTGATTTTTAGAATAATAGTGATCAAGAGAAGGGTAAATGTTGCATCCCTTGAGATAATTGGAAGCACTCTGGGCTGTCGCAAGACTGAGGCCGAGAACTACAGAATGCATGATTGTTTTCTCAAGCCTGTGCCCCACATCCAGAGCTCCACACACAGAGCCTGGAAACTCCAACTTCCCCTCTAGTCTTCACAGGTATCTGCTCCAGAAATTCTATAATTCCAGCCAGCAGCCCTGAAATCATACCAAAGGCCTTTCCTACTGTGTGTAAGGTTAAGAGTAGTGGCTGATGTCACACCCATCCTAAAATCCATGGGACAGTTTCCTTCCACCTACTTTCATCATTGCATTCTCTTCCCTCTCTCTCTCTCCATTCTGCTGTGAGAAAGCTCCTAGGACCACTTTACCTCTTCAGTTTTCTTTGTGGAAACTACCATATAACTTCCTCTATCCATGATCTTCCCACAAAACTGACATCATTCTTTCTTCTGCCAAAAGCTTTGGCATCTTCTCATGATAAACACTGTAAATAGAAGTATGAAATTGCCAATGCGCTGTGATTCCAACATTTATAGCTACCCATAAAAGAAGCTGCTGGAATCAGAATGCCCGAGTCCATCTGCTTCTCTCCATCCGGCTTAAGGCACCACCATATCTCATGCCTGGACTGTTGCAAACATCTTCCTTCTTCTCTCTGACGGCTCATTCTCCACACAGAAGTCTGAATGATCTTCTTAAAACAAAACTCAATCAGATCGTATCACTTCCTTGCTTAAAATCACACGGTATTTCCCCATACCATATAAAATTGAGTCCAGACTCCCTAACCTAGCCTATGACCCTTACATGATCTGGCCTTGACCTCCACCTCATCTCTTATCTCCCTTCCCTGCCAGAAGCAAACAAAGGACTTCATAGTATCTAGTCCTTCTGCCTGGAATGTTCTTCCTTCAGACTCTCCTACAACCAGCTCCTTCTTGCCATTCACTTAAATTAAATGTCGTCTCCTCAGCAAGCCCATTTCTGCCACCCAACCTGAAAGATCCCCCTATATTAATCAGGCTGAGAGAGGTTGTGCTGTGGTAACAAACAACTCCAACATCTCAATGGTTTAACGGAAAAAATGTTTGTCTCCTGTGTTATTTTTCTAGAGTTGCCATAGCAAAATACCACAGACTGGTTGGCTTAAACAACAGAAATTTGTTTTCTCACAGATCTGGAGGCTGGAAGTCAAAGACAAGGTATCAGCAAGTTTGGTTTCTCCTGAGCCTCTCTCCTTGGCTTGAAGATGGCCACCTTCTCACTGTGTCCTCACAAGGTCTTTCCTCTGTACACACGTAGCCCTGGTGTCTCTTTATTTGTTCAAATCTCCTTTTCGTATAAGAACACCAGTCATATTGGATTAGGGCTCACCCTAACAGCCTCATTTTAACTTGATCACCTCTTCAAAGGCCCTCTCTCCAAGTAGAGTCTCATCCTCAGGCACTGGGGTTACAGCTTCAACATATGAATTTCAATAACAGAATTCAGCCCATACTTCTCCCTTACCCAAAGTCCGCTGAGGGTCCAGGTAACTCTCCAGGGCTGTTGTCCTTCATTCTTGGAAATCCATGCTCCTACCGTTTCAACACAAGGCCTCTTCCATGATTACCACAACAGGGTTAGAGAGCTCTAGAGTGTCTCACACTGGAAATTAAATGATCTAGCCAAGGAGTGATATGAGTCACATTCATTCGCATTTTATCGGCTAAATCATATCACATAGTCATGCCTATTTCAAGGTAGGTGGGAAGTACAACCCTTCAAGTACCCAGAAGTAGAGGAGAATGGATATATGTGAGTACTAGCAATGTCTACCACATTCAAAGATCAATCCTACAAGCCCACAGCAAAAAACAGACCACGGCTAAAGCAATTATCCATGATGATTAAAAATAGACTGAGCCTCCTGCTGTCCCAGAATGACACTGATGCTTTAGGGAAAAAAAAAGAATCCAGTAATATCAGGCCCTGATCCCTCAGTGAGTTTCAGAATCCCTCTGGCTCAATTGCTGCCATGAGTATTAGCCACCTCCTGTCCACCTGGTCCATTAGTCCAGTCTGGCTACACTTGGCTCCCTGCCCAACCTAAGTGCTCTTGTCAGCCACTCCAGTCCCTTATGTCATGGATGTTCCCATCCGCTGGACTTCCTGCTGGGCCAATATCAACCTGAATCACCTCTACCACACACTTGGACCCAAGCCACGGACTCCTGCTGAGGGAAGTCGTTAAGGCAAGTGGACGTGACCTCCCACAGGGGGATGCTGTGACACCTCAAGGAGGCTTTGTAGCTCCTGAACAGATCTTATATTCATCTGTCCCATCCTCTTAAGCCCAGGCCAACCTGTCTTTTCTTATCCACTCCTCTTTACTCCCTCCTCCTCCACGCTCCCTCTTACCCAGCTCCCTAGTTCCTCAGTCCCTTCTATCCACTGCTTCTTCTTTGACCTTAGTACATACACAGACTCTCCTAACCTGGAAAATTCTGCATTCAATTTTGCCATTTACTCAAATTACTGACCTGTATCCTCCTTCATTTCTTGGTTAAACGGCCCAAGCAGGTGGTTCATACTCACTGCTTCCAGTTCTTTATTTTCCTTTTCCTCGTCTACCTTCCACAGTCTTTTTCTTCTGAATGACAGCCTGGGTCCTCTTTATTTCTCCTACTCCCTCACTTCTTATAAATCCACTTCCTCCTTGGCTTTTGGAATCCCACATTCTGCTGACTTGCCTCCCGCCTCTCTGACCATCCTTCCTGCAACTGCTCTGGAATGAAACTGGCCACTTCAATGAATCTTCCCCTCAAACAACAATGCTGCTTTTGTCCTCTGTGTCTTTGCCCTTGCTGTTCCCCCCACCAAGAATGCCTTCTCCACTTTTCTCAGGCTGTCCAGGTCCCACCAGACGCTACGAAGGGCCATCCTTTCCATTAATCCTTTCATGGTTCCTCCCAGCCACCACCATCACTGTCCTTCTGGACGTAGAACATCTAGCCCAGGGGTTGGCAGACTAGTAAATATTCTAGGAAGACCATACTTTCTCTCTCAGAACTGCTCATCTCTGCCATTGTGAAGGGGAAAGCATCCATAGAGAAGATGTAAATGAAAGGGCACGGCTGTGTTCCAATAAAACTTTATTTACAAACACAGGTGTCAGTCCAGTTTGGGCCCACAGGTTGTAGTTTACCAATCCCTGATCTAGGCCATTTCTAGCCTGACTCTTCTAAATAGCTTCTTACTTTTCATAAATGAACGTCTTATTTTCCCATGAAATTATTAAGTCCTTGGGGGTAGAAACTCTTTTTCAAGCTTCTTAATACTTTGAAATGCACCTAATGAGATTCTATAAGCATTTGTCAGTATTCAGTAGAGAATGAACCAGTGTGGAGACAGGCCTCATAATGGTCCATATAGCTGGATGCTATGTAGTTGGAACACCCAGCAGAGCTCCCAGAACATGTTAGAAGCCCAGTATTTTCTACTGTAGTTCTTCCCAAAAAGCACTTCCCAAATCAAGAACTACTGGAGAAGACTGGAAACCGAGACTCTGCAGACACGACAAGAAGTCTCACCACATTCCTGGGCTGGCTCTGCAGTGGCAGTGAAATAGCCCTTCCAAATTTCCTATTCAGATTTCCATATCACAGCATCTTCCTATCACCATTCCACCTGATGGGACTGTACATCAAGACAGGCTGTAGAACCTTGTTATTCTGTTACGGCACTTTTAAATGAGCAAGCTTCTTTAAACCTCGCTGTCTCGCCATTAAACGTGTGAAAAGTATATCATAAGCTGCAAAAAACAGTCCTGAGGATTCAGGTGCCTTCTCTCTTTTCAGTGCCTTCTGAATGATTTCACCTGCGTCTGGGCTCCCCTACACCTCCATGTCTTTATTATACATACCAGGTTGGTCCACCAGCAGGTCATCAGCTTCTCTCCCTCTCTGAGCTGCATGTACAAGGCCAATGCTGCCTGCTCACTGAGCAAAGTCAGGTCCGCTTGTGCAGAGTGGAAGGGAACAAATGGGCTGTGAGGGCTGCACTTTGATGCCTTTTGGTTGGGAAATACGAGTTTTATTCCCAGCCTCTACCTCCGGGATTTTTATGTGCTTAATGATTTCGTCCACTTTGTAGTTATTTTGGTCCTCATGAGGGAACATGAGTGCAGCTGTCATGGAAAGTTGATAGACACCTGGAGTTTTCCCTCTCTCTTTCTCTCTTTTTTTTTTCCTGCATACAATTTACCATGCTTATGAGGGGGTGCTCGCCCACCTCTTGGGGGAGGGAGACAAAGCTGGTATTTTGTCTGTAGTCAAAACACAAAACAAAAGGAAAGGCCTCTAGCAGAGAAAGGCAAGTTGATCTGCCTGCTAGGCCTGCCACTCTGGGGACACCTAGGGAAGAAGTTTCTGGAACAAATATGCCCAACCATCTTCCTGCACTGGACTCTTCCAAAACAGGTGAAAAAGCCATTGGCCTATTGTTCAAGAGCTTATCATCTGAAAAATGCTTTTCTGTGTTGCTAAAGTAGCAATGGAAATAATGCTGCCTGCCACAGACTGGCTGGGTCAACAGGGAATAACAATTAATAAAATATAAAAGCCCTTATGGAGCATATCTGTTTGCAACTATCACTTCGTTTAATTCTCCCAACAATCCGAGGCGGTCAGGTACTGTTGTGCCTCGACTTTTCAGATCAGAAAACTGAGGCTCAGAGAGGTCCCCCAGCTAGCCAGTGACAAAGCAAGTCTCTACTGCAAAGTCCTGGGTCAGAGCTCCATGGTGTCAGAGCTCTGACACCAAAGTCCGCAGTGTCAGAGCTCCATATCCCCTTTCTCTGCCAAGAGAAGAGCTCTGGGGTTCAGGTCCCTTCTGCTGGCACCCATACATCTACAGCATTGGCATAAAGTAGGTACCAAGTCAGTGGCTGATGTGTAGAACTGAATCCTCTGACTGTAGGACAACTGTCATCAAAAAATATGACAATGCCAAGCTCATCTTCTGCCATGTCGCCTCTCCAAAGCAGGAGATGTTTGTGGCTTGTGAGACTGTCGATTCACTTTACGGCAATGAGATTTTTAAATAAAGCACGGCCAGTGATAGAGAGGTGGGAATGGGCACAGAATGAATGAGGGGAGTGGGAATTTTGGGGGAGTGGGTGTCCCACGGATAGCACACCCACTTGGAGCCCACAGCGAGATCAGATAGCCCCGTCATTCCCAGCTGTCTCTTATGGATGCTACAGCAGTGCTTGCTAAACAGCAGAGACATCAAGCATGAGTGGGTAGGAAGGGTCTGGGGATAACATCACCAGAATTAGCACCACTCCCTCCATGTCAGCAAGGGGAAAAGTTGTCACTATGTGAAAGGAAAAGTGAAACCAGATTTCCAAAGGAAATGCTCCCCTCCAGCTCTGATGTGGTGTGATGTGGATCTGTGGTTGTCAACGGACTTTTATATTCAATAAATAAATGCTGTGTCATTTGCCACCTTCGTCCTTATTAGAGTATTTTGTGTGAGTGGCAGTAGCTAGGCTCTTCGTTATGGTGGCAGCTCATGGGTTTGGTTTAGTTCACTGTTGCTGTTTTCTGGAACCAGGGTACAGCAGGTTCATTTGGAATGTGTTTTTTAAATAAGGGGTCATTAGCTTGATGGGCCAATTTGGACGATGAATTCCATATCAAACCAAACTTCATTGTCCATCTTCTGAATCTCAGGCCCTCAATTTAGACAGAGCTGAGGATCTTTCTGTTCGTAGTTATTGTATCCCTGCAGTTTTCCCTCTTCCAGACCTCCAACCTTTTCCTCCTCCTCCTTTTCTCCCTCATTTGTACTGGTTACTAGTCTCTGTCCAGCTCTCTCTGGAGATAAAGACTCGCTTTAGCATACAGCGCGCTCTCCTTAATGCAACCGAGTTCACTCTCATCATTTTAATAGTGGACCTAAGGTATGTTGCCATGTGAACAAGCCATCACGTCACCATAGCAACCAGCCAGATTGCAGCACACCAGTCTAAGGATTGGACCTTTTTTCCCCCCTCTCTCTCTCTCTCTCTTCCTCGCCTGGGCTCTTTCTTTTGTTAAATTTGCTGAAGTGCTCACAATAGGAAGATTCAGTCTGCTTTTTCAAGCGGGGTTTCGTTTAAACCTGTAAATTGTTGTATAAACAGAAAGGCCAGTGTGGCACTAGACTTGCTTTCAAAGACGACCTTGATGAGGACTTTGAATGTGGACCCCACCCCCACTCTCTGCCATGCCTTACAGTTTGATCAAAAAAGGGACGATCACACGTATTGGTGGCATTTGGACTTAACCAACCCCCCGCCCCTGAGTTTCTTCTTAGCTTCCCCCAGCAGGGACTCTGTGACTCTCCTGCACGGGCCTGGTGACCACAGCTAAGCCCTCGACTACGCTCCGAAGCCCTTTACAGTTTCTGAGCTCGGTAGGATCTGAATTAGACCCAATTAAAGATGTGGATTCTCCTTCTCCGTTCTCTATTGCCGAGTAACCTGTGCCGGTTCCAATTCCAACCGCGTGGGGAGAGCAGGGGTGTTGAAAGGACAGATGATAAAGGGACGTGTGTCGTGTCCGCCTGCCCATATTCATCAACGTTGCTTGGCCTTTGATGCGCCTAACCTTCTCATCTTTGTTCGGGGAAGCATAAAGAATCATTCTTCCAGGGCCTCACATCTTTTCCCACTTTATGCCCTGCTCTCTTGCGCATGGCGCATCTATTACCTGCTCCGATCCTTGCGCATCCCTGCCCCCCCACCCCGCCCTCTGCAGCTCCCCTCCCCTTCTGCTCCTCACCCCTTCCACAGCATTTACTGTTGAGCACGTCCTGACAAATGCACTGGCAGGCCAGGCTGCGTGTGGGCCCGACCGCAGGCTCAGCTGCAGGCAAGCCCGGGTGGGGTAAACCGCCCTCCACGGGCAAGAAGGACCAGTTCAGATTTGTGCATAAAATTACAGCAAACAAGCCTCAAATAACGCAGGACACTTTCATAATTGATTTATGCAGGGGCGCTGAAAGTTCTATTACCTTTTGTTTAGCTCAGGGGGCCTGACTCTATGCAATCCATTGCTGAAACTAATTACAAGATATAATTAAACTGTGACACAAAGATATTATACCGTTAGTTTACTAATGACACCGCGAAGCTGTACCACCAGCACAGGACAGTGATTACGCTTCATTTATTATTTATCCTTTTGCTAAATGAGACGCTGACATTTTCAAAAATTACTTTGAGGTTTCTTAATTGTCAGCAGCAGGATGGACTAGAAGGAGATCTCCTCCCTCTTAGTTACTTATCTGAACCTCAGAAGCATTATTAGCCAAAAGGAAAAAGGATGGGGGCGCGTGGAGCAAAAACAGTTACCCAATAGTAATAGGTAAAGTCTAATTGTGTCTTTTGAACGTTTTTGAATTTTTACAAACAGTGCTTACAAACAGCACTCCTGGGTTGGTGACCCAGGGTTTAGGTCCAGGAAAGAGAAAGTTTTGTTGTGGGATTAAAGGTGACTCTTCTTCTGTAACTTGGACAAGCGCAGGTGGCCCTGGATATGTATGGGAAGGGGCCGGGCGTGAATGGCTGGAAGGAAGCTGACCCCAAGGCATTTTGCAGAAGCCTGCCTCAGCAGGCAGAAAGCAGGTAGGGCTCTGATGTTATATTATTGTTGGGGTTTTTTTCTAACAACTTTTCCCCTTATTGATTTTCCCAAATGAAACACCTCATTAACAATACTGACTTGGTAACTTTTGCATATGAGAAAAGTCAAGTCTACTTATGGTAAAGACCAGGGCTAATGTGGTTCTGGTTTGGCCTTTTCTTTTAAATCTTCCGTAAATGGGAGGATTTCCTGTAAGGACCCACATGCCCTAAATGGATTCTTTAGCTTCACTGAAAAGGTTTCCTTCCTCCTTTTCTTTCTTTGTTGCTATCACTCTGGCTATAGGCAGAAAGTACCCTGGAGAAGACTGGAAATGGGAATTCCCTCTATCAGCTTTTCGGATTGGAATTCTCTGGGCCCATTTATTTACCATCCCGACATCTCCATGCATGAACCTAGCTTTATTACCCTCTCATTCATCACATCCTCAGAACAATAAAAGATTAATTTACTGGCTGCTGTTTGATGAGTTTTTGATGCCGCGAATGTGCGTGCGCACGGGTGTGTCTCCTTACGGCCCATCTGGGTCAGGCATCCTACAAGGTAGCGCTGGCCCCGAATGGCCACTAACCTCTCCGTAACCCCAGTGGTGATGCAATCACGGCAACTGCTGGGCGGCTTGAGACAGGGTTTAATTTCTTCTGAGTGTAATGGCATCCGGCATCTATAATTATGCTATTTTCTCTCCTGTGCTGATTAAATACGATTTACCCAGAGAGCTAAATGATGAATATCTGAGTGGAGTGTGTTGAGCCAATAGCTGGTAAAATAGCCACAATAAATAAACTTGGAGGGAGGGAGGGGGCTCAGCAATGACTCTGACTCTGCCAGGTAACATGGGCAGGTGCAAGGGGAGAGAAAGTGAGATTAATGCTGCAGCCAGAACAATACCACCCCCCAAGCTTCTATTGAAAGGAAAAGCAAGCCTGAAACCTGGAATTCTCACCTTGGGATCTCGCTGAACCTCAGCCATCAGTAAACAATCAGATCCCCCATCCATATCGTGGTTGATGTTGTTTCCAGCGCCCCCACCTTAAGAATAATCTTCCATCCCTGGCATATAGCTGAGAAATGAAATTCAATATCATCTCTTCCCATCACCCTGGACCTGCTCATCTCACAACTCCTGTGTTTATTAAAAGGAGGCCTGGCTAGTCTCAAGGTTCCTCTTTCTGTGTCAAAGATTCTCACAGATTGAGCGAAATGTCTGTGCTCTTCTGATGCAAGGGCCGAGAGCCCGATACCAAAATGGGCTGGAAACCCTTACAAGCTTTCCCCTCCTCTTAGCCCAGAAACAAACGAAGAATTTTTAGCAATGACAATTCCTTTCCCCACCCATGTCAGAATTATTATGCAAGATTATGCTTTGGGTGTTTGTATTTACTGGTGGGGAATGCAGTGTAAATGTGAAGGCCTATACGTAGCACTGTTTGGCAGTGGAGACATGGAGGTGATAGAAATTAAATGGTTTATCAGAAAGAATTTATCAAGGTCACCAAAGTACTAGATCTAGTGAGGGTGGGGAATCCCCAACAAGCGTATTGCAAGGTCCTTTCTTTCAAGGCTTTATTAGAGTATTATTTGGTAGAAAAGACTCTATATACATGGAATCATTTGAGAAGGATACCAAACAGCATCGACTAAGAATTGGGTTGAAGTGTAGAGATTCCGAGAAAGAATGGGTCATTGTGGGTTGGGGGCAGCAGGGACGACCCAGGGCAGGCAATGATCCTCGAAGTAGATAGACAGTAAAGGGTGTTGGGACTGGGGCGTGGGAGTGGACACAGAGAGGGTGGGAGGGAGAAATGCAGGGGCAAGGATTGCAAGAGAGAGAGGCAGCATGTGCCTATATAAACAGTCGTGTCCTATCGCCTTTAGATTTTATCGCTTAAGACCCCACTTTTTCTCCATATCTGCTTTCTTTTCCTCAATGATGTTCACTGAGGCTCAGGGTTATCCTGTGATGGGAAATGGGTTCACAATGGGAGTTTTCCCCTGGGGTGAGAAACCTTTTGTCTCTGCACCTAGGGTTTGGGTGGGACTAGCAGCTCTGGAATTTGCTTCCTCTTGGCGTTAACCTTCCTCGTGATGAAACACCCATGGAAAGAAGAGACTGTCCTCTGAGAGCCTCTCACAGTGGACTGGCCCATTGATGGCCCTCACTGAGCCTGGACCAGGCGGGGACAGTCTGGGTAGGGGCTGTGGATGGCGGGTGAGGTTACGTCTTGAATGTCTTCGACTTTCAGGCTTAACATCTCCTACTTTTGCAGCAGCACCTTCCTCCTTGCAACTCCCAGGGGAGCTGCAAATGGTTTTAAGAGCTTCTCTTACACATAACTGTAAACAGGCAGGGAGTGGGCAATGACATCCTCATAGGGAAGTATTCTTGGAGCTGATGTTGATGCCGATGAAGAAAATGCCATTTCCTTAGGCCCTTTGCATGTTGTAGTCGTTCTGCTTTCCTTCTCTCTTCTGCTAACCTTGCTTCTTTCTTCTTTGCTGCTGAAGGCTCATATAATAAAACCATTGTATTTCTGTTTGGGTCTGTTTCAATGCCTTTTTTTCAATCCCTGGTCCCATGGCATGTTTTTGTGCTGCTTTTGTCTGTATTGTCTTTTTGTTTAGAAATTATGTGAAAGATGAGCCACTCAAAAGAGAATACACTTTGGATGGTCCAAAGAGATACTAGTATTAACAGAAATCTAGCAGAAGGGAAATTTAAACTGCGGGTTTTTCCTCTTGGTGAAGGGTGTAGTAAACCAAAAGCTAGGAGCCGTATCACAGGAATTGCTGAAATCAGGGGAGACTTAAAAACCTTTGGAAAAATAACAGCCCATGAACTCCTGTTTTTTCACCAGTAGGAGAAGCCGAGAAGAAATTTCATGTGGTTGAATAATTTTAAACATTCTGTGTTCAAAACACAAATTATCCAATGAGTGTGGAGGATGGGGGCAGAGGGTGGCAATACAGTTTCCTCTTAGTGAAAAGGGTTCAGTAAATTCTTTTTCAATTGAATTGAATGATAACAGGAGGGAGAAAAGTATTGGGTCTTGTGCCTTTGATCTGTCAAATATTGAGAAATGTTCTAAAGTGATAAGAGCTATCTGCAAGGAGTGAAACGGCCATGTGGTAGGGGGTGAAGCCCAGAGGTGTCATCCTTTCTCTCCAGCCAGCTGCTTTTCCTGTTTTGAGAGGTTACCTCTGTTAGTCTCCTGATTTTACGTCATCTAGTCAGTCAAACGTGCAGCAGTTGAGAGAGCAGAGAACTTCTCCTGGGAGCTCAGACTCTATAGCCAGACAGTCAGAGTTTCCATTCTGGCTTGGCCATTTATTAGTCATGTGACTTTAAGCAAGTCATTTGATGTCTCTGAGTCTCAGTTTTCTCATGTTTAAAATGGGGATGAGCGCACCTACCTGCTTTAGTCAGAGTTCCCCAGAGAAACAGAGCCAATAGGATGTGTGTGTGTGTGTGTAGGAGAGAGAGAAGGAGGTTTATTATAAGGAATTGGCTCACGTGGTTATGGATTTTGGACTAATGAGTCCAAAATCTGCAGTGTGGACCAGCAGGCTTCAGACCCAGGAGAGCCGAGAGTGCAGTCCAGTCCCAAGCCCAGCAGGTGGATAACCAGGAGACCCAATGGTGTGGCTAAAGCCCAAAGGCAATCTACCAGAGAAGTCCCTCTTGCCTTGGCAGGCCAGTCTTTTTGTTCAATTCAGGCCTCCAGCTGATTGGGTGAGGCCCACCCACGTTATGGAGGGCAATCTGCTTTACTCAAAGTCCACTGATTTAAATGTTAATCTCATCCAAAATCACTTTCAATGTTGATACACAAAATTAACCATCACACTATCTCATAGAGCTGTTGTTTTCACCTGACACATAGTATGTGCCATCTAAGTGTTTGTGCCATTACTACTACTATGACAATGATGACACATTGACAGTGAGAATTATTAGTATCCCTGTTACTGATACCATATGGAGTCTGATATACCAGGTTTCAAAACCCAGCTGTATCACTGATGAGCTGTGTGACCTTGAGCAGGGTCTTCAGTCTCCTCAAGTCTACATTTCCTCGTCTGTAAAATGAGGATGAAAGGAGGAGGCACCTCATAGGGCTGTTGTATTAAATGAGTTTACCAGGTACAGCATTTGGAACTGTGTTGACATGTAGTAAGCGCCACACAAGTGTTTGCAGCTACAGATATGATGATGATGATGACGACGATGATGATGAATATTACCATGATCAGCATTGCTACAGAATCTGGCACATTTCTGACTTTGGGCTAGATCCTCAACCTCCCCCAGGCTCATCTATAAAATGGAGACGTAGGTATAGCATTTTGAACTATGTTTGATGCATGATAAATATTATGCAAGTGTTCGCTACTATGGTTATGACGATGATGATGAGTATTAATATTATTAGCATTACTATGGAATCTGATACATTTATTAGCTATTGACTTGGGCAAAGTTCTCAAATTCCCCCAGTCTGCATTTCCTCATCTGGGAAATGGAGTTGATATATAACAGTATCTTCCTTACGAAGTGTCTGTAAGGAACAAGTTAGATAGAACGTGGGAAGCACTTGGCGCCGTTCCTGGCCCATCTCCCACGGAAAGCACTCAGTGGATGTCGGCTGCTATGCGTTTGTTCAAGCATCAAGCACCAGGCATTGGGAACTCTCTCATTTTCTCAGCTCTCCGCTGGCTCCATAGCAACCCCGACACACTGTCGTTAATTCAGTGATGGGGACCATATGACAACCCAAGTTAGCCATCCCATTTTTGGACAACTCTTAGATTTAGAAGATTTTTCTCTTTTTGTTTGGAAATTATGTGAAGATAAGTTATCAGTTATTATCAGCAATTAGTGTGAGCTCTGTGGTCTGGGCCCCTGCAGAGCACGTTTGTCCTTCTTCCATATGACAGCCCGCCAAATATTGGAAGACAGCACTCACTTCTCTCCTAAGTGTTTTTGTCATCAGACTAAACATCTCTAGCTCTTTCACCCTTTTGTCACATAACACAATTCCCAAAACCCTCGCTATATTGATTGCTCTCATCTGGACCTACTCCAGGTTTTCAGTGGTCACCCTAAAATATGTCACACAGACAGCACTTAGCACTCCAGATGTACAGACTTGCCCCAGAGAGGACTGCTACCTACCTTATCCTGGTACCATCTTCATTTATGAAGATGTCCTGTCTGCAGTAGCTCTTTCAGCAACCCTGTCTAGCCTCTTCTGTTTTATTTTGAGCTTCGATTGACTCATGCCCATTATGCAAGGATGAATTATAAGCAAGACCATCCTCCTTTTGCCTTTGACAATTGAAGTTTTGAAACTACATGTAAATATCTCACAGTCCAGTTATATTTTATCTTGTTAAATTTGGCCTATTTCAAATGACTGAGTTGTTCTAACAGAAGAATTATTACATTTTTATTAGAAAATTAATTCAGGCTTATTGTAAGATATTTGGGAAATACAGAAAGGTGCAAAGAAGAGAATAAAAATCATTTACTTTTCACCATCCAGAGATAACTATTGGCATATTGGTAACTTCTTCACAGTCCTGTTTCTTGCATCTTTTGTGTGGATGATGTGTATATTCATGTACTTGTCGTTGCACAATTGGGATTACGTTGTATATACAGTTTGGGTTCCTTTTTTTTCTATTTAATATTATATGGTGTGCTATTCCCTACCTCATTAAGTTATATTTGGAAACTTGACTGCAAAGTACATCCTACAGACATATGGATAATCTATAATTCATTTAACCATTCCTCTATTGTTGGAAATGATTATTTCCCATGTTTGTCTGTTATAATCAATGCTTCAGTGGGCATCTTTGTCTATATCAGTGTTTCTCAACCTCAGCACTATTGACATTTGGGGCTGGATAATTCTGTGTTGTGGGGGGCTGTCCTGTGCATTGTAGGGTATTTAGCATCACCCCGGCCCCTACCTACCAGATGTCAATAGTACACACAACTCCCCACTAAGTTGCAGCAACCAAAGATGTCTCCAGATATTGCTAAATTTCCCTTAGGTAGAGGGGGAAAATGCCCCCCATGGAGGACTACTGGTGTTTGTCTCTTCAGTTGCATAGGGGGAAGGGGACAGAGGGAGCAGTCTACCCCAACTGCACAGGGTAAGGGAATGCATTGTCAATAGAGCATTTTAAAACAATAATAAAACCAACTGAAAAGTGATCTGCTTTTTATTGTCATCACGTGCCAGTACTGACAATAATAAAATTCTCCTTCCTGCCAAGGTAGAATGCTCCCATTCTACCACCTGCCACCCCTCAAAGGTTTTGCCATTATCTCTCAAAAAGCCCTAAAGCATACTGTTTATGCTCCCTAAAGTTTGACAGAATTTTAGCAAAACAGGTCTCTGGGTGAGTTTTGTCTATTTTTTTTCCTTACAGCCTCCCTGATACTCACAGATTTCGGAACCATTGGAAAAGGGTCAGGAGACAGTTGCTACACTCACAATCATCTTGTCCTATTAAGCACTGTTTTCTTACTGGGTCAAGTTCAAGGAGCCTAATTCCCTCTTCTCTTAGGGTGTGTTTTCTCCCAGGTTTCTGGGACCATATGCTTGAGGGAGTTTCCCAAAATACATTCTCGTCATAATACCCCTCTGTTTAAAAATAACTTTCAGTTTCTTCATTTCCTGCTAATCAAGTATAAACACGACTCTAACCTGTCCCTTCCAAGACCATTTCCCATTCCCATTTCCCACAGTCCCCGGAAAGGCCACTCCTGCTGCATGGGACCAATCTCCTTGCTGCCCCATGAGCACACACTGGACATCATGGCTTCACACATGTTGTTCCACTTCCCTGGAATGCCCTTCCTATTGCCTATACAAACTCTACCCACAGGAAGCCCGTCTTGGGTTCTAAAGCTCTCATTGTTATTCTGTGTCTTTAAACTCTTACTTCGTGATGTGATCTGTATCACAACATATGTTGTATCCTTGGGCACTTAACCTACATATCTATGTATTTATAATTGTTTTAGTAACTTGGTTTCATCCTGACAATTAGAATATAAATTTCCTGAAGGCAAAGATGTCTTAGACTTGCATATCTTCTAAAAAATGAGTCTGTAAATATTCAATAAATAGCTGATAATAATGTATAATTTGTTCTGTTCCAACATTACTTCCTCATTTCCTAGCTTAGCTCTATAAATTTGGTGCAAAATTAAAAATATATGTGTGTCATTCCAATATCTGTATTTAACCTTAAAATTAACTAGCTAGACATCCAAACCTAAGCTTCAAAAAATTTACCAGGTTTTTCCATCGCTCATCTATCTGACAAGTCTTTTCTGCAAGAATCAAATGATCAGTAACTATCTGTAATAGTTCTGGGTACCTCCAGCCCTCTTTAGCTGTTTATAGCTTTCAGCATTCAAAGCCAAGCCACCATTTAGCATAGTTTGCAGAAATCATGGGATCTGGCAACTTTGAGAGTGAGTGCTGGCTCTACAGAATCTTGTACCCATTTCCAAATGTCATCCCACAGTAGATTTTAACTGAAAATAATGTCTAGTACTTCTCATCATTTCCCCAAATTTTTCAAACTCTGAACTCTTAGGAAATTATCATCATCACGTTATGGGGGAAAAGAATTTCAGGAAAATTTAAACTCTAAATTTTAACAACCCAGAGTACTAAGAAGCAAAAAGATGCTATAAGAGGAGAGAAGATGGCCAAGGTGAGAAGGGAAGAAAAGAAAGATCCTATGGCTATGTTTCTCTTGAGAATCAGCACATTGCTCTTGTCTATCCCTCTGTAGTACCGACTGCAGCTAGAAGTCAGAGGAGAGCCCAGGGAGCACAGCAAAACAAAATGAAGTTAACCTTGACTTAGGAGACTCAAAGGGTTGTCCTAGAACAGACCAAATTCTATTCTGAGGATCTGTTTTTGCAGAAAGAAGCAGATTTTCCAGTTTCAGAGAAACAAGAGAGTCCTTTTAAGTTCTGCCTCCAAAAGCTCCTTGACCAACAACCTTCTGTGCTCACTGTCCTCTTGGGGTCAGCCCACATTGATTTAGTGATTAACTCCAACATTTTTCTGGCTTCTCCACTACACCAGCACATTTCAGGTTTCTAAATATAGGTCAACCCAGGCAATTAGGAGAGAGCTTCTGTTTTTGAAAGGTATTCAGCAGGCAGAAAGCCCAGTTTACAAATGAGTGATCATGTTTGGCCTCAGATGACTTGACTGACAAGGACTGCTATTTTCTGAGCTATGTGTTGGGATACATGAGAAACTTCTGCAGTTATTGCTTCAAAGACTATATTAACCACAAGAAACTTTAATTTTCCATGAAAAAATGCATTTGTCAATGACCTTGTTGGCCACCTTCATTTTAGGTTGCCGATTTTGCCATCTTGCTGTTCTTGTTGTGGTCTTGTTGTGGGATTTGTCAAATGGACTCATGGTCCCATTTATCAGTTGGCCATTGGTAAGTTAATCAGAAGGTTTCCATTCAGTCCCCACCTAACTCCACACCCTTCTCTCAGGACTGTCCAAGCTAGGAAATTGATCACACTGCCCTGGAAGGCTAGAGATGATAATGTGGCATTGACTCAGGGTAGGACATTATTTAGGCGGCCACCACTCAGGCCGACAGATACCCTGTGAGTGGGGCCTAGCAGCCTGTCATTCCTGGGCCCAGAAGGTCAATTGACCCAGATCTTACATTCACAGAGTCTCAAATATGGACTCTTGTCATTATCTCCAAATGAGATGATACTTTCCATTTTGGGAAATTAGAAGTATTAATGTGTTAAGTGTGAATATTCATACTACCACAATTTTTGAAACTCTATTTTGGTATTTATTGATTTTTAGAAGTATATATATATATATGAAGAACCAAGAACAAAATATATGGAAACAAAGGAACAGAGGAATCTCTCCTGGATTTGGAGCCCACATACACAGTTTAGGGAAGGAGAGCAGTGTTGTGCACAAAGGAACTTGGTAGAACCTAAAACCTTGTTCTCCAATGTGTGGTCCAGCAATGTCAGCCGCCGCTGAGAGCTTGTTAGAAGCGCAGACTCTCAGGCCCCACACCAGACTTGATGAACGAGAATCCGCATTTTAAGATCCCTAGGTGATTCCTACATATGTCACAGTTGGCAAAATTTTGATCTGAAAGTCTACCGATGTTTGGGGTTCAGTTATCAGACTAGGATTATGTGGATTTTGATGTATACAGAAGCCAGGGCTATGCCTTGTTCCTGCCAGGACACTAACTGAATTTTACCTTCTCTGAAGAGGAAGGAGCACATAAAATGAAATAACCTCTCATTGTGAGATGTTAACATATCAAAGCCATATTTTCTTTCTCTCTTTTCTGTACTCTCTCCCACCATAATGGATATGGTTGGCACATTAGTAATTCAGAAGCTTCCTGGGACTTGGGACTTTTCAGAGAGATGGAAATTCTTGGGCATCCCAGTGTTTAGTTTTGCCTTCAGCACTGCCAGAAGGTCTCAAGTTGCAGAGATGAGAACCAGTAAAACATACCCAGCCGTGTGGCCGCTCATTTCTAGATCAGCGGAGACACACAAATCAGTGAAATTTTGGAATCAACTGATTGCAATTCTTAAGCTACAGTAGTGTCTTTCTTCCTCATCTTTAGTTTTCAGACCACAACAACCCCTCTCGGACGTCATCTCTAGGCTATTGCAGAGTCCGTTGTCCTTTTTTTATGGACCAATTGCCTAGAATCTGACCAGTGCAATGGCCACCTAACTGAAGTGTGACAACACATTTCCATTGCTCTTCCTGATAATGGATTATTGACTCAAAGTGGACCCAACAGCTTTTCCTGGTAGAAACCCCCATTCTCCAGGGCCCCCCTGCCCCAGGGATATTGCTTCTTTCTTGAGGACTCTGAATTGCCTGACTTATTCCTCCTTCCTCCCACCTACTCACTGCCATCACGTTGGTGGCTTCCTCCTCTGCTGTGAGGTGAGCGTGACTCCTTCCCTCTGGTCTTGGGCCATTTTTCCTAGGCTGCTTTTTTTTAAATTTTTTTTTTTTATTTTATTTGTGGTCTCTGTCATTCTGCTGGGGCAAGGGGGTAAAGAGATCTGACACTAAGTGCAGGGAAATGCTGAATCTGGAATCTATCTTCCAGACGGCACAAGAATAAAAATTCATGGCAGGACGGCAGCTGCTGACACACTCCCAAAGACATATTGCAGGTAGCATTATTTATTGTGGCAAGGAGTTCATAGAAGTGCTACCTCAAAGCACCCTGAGAGATCCTGAAAAGCCCATCTCCCATCACGTGAGGCAGATTTATGGGGGCTGCTCTTAGAGAGGTCAGGCAGTGCGGCTCAGGACGCAGGCTCCTTCCAGAAAGCCTGGATTCCCTTAACGTATTCAGTGCAGTTTGATTGGTTCAAAGAGGGCTTGAGTCTGTAATGTTGACCATAAAATTGCAGTGACACGCTGCTTTAGATAAGAGGGCTGGAAGAAGGGGGCAGGGATACTGTGGGCGCAGGAGCAGCCAGCACAGGCAAAACCAGAGCATGTGCTCATATTTTAGGTTAATGTGCAGGGAGAGGATGGGGGATGGGACTGGACGGCTTAATATGTTCACACAAAGGAAAGCTGAACCCACCAGCCTGCACATGGCAGACACCCTGCGTCTGTACACGTTAAGCCATGTGTACAGGAACACGCAGAGTCACATGGGGACCTGGAGGTGCCACCCAGACAGAAACGGCCAAAGCCAGGCCAGTCAGCATGACCTCCCCATTGTCCTAGAGCCATCAAGGGAGGGACTGTTTTCCCATGACCCCTGCCAACCTGATCGGGTATCTCCCAGGCTCTCCATCAGTCCCACGTATGTGGTATCATTCCCCATACTGCTTGCTAACCAACCTTGGATGCACAAATTTCCACTCCATGCCCTCTACACAGACACAGCCCAGAAATGAGGCTCTTCTGCAAGCTTCATGGGGCTGAGACTGATGGGAGGCTGCCAGAGAAGAGCTCTAAGTCCTTTTTCTGAGATCAGTGACATCCTTGCAGGCCAAGAGAATGCTGGTCAGGGCGAAACGACCTCCATGTCTTTTCCTGAATCTAGGGTTTTGGAACCTCGATCAGGTAGGTGAGCACCACTTACTGTTTCAGGATGAGTACCTTTGACACGAATTTGCTTATCTGGGTCAACTTCTACCCATCATGCTTCGGGGGCACCGCATCGGTGGTCCCAATCTGTGGCCTCCTGTGGCTGGCTTGGTTAAGAGATTTAATTGCTGTCAACTTTCCACATCTGAGTTAGAGAGATGGAATAGATAAGGGGATGAGATGGCCATCTAAATAATTGAGGTGATTATCTTTTTCTGAATTATTCAGTTAGGAACTAAATTGTCCTATAAATTCACAGAAAGGTAGGTTTTGGTTTGAATTATACAGATAATAGCCTTAATTCTTCACTTCACGCAAGCCTGTAGGTCCAGTTGAAAAGTGACTCTTTCTCCCTCTGTTGAAACTGACATTACTTAGACATTTGAGTCCACTTGTTTTTAAATGTTCCTCTCAACCAGGTGTCCCATTCCCATGAGGCATTTGGGATACCCATTTTGGTTCATAAGACTGGCCTCTAGAATGTGAACTGTAGGAGGTGGGAGCATGACAGTTTTTAAACTTACCAAGATGAGCCTCTTCTAGTTATATTCTTCTCAGAGTGGAGAAGCTATTAAAATTTATCCATTGCTTTTTTCTCCCTCTGAACCTGGCCCATTTAGAGGCTCCCATCATTTGTTTGCATACTCTGTTGCTCTCCCATCTCCCAGCCATGGTTTTTAAAATATAAGCCCCTGCCACTGTTTAATGCTGACTCCTCACAACAGACAGTACAAGGCACTGTGCTTTTTCTACTTGGCTTCCAGATCTAGCCTCCTTCAAATTCTGTCCTGAGGGATGTGACCACTGACTTTGCCAAATCCAGGAGGATGCTCAGAGCCTCTGAGCACCACTGCTCAGTTGGTCCTCCTTGCCCGTTGGCCTAAACAGTCGTTCCTCCGAGTACCACTGTTGACCCCCTGAGGTCCAACGCTTGACCTCATTAATTCAGAAGGGGAGAAAGCTAAGTGAATGTTTTCACAGTCTCCTTTTTCTCCAGGCCAACTGGAGGTTATCAAGGCCAGAGGCTGCTTTCTAGTTCATAAACCTGTTAGGGTATTCGGAGTCATGATTCTCGTATTCAACTGTCTATGCTTTTCCTTGGGACAACTAATCCCTCAGCGTGACTGGTGGAAGCCGCAGTATTGATTTCTGTGTCTCTCTAAACCTCAGTTGTGTTCAACGCTTGTTAGACATCTGAAGGAATATCCAGTGGGCTCTGGGGGCAATTTGAGAGCGAGGCTCGATAGGCCTGCTCTTGAGAGAAGTTTCTGTAAGGTTGCCCGGCAAGCCAATCGAATAAAATGAGAGAGAGGGGAGAAAGTGAGGGAATGGAGGGGATGAGAGAGAAAGGAAAGAAAAAAGAAAAAGAGGAAAGAGAAATGAGAGAAATAGGAAGGAGAGGGAAGAAAGAAAAGAAAGAAAAAAGGAAGAAGAAAGAGAAAGGGAACTCTCTCCTACTAGTAGAAATCTTGAAGGATTTTCATCTTTCTGCTGCTTTAGTCTCAACTCTCCCTTTGTTAATAAAAGAACATTTTTCATTTTCTAAGCAACAACAGCTGGAATGAGAAGAGGTAATCCACATATGTGGCTGGTGCACATGTTGGGGTGGACCTGTGGGAGGTCGTGAAGGGTGTGGACTTCGTTGAGTTTTGTGGTACTTGTTTGCTTTCATCTCGGCTCCTATGCAAATGAGGGGACGTGACTGAGGATGCTCCTGTTGGAGCAAATTAAAGCTATGAGAAAAATTTCTGCAAATTGCAAGATTCTCTTCCGAGTTACCACCCATCTTAAAAAAATGCTTCACGTAACAAACAAACAAAAAATCTGGAATAAAATTTCTTTCCAGTGATTATAATCACAACATGAAAGACTGACTCATTGCAATAAGCCATCAGGGAGTTGGCAAAGATTTTTCTCTGTCATTCAGCCCATGGACCTCTTTAAGATGCTCAGGCTGCAAGGCCTCTTGGTCTGCCTAAGACAGTGGTTCTCAACTGGGGGCAATTTTTCACCCCCTGACTCCCATCCAGAGGACATTTGGCAATGTCTGGAAACGTTTTCGATTGTCATGACTGTGGCATGCTACTGGCTTTTAGTGGGTAGAGGGCAGAGATGCTGCTAAACACCCTGCCACGCACAGGGCAGGCCCCCAGAACGACCAGTGATGCAGTCCGAAATGCCAACAGGGCCAAGGTTGAGAAACCCTGCTTTAAGCTACAGAAAAGTACGATTTCCCATTTTTTTCTTTTATTTGCTTCCTACTTTTACCTAAGACCTTTCCTCAGCAAGAAGTATATGCTAGTCACCTCTTGGGCATTAAAAAAAAAGGAGAGACAAAGTTACTTTTCTGTACAGGCCATACTCACCTAAGTCTTTCTAAATCAGCCTCTCTGGGGATGAGGCCCAAGAATCTATATTTTGAAAACTTATCCAGCTGACTTATATGCAACCAAATTTGAGACTCCTGGAAAGACAGGTGTCCCCTTCAAGATGCTGTCAAGTGTTAAAGTACATGTCCATATTTTTTTCAATCAGAAATCTATTTCCTGAGTTCTAGAACTGGAGCAAGGTCCACCAGTCTGACACACCCCAGAGCAATGCACTTGCATCTTACGGATGCTCTAGCGTCGTGGCTCATTTCTCCACCTAAAAATCACATTCTGCTCCAGCACGAGTGTGTTGAACTCCTCCCAGCATCTCACCCTCCTCAAGTGGGAAAGCCTGGAACATTGGTCTGCAAAAGGAGAGAATTCTTGGCTGTTAGAGCTCCCATGTCCTGGGGCCCAGAGCCACCTGTAGACCATGCCAAGGTTACCTTTGTTCCTCAGTGCTGTTCAGGTGGAGTCCAGAGGGACTTGCTCAGATGCTCCTCTGCTATTTGGACCACAGCAGACCTCACTTCCATAACAGCCTCCTGGAGCCCTTGTTTTCTACAGTGGGGCTTTTGGACGAGTCCTTTGTCTACCAAGTGGCCCGTGGAACATATTTGGGAAGGGATGATAGCAAAGGAATCACACCAAACTCGTTAGCTGAAGAAAGACAGAGCAATTCACGGTGGTATACACCACAGTCAAAATAAAGCAGAGATTTCAGGTGATGCTATGGGTAATTAAGATTTGTATAATCTGTTTTCTTCCTGCCTCCAAAGACAGAGAGACAGGTTACCAGATTACCCCAGTTGTTGTTGGTAATTGTCATAGTTCTGGGCTTTGCTGGGCTGTGGTGAGCTGACTTAGAAGTACGGAATGCCTCCCATCCCCTTTCCTTTGCTTCCTTCAGCTCTTGCGAACCTGGTAGCTCCTAGAAGGTGCATGGTGGAATATGGGGCAACCTGCATAAATAGGACCAAATGGTCAACCCTTTCTGGGCCTGGGCCTCAGCCTGCCCCTCCCGGGCTGAGGCATTTCATTGGTTTTCCTCTTCCTCTGCAGCCTGGGCTCTTGCCCCTCCTCATTACCTTTCCAAGACTCTAGCCTGCCCCTCATCAAGATTTATATCACCACATTCATTAGGTGATACAATACTGTCAACAGAATCAGCGGTGGCAGCAGCGGCCTCATTATCTCCGTGGTTAACCCCTGCTTCCCCAGTGTTGGTCTCTGTCAGGGATTTTAAATTCAAATTAAATTTTAATGCGGCAGCTTTGATGTTCGAGGTAGAACTGCCTGGTGAGGAGGTGGCTGGGGATGGAGAGCCTATTGTTACGTTACTTCTCCCTCTTAGGAACTCCAAGCAAAATGTCCCTGGAAAACACTTTGTCTCTTCAAGGGATTGAACAGAACATCCTGATGCTCGACCTTATTTTATTTTCTGGTTGGAAAAATAAATTAAGAAACACGTATTTCAAACATGTATAGATCATACCAGATTGCCTGAGGACTGGAGTATTTGGGTCCAAACACTATATGTGACGCCAGGGGCCAGGTAAGGGATCCAGCCTGTAAAATAATAATGCTCATAATTTATATTTAGAGAGGAAATTAGTCACTTTTGAGATTTTTCTGACATTAAAAAGAAATAGCACCCTTTTCTGGGCCTTTGTCTTCTTATAGTTCTAAGTGCACAGATATTGATGTTTGAGATATCAAAAACACACACAGTTTTAATTTTCATGCATTTACAAACTTGAAGTGAAGTTGTCCCAGCCATATCTGAAGCTCAGCAAAGTCCAAACCTTGTCTTATTTCAGGTATCGTTCTAAAGTAATGAAACAAATTTTCGCTATGTGACTGGTATATGGTAGGTACTCACCGAATGTTAGTTTCTCCTTCACTTACTGTGTCTCTTTTGCCCACTCCCATGCCTATCAGAGTAGTGGTCCTCAATAAAAACTTGTCGGCTGATTTTCTTAGCCCAGCTTCTATCCATCGGCCTCCGCAGTTAATAGCATCACAGCTGGCCGTTCAATCACATAGTAAGGCCCAGAAGTCTCAAAGATGCCCTGTGAGCTTTCTACCTAATCACCTCTATGACAATCAGCAATAGTCTGTCTTAAAATTGTTGCTTGAAGGAGTAGAAAACAACGTAAATAAAGCCTAATATTTATTAAGTTCTCACTACATGCCAGGCATTATGCTCAGTGTTCTCATTTATTCTACCCAAAAACCCTACAAGGTAAGGTTATTATCACACAGACACTTTTCAGAGGAAGGAACGAGGCTCAGAGAGGTTCTGTAACTTGCGCAAGGTCACATAATAAAATAATAGCGTCTGAACCTGGTCTGTCCATCTCCAAAGCCCATGGCATTCCCTCTACTGCCCCTCCTTCTCTCTGAAGATGAGAATTCCACGTGGTATCAGAGCCACATCTGTCCTATTTGACTTCTACATGTTGAAGAAAGCAAGTTGCAGGTGGAAGGATTTAGCTTATTCCACCTGTGATAATTTATCCTGCATTTACCTGGTTCTTCCTCAAGGCACACTAGGAATAAAGACAAAAACAGGGATTGTATTTCTGTTGGAGGTGTACATCTTTGTAGCAAGTCTACTGTGTTCGTGCAAGAGGACAGGGTTACTAGTTGTCTGGAGGATGACAGCGTCTCTCAACACTCAGAGGAATTTGCCTAGAATCAGTACCTACAGCACTAAACACTTGGGCTTTGAGACCTGGGTTTGCATTCTGACTCCATCACTTGCTAGCTCAGTGACCTTGGGCCATTGCTTAACCTTTCTTAACCTCAGTTTCCATATCTGAAAATGGGAACTTGTCATTTCTGCTTCACATGCCTATTATAAGAGTAAATGAGATGATGCATATGAAGCATTTTGAATTGTGCATGGCCCGTGGTAGGTGTTCAATAGATGGTTATCATCACTATCATGGTTGATGTCATTATCATGGTTGATATCATTATCAGTAGTATTTAGTCCTAGATAAATTGATACAAAGACCTTACCCATAACCAAGACCCAGTGCATAACATTTTATCTTGGATCACTGGTCAAGGGCATGGATTCTACTTACATTGCTCTGAATAAGGGACTGAGAAACAGAGGAGTAGGAAGCAAGAAGAAAACCATTAAAAGAATTGTTTGCTAAATTTGTTAGATCTTTTAATGCACAAGTCAATCCTGAACACGCTAAAAGAGAGTAATTTTCTAATTGTGCTGATATATATTATCTTCACATTAGAGCAGTACTGTCTGTTCTCGGATATATTTTCAGAGTTAGCCCTAGAAATGCGCTGTTTAGTATTAATTTCCCACATCGAGGGTATGGAAGACCCGTTAAAGTTTTCTCATCCTTCCTTCCTGAACTTTATTTCCGCGATCTTCATAATTCTGTTGTAACACTGCACTTACACATTATCATACAAGGTCTTGGCTTGTAGTGATGTTTTTAAATGAGAGAATTTGGACATTTTTATGCTTTTTCAGTTATGTCTCTTAAAATGAAATTTCATAAGCATTTAGCTGGTAATATGAACCAATTGCCTGAGTTATTTCCAAACAGATTGTACAAAGGTCGGGATACCATGGTTTGATATACACACACACACACGCACAAAGGGGATTGTAATGGAAGGGCTAGAACTATGACCCTCTCTGAGAATAATGCATGAACTGTGGCTGAACCATGGGACCTCATTCAGGGAGTCACAACAGTGGCTGGGGCACCATTCTTGCTCCTGGTGTAATATGAAATGGGAAAGGAGCTATAGGCAGCCATCCCACACAGTGTTTGGAGAAAGCTACTTCCTGTTGAGGAAAGTTGCTAGTGGGCAGGGTCCATCCAGGGCTTTTGGTTCCCTCTGTTACCCACCTTTCTTGCCTATGCATCTCCTCCCTCCTGAAACCCCATGCCCTCCGAGTCCAGTGGCAAGTTGTGAAAAGGCAGCCACTGCCTTGTCATCCAGTCCCTGTCCGACGCACACCCAGCCTCTTCACTTGCTCTCAGAAACCCCCCATTGGCCACCTCATAGCAGCCTCCTGTCTATGCCATTGACTGAAAAGCAAATGGATTTGCTGACATCCTAAATGTTGTTACCTAGTTCTGGAAATGGAAAATGGGCAGCCTTAAGAATGTTGAACATTACCCCAAGAGAATGTCAAACACTGTGCAAAAATGTTGTGGAAGTTCAGAAAATGTGCTGAAACCCAATTGTATAGCCAGAGAGCCAATGGGAAAGGTTTAATAAGTGCACAAACTAAGCCTTTAGAAAATTCACATCTTCCTTCAGCTACTTCCTCCAAACTTCTCTCTCCAGTTGACAGCAAACACCTAAACACAGGCAAGTTTTGTTTCCTGTTGATTCCTAATCATTCTTTAGTGTAAATCCTAAGCAGGGAGGACACTGGACACGGGAAGAGAGAGAAGCAGATTTTGAACGGTCCCTGACCTGGCTCAATTCATGGACAATTGAGAGTTAGCCATTCTGGAAGAGCATGGCTCTGGATTTAAGACAAAAATCCATGCACGAAGGAAAACCAGAGGGGCCCACACTTCTGCCTCTTCCATTAGGGTCACTCGTTCCTGGGCCTGCTGCAAATCAGCATGCTACTTAGTGACTTCTCTTTGTGTTCTACTGTCACCAAAATGAGCACAGGACCCAGCCTCCAACGTTCTAGTTTTAAGAATTCTTGCTGATGTTTACAGAAAACATTAGGACGATCAACATGTCAACATTGTGCAGGGAGGGACCATGTATCTGGGGAGAGGCTGTGAGGCTCGTGGTGTGGCATCCATCACCTGGGCAATTTTATCGCCTTCCAGGATGTGGTTCTCAACCTTATAGACTAGAAAACTGATGCTGCCCACATTCCGGGAATGGGCCCCTCCCCCTGTCAGGGACAAACTCCCTTAAACAAATTTGTGAAATAAAACAAGGGCACTTTACAAATTTACAATAAAAAAATATAACCCATTGCAATAAACATCCCAACACAACCAGCTCTTTCTGTCACTGAAATAAGGGTACATGGAAAACCAAATCATAATCAAAATGCGAATGTATTAACTTTCAGTGAGAAATAACTGCCCCAGAGACTGGAATTTGCAGAGTTGTAACGCGGAGCCTTGTTCTTGTAGGCGTATTTACTTAGAAAGCCAAGGAATAATCTGAAGGTTTTCTAGTGAGCATTGAATCTGATCAAATTAAGAGAAATTAAGCAACTGTATAATGGATAGTCTTGCCAACAAGCCCAAATACTCGAAGTCTGTTGGCCAACACTTACTGAATCTATATCCACGTTGGCTTTGCCAATAAAACTCCAATAATGCTCCAGCTCCAAGGAACGATTTTTACCAGGCATTGCCAACTGTTCATCTCCATGAATCTCCTTGTTCTCCGTGTTGCTGTGGCTGATCAACCCTGCTTCTAGTGAACATTCTCTTCCATTCCACATGTTGGCATATCCAATAGGTACCGTCACACTGACCCATGTGTCAGTCTGTCTCTTTGAGGTGACTGCCCACAAAGAGTGAACCCTTAAAATCCGTGTTCCTTTCATTCATTTTCTTCATTCCCAAATCCTAGGGGATCTTCTCGTTATTGCCTTCATGCACAAATAACAGAAGATAGAGTAGAATAGAATATATTTAATTAAACTATGGGGACATTACAGGCACCGAAATCTTAAAAGTACTATTTATAGTCATTCCTGGCTTTCATTTAAACTCTAAATCCCCTTCCTAGAAATTTCAGTGGTCTCCTCCTGAAAATCATTCTCTCTTTACCCTATTGGTGTTGGATATTTAATTAAGGGTACTATGGGTTGGCTCCAGATCTAGTGGGATTCAGAGTCTCTTTCACAGTCTGTTTCTCACCAGCTGTGACTCCTGGTATTGCCCAGGAACTCCCCCTCAAGGATTCTAGCCTTGGATAATGGTTTATCACACCTACCTGTGACTCTTGTCTCTGCCCCAAATGTGTGTCCTTGATGTCTCTCCCTTTTTTTCCAAGGTAGTTAGAATGAATTCTTTCTGGAGGCCACCTGCTTCAGTGGTAGACACCATCCCTGAATCTCAGCTGTGTTGTCTTGGCTCCTTCTAAAACTCTTAGTGAATATGGTATCTTCCTGTTTTGAAATTCAAGCCTCCTATTGAACATACCAAAAAAGTCTCTGCTTCCAGCAGGAAGAATACCTTCTATTTTCAACCCATTCCACAGACAAAGATAACTTCTGTGTCTCGGGATCAAGCCTATCTGAGCTCAGGTGGCTGACCCCACCCACAGCCTAAGGCTCTCCCTGGTGCCCCTTCAAGTGCCCACCCTCTTCTCGTTTGTGCAAACACACACAAGCACACTAGAAAAAGCATTAAGAGCCAGGCAATTCCCCTTAGATGCTTCAGGAAGACTTGGAAGGAATGGGTGGCTATAAAAGATGATCCCTTTTTTAATTCTTGCCCTGTTCCCTCCAAACTCAAATATGTTGAGTGTCCTATTAAAATGAAGCCTGGCAAATCTGTAACTGACAAATGTCAAAGCATTCTAGATTTGGGCTGGAAGTAAAAGCTGCAGAGGCTGCAATGCGCCATCACCCTGGAGTAGAGAAAGCTGTAATTTCTTTGCACTCTCTGAATCCCATTACTAAAGGTCTGAGACATCTTCGCCACCTCCCTCAAGAAATGTCTATACCCAAAGGTCACACCCTGTGCTGCACCCAGTAATGTATACTAATCACAGCTAAGGTTATTAGCCTGCCCTCATTCCACTTCTTCCTGCTGGTAATAATAAATTTCCTTCTCCTTCTAGATTTGCAAATGGAATTGGGCAACATTCACATTTGCCTTGTTTTATTTTTGTTTTTAGTTTTCTCCCCAATCTACACAACTGTCTATAAGATAAGTAACATATTGAACTTAAATATGGGTCTTAAACAGCATCTCAGAACCCCCTTCCGTCAATATTTAGCAACTGAAGCTCTGGGCATGCCCTCTGCTTATCAGAGGGAAAGTTCAGAGAACACTGTCAAGACCTTTTCTGCAAATGTAGATAAAACATCAAACAAAGCTAAAAGCAAGAAGCTTGACAAATGACTAGCACCGGAAAGTTCTTCCCAAAATAGGTGGAACGCTCAGGCCCAGCTCCAAAGCCAGGCCCAGCTAACCTTGGCAGGGTCCTCTGGAGCTCTCATGTGGAATGATGAAAAGCATTTTCACAAAAGCATGTCAAGCTTTCTTGAAATAGCCGTGATGGCTCTTGATGGATTCTGGTTCCAGAGCACAAGTAGTTAAAGGCACCTGCCTGTTCCTTCAGGGTCAACACACCTGCTCCCCAGGTGCTCAGCACTCTTAGGGTGGCTATCCATTAGAGAGAAGGGGAGAGGTGAGATTAACAGATGCTGTCCACGTTTCAGGCTGTCTGATCAGGGGCGAGCAGATGCTGTTCTGAACAACTCCTTGTTGAGACGTCACTAATGTAAAAATTAGTGTTTTTCTCTTTCTGCCAGAATGCAGGATTTGCATTATCCCTCACACGTATCCCTGGAGGACCGGGGTATAATCTCATAACCAGCAAGAAGCCAATAAACCTCCATTCAGAAGAAAATTCAACTCCCAGAAAACTCAGAAAGCTTGCTTTCACTGGCAGCTGCCCAAACTCCTCTGCCCTACGTCAGGGAGCTGCCAGCATTTTGGGGTGTGTGTCTCTCTCACTTCAGCCTGCGGCCTCCTGTCTGCCCTTTGATGGTGGCTGGGAGCCACTCGTGCACTCGGTTGCTCATGAAATCAGTGGGGAGGAAGGTAGGGTTGAGCCCAGCGTAGGTAGACACACACCGAGCATGCGCGGCTCTGAATGTTGGGGAGCGCAAACCTTGGGCTCGGCCAGAAGGAGAATGGGATAACGCTACAGGCCCTGGAGAGCAGTTGGGCATCAGCTTAAGGAACTGCACGTTTGTGCTTGGGGTTTGGTTTGTAGTGGCGGGAGAGATCAGCCTGATCACCTGGAGTGTCTCGCTACTGGTTTTCCATCTTCCAGGCTCTCCCAGTCAGTTGGAAGTTACTCAGTCCTGGTCAAAAGGCTCTCCTGAGGCCATTCCCAAATGCTACATGTTCTCATCTGAGGTTTCCCATGTGCTCATTCGTGATGCTTTCCTAGGTTTGCTTTGATAGGATTTTATTCCTCTAATGAAGCTGCCTTAACTCTCCTCCCAAGCACCCAGCTAAGCCCCAGGGCTCTACGGGAACTTGGGAAAGCAGAGGCCAAGAGGCTCTGTGAAGCCCTTTTGCTGCTCTTCCTTCCTCTACCCACCAGGAAACCTGTAGAGCACAGGGGCAGGAGGCGCTGCCCTAGAGTGATGGGGCAGGTCCCTGGCGAAAGCTGGAGCACAATTGTTGCGATGTGGAACGTGACAGAAGAAACCCAGCCTCACCATTAGTCCCACTCTCTGAGCCCAGGCCCAGCTGCACCTCCTTTCTGCCCTTCGTCCCTGTCAACTTCTATTCCTTCTGGAAACCTTCCTTGACATTTGGTTTTTACTTAGCACTGCAGATGACTTTCCTCTAGGCGCCAACTCTCAACTTACATTTCAGGTTAGGAACATTGTTAGCTGATGTGGAACCACGTGGCATTTCCTTCCCTGGTATTCATCAGGCTCCTGCCCACCACAGGGCCTTTGCATTGGTTCTTCCCACTTCCTGGAATGCGTTTTCACTCGCTTCATGCTGACTCATCTTTGCTATCTCAGCTTCACCACATTTCTTTAGAGAAGCCTTTCCTGACTGCTCAGATGAGGTCCAGTCGCCTTATCAGGTTCTCATGGTGCTGAACACCCTGCAATTTTGTACTCACTTCATTTGGTTAGAGGCTGTCTCCTTCACTAAACTATAATCTCCTTGAGGGCAGGCCCAGAGTCTATTTGGGCTCATCCTTGATTCCTGTGGGCCTAGCATAGTGCCTGGCATAGAGTAGGTACTCAATAAATGCTTGCTGAACCTTTGTGATTTACAGAAACGAGCTTATCCTCTTAGTTCATAAATAAATATATCTATGTGTGTACGTGCATGTGATGTATACTCTAATACCTATAGCTTCTATTTTGTAATCTTCATACAACTGATGCTCAGAAGCTGCCTTTCCTCAGCAGTCCTGAACCAAAGAAGGGGCATCCCAAAGTATCCTGAGGAATTTCGTGCCACCTGCCCAGGCTGTCTGCAAAAACTCTCTCTGTCACACTCCCTCCCTTGCTCCTGGCTTATCCACATCTTGATTCACCTGCTAAGGTCTTTCGCTTCCCCTCCGACCCTCCCCAAGTAAGCAGCTGGTTGTCTCTTTAGCCACCATCGACCCATAAGACCGAGACCGACTGCCCTGGCTTTGCTGGGCAACTCTAGAACCTGTAGGGAAGGACGGATGTGGCTCCTACTTGTGTGGCCGGCAGCCTGGGGATGGCGCTGGTGGTGACAAAGCCTGGCTGGCCATCCTGGGACCTCTGCTGTATATTAGCAAGCACTGCCTCTGAGCTGCGAGAAATGCTTCCTGCGCCTGTCCCCTCCTCCTCAGAGACGAGTACCTGGGGCACATGACATGGGGTGTGAAGCTGAGTGGTTGTTTCCTCCACATTGAAAACAAACAGCTCAGTTCCCCTGAAGATGCTGTTTTGAATCACTCACCTATGTTCCCACAGAAAGGGGAGCGTAATTGCTGATGCGGGAACCACATGCCCTGTTCTCCCCTTCTCTGTGCATAGCTGGAACAGGAGCACCCTCGTAACAGGGTCAGAGGACCTTTAATTCACCAACTAAAGCCACACGCTTGATTTGTTCCCTTTGGAAGGGTGTTCGGCCAGACACAGGCACCTGCCTCCTCCTCGACCACACGGCCCTTCAAGCACCCCGTTTCAAAGAGGAGCAGACCAGCACCCAGGGTGCCCCTGCCCACTTCGGCAGAGGAGCCTGTACTCAGCCCTCGCCGTCAGCTCATCCGCTGCACGCCTTCCTTTTTGAAGGAGCAGGGTTGATTCAGTACTTTGGGGACTTGATGACATTAATGGATCTGTTTTATGTAACACGAAGTCGTTATTAACAGCATCCTAGATCATAAAAAAGGTATAACAAGAGACAAGGAGGGTTTTCCCCCCTTGAAGATAATAGCAGTCAGACTGAAGAGGAGCCGGGTCGCTGAGCCGCTCTCCCATTGGTGGCTTATGCCCCGCACTGACATTTCTGCAGTTTCATCAGAAATTCTAAATAATCCATGTGAAAACAGACGGTTATTTACTGAAGATATACGCACTGCATGTGCCCGTAATGCACTGAAGACATAATCTTGGCTCCTGGAGCCGCCTTTTGTGTATGGCTGAGGCGGCAGCCGCTGCTGCAAACCTCAGATGAAGAGGACCTAGACATCTGTGGGGAAACTGAGTTGGTGGGTGACAAAGTATGGGGTTTGATAACACGAGGGCTGAAGAAATCCATCTCTGCTGTGGACAGCAGGCGGAGCAGCGAAGGAGACACATCTGGCCAGCAGCTTGAAATAGGACCGAGTCACAGGGCCTCCCAGACCCAGCGGCTTTGTGTTTTTTCAAGCTGGTTCCCATTTTCTGTAAGTGAAGAAAAGCATCTTCGGCTATCAGTGAAGGAGCAGATATACGGGATTCCGTCCCTCTTATTTTGTCATTAGAGAGCTGGCGGTGTGCAGATGCTGGTGCAGCCGGGGCACCCAGCTCATTTTTCCTTTCTACGCTAATAGGACCGGATTGAGAAACAGAATCACATGGGGGGATGCTGAGTCCGGCTTCTGTCTGGGGCAGGGAGCCCTGGATTCCCCTGGTCAGATTTGCATTTGGGAAATGATTCTGGATGCCCTCAAAGGCCCCTTTTCTGTCTCCTTCCAGACTCTCCATCCCCAGCCCCATGGTTGCCTTTCTCCCCCTCTCTCCCTCTGTGGGGTGGCAGGCAGGAGATGCGGGCAGCCAGGCTGATAAAGAGCCAGACCCCAATCCTCCTCCCGGGCTCCCCACAGAGATTGAACATCTAGGAGCAAATGGGCAGGGTCAGAGCATTAATGGGGGCACGGGCAGTCCATCTCCGCCTGGCCCAGACGGATGCTCAGCGGAACGTTCTCAGCCCTGTGTGTGAGAGGGCAGAACCCCAGAGGAAGAGCTAGACTCCTCAGAGCCAGGCTCACAGGGAACATGGATGTTTGTTTTTCTGCAGTTTGAATGAGCCTGGTCCTAGCTCACACACACACTCACACACTCACCCTCACACACCCCCATTCACACACCCCACAGACACCCGCACCCACACATACTGACATCCTCACACCAACATACTCTCACCCACACACACGCATACCCTCGCACACCCATGAACCCACACACTCACACACCCACATTGCCACACTCCCACACACAGAGACTTATCAAGGTGATCAAGGTTTGGACCTCTCTTCTAATCGCACAATTTGCTTTCAGATTTGGCTTCTGTCCTCAGAGTCACAGCGTGGTAAATCTGAGGAACATACCCTCCAGGGGTTCCCGGAGCCGTTTCCCTCCTTTGCAACAGCACATCTATGGAGCTCTGGGCTGGTGCTTCTCATGAGGTTACTTCGCCTGGCAATTTTTGTGCAGCTTTGAAAATCAGGTTTAGTCCTAACAGAGCATTCCTCTGGGGCTGTTGTTCCATTACTGTTTTTATTATTTATTTGTAGGGGTGTGACGTACAGGAGGAGGGGGAGAAGACGTGTGTGAGTGTGTGTGTGAGTGTGTGTGAAAGAGAGAGACCATGAGAGCTACAAAGGGAAGAATCGGTTGGTTCAGCCTGAAGCATTTGTACGGTAGTCCCTTCCAGAAATGTGTGTGCGTGACAGACTGTCTCAGATCCGGCAAGACAGAGGGAGCTTTTCCAGCACATATTATGAATTCCAAAATGTATAATAAATACACATTTTACAAAAGCAATATGTGTTTTAAAATATAATATATGCAAACAATCTTATAAATCACTAGGCTTGACACTAGTCAGCCGAAGAGGCTTCTGGGAAAATGGTGGTGTGCGTATGTTTTTAATAATGTAAAAATATGTGTAATATGTTTGAAAAACAACAGCCAAAAACCCCTTCTACCTGCCAACGTTCCAATACTTATTTCCCAGGAGCCTGCTGTATCCTAGACTCTCAGGGAAATAGCAGGAGGCTTAAATAAAAAGTATAAATATGAATAAGATGGGAAAGCTCCACCCATCTCAGTGTATATTTTCCTAATGGACTTGACCAGCCCAGGCTTCATATGTCAAAAAATATGCATTTTATGGTCTTCATGCAAAAGTTTCTGTAATATTATTACATGAGGCAGAGTCAGACGGCAAGAGAAGAGAGTCTCGTCAGAGTCCCCGTTCCGACATACCCCATGGAGCCTTATGCTGTCATGGTGTGTTAAGGGCTAAATGTCAACCCAGACTATGAATTTTGTGCCCTTTGTCAGCTGGAGACGCCCTTTGGATTTTTTTCAGGCCCGTTTCTAGTATTTAATGGTTTAATGGAGCTCTCCTGGTGTTAGGTAGTAATGGTCACAATGGGATTTCTGGCTCTCACAATTACTCTCTACTGGATCCCTTAATCTCTTCCAGTAGCTGCGTGGGTCTCATCTCCTTGTGGGTACCACCTCACAGGGCATCCGTATCCGAATTCTAATCCAGGGTTGATGGGTAAACAGCGAATCTCTTTTGCTTCTCCACGCTGCCTCCATCTCCTCCCACCCAATCAACCAAAACTCACAAAATGGACAGGAATTTCTCAAGTGTGGCAGCTAAATTTCCAACACAAAAATGAGACATGTGCCCAGACAAGGTAAAGTGTATTTATAAAGAGGAATTCTACTATAAAAGTACGCACTGGAAAAAAATAATACACACATATATTTAGATGAGAGGATATTCATTGCAGTGTTGTTTATAATACTGCAAAAAATAGATGCAAAGTAAATTTCCAACAATGCACAATTCTTTAAATAAACGATGGTACATCTCTGTAGTGGAATACTATGCAACCATTACAAAAAGAACATTTAAGGTCTTAGAAAAGTTTCATGATATATTACTGAATGCAAAAAGCAGGTTACAAAACAGATCAATTTAAGAGCATTCTACATTCTATTTCATACATTATTGCCATCATGTATTACTTATTGAAGGCTGCAAAGTGCTAGATATTCTATAATGAGCTCATTTTGTTATTTTCTTACATATAATAATATTCAATTATACATTTAATATGTATTAGTATTCAGTATATATTTGTATGTATAGAAAAATATTTGGAAGAATATACCTCGAAATGTTAACATTGGTTTTCTCCAGAGGGGCAGTTTGAGATCATTTTTATTTTCTTCTCTTTACCTATCTGCATTTGTTTCTGCAATCAATAAAAACTGTTTTTTAATAAGAATGAAAAAAGTCATTGGAAAGTATTTTAGCGGCCTAGGAAAATAAACCAGGGCTTAAATCCTTAGAGTCTACTGTGTGTAAAACAGAAATCAGGCAGTGGAAGAAATACGACGTCAGTAGGTGTCACTGCAATGCACCCCTGCCCTTGGACCCCTTTAGGAATCTTTCGCTGGTGGGTGCCCACATCTTCGTCTTCTCTGGGCGCCCCACTAGTTGGGAGTCATCCCAGGACCAGGCCAGGAGAGCTGTAGGGAGAAACCAAGTATCAGATCCCAAACTTTAAGTTTTTTCACATTGACAGCTGGAAATGGGCTGCGGCCAGAAATGACCCAAATTACCTTTTCCCCTTGGTCTTGAAATACTTGTGAGTGAAGGAGATTGGGCTCAACACAGGTAGGACCACTCATAGCTCTCTTTCATTCTCTCCTTGCTGGGGGTCATCAAGCCTTTTGTCTCTTCACAGGCCCCACTCAGGACCTTATGCCTCATTGTCGTAAAACAGGTAGAATGCCCTCAAAGAAGCAACACCAAAGAGAGGACGAGAATGACATTGGTAAAGAGTTGCCCTAAACCAGGTGCCCACATAGATTTATGGGAACACAGCAATGCTCGTCAGTTCACATATTGCTTATGGCTGCTTCTGAGCTACGGTGGTCGAGGAGACAGAGACCATATGGCCCACAAAGTCAAAATTATTTACTATCTGGCCCTTTACAGAGAGAGTTGGACTTAATGTTTTATTATATATTTGGGATTTTTGTCTGACTTCTCTGTCTGGGATGTAACATCCGTGGAGGCAGATCACGAGGTTTCCCCCGTGGTTCTCTCTCTAGCATCAAGAAGAGTGCCTGACACATAGTAGACACTCAATAACTCAACAGTGAATGAAGGAAACTGAGCATAAAAATGACAAATGAAGGACTTAATCTGGAGGAAAACGTAAGCCAAGGGAAAGAAGATCCTACACAATTGTATCGCACTGTCTAAGAATGTAATGCAAACGTATTTTAAAGGAGATCAAAGGTCATAAAGCTGGAAGAAAAAGGAGATTGCAAAGTTAAAAGAAATTGAGGACCAAAACACTATTATAGAACTCAGATAAATTAGAATAGCAAAGACTAAAATATGACTGGCCAAAATAAAATTCTCATAAAGAAAGAGCTTAAATTAGTCATGGTGAGTGCAGGGGGAAAAAAAGACAAATAAGAGGAAACGTAATCAGTGTGAGGGCAATCCAGAAGCAATCCAACAGAAAGATAAGTGGCGTTCCTCAAGCAGACCCACAAATGAAAATTTTTTCAAAGATAGAGTAGCCAAATGGATCCCCTAAAGTGCAGAAATAACGACAGTGTGAATAAAAAGTAAATTAATTACAGCCTGGTAGAGAAATACTAACCCTGAACTATATTCTGGTTAAAAACTTTCTTGAAAACAAAGAAAAAGCTTCACTTTCTTTAAAATCGAAAATGCTTGTCACCAGCAAAGAGGATGAAGTGGGAATCCAACAGCCTTTTGACTTTGCCAAGGCTATACTCACTCATTGACAGAGACATGGGATAATGTCTGCTCAGTACCAGGGAAAAGAAATGTGCCTCCGGGATGGGGAAAAAGTACAGAGGATAAGTTTATCTAGTTTACAAGCATATATCTAGAAAAATAAAAGACACGCACACACAATCTATGGACTTCAGAAATTTTCTTTAGAATTGCAATTAAGTTTTTTTTTATGTTATGTGTCATTTTGGCATATCCACTGAATTTGTTTGAAGCGTCCTTGTGTTGGGAGTCCAGTGGATTCTCATTGGGTCGTCTTGAAAGGGGGCTTCTCCAAGTCTGGCCCCAAATCAGGCCAGTTAATCAGGTAGGCTGCCTCTCCAACTCCCTGATGCTCTGCTATTTATATTCTCTGATTAGTGTGTTCCACAAGCCTTTCTACCAAGCGTAGCTGTTATCAGCAGATTACAGGAGCATCTTACTTTTTAATTAGTCACAGTATCTTATTTGTGGAGTTGGTGATTGCTCCTTTGGATCAGCTGCAGGACTCCGTTCTGAGAGGAGCAGGGTTAATATTTCACGCAACCTCTTTTGAGCTACAGCTATATGTCCTCATGCCTTGAGCCTGTTCTGCTTGAGAAATGGCTTCTAGGGCCTGCCAAGTTTCTAACTACAAGGAATAATGCCATTGTTGAGAAGATCCAAAAACCACATGAATGACAAGATCTGGCTGCCTTCACTATGCTGTGTAAGACTGTGAGGGGTGTAGCAAGGAAAGAATTACTCAGTACTGACACCTTAGACAGTTCAGTAGCCATTTCCATTGGGCTCCTCGTTACTTTTGTCTTGAAATTATTTTCTCAATGTAAAAGACACAATGTTCCATTGAATATGAGCTCCTCCTTTCCTCTTTATAGCTATAACATAGTATATCATTTTCAGATCACTAATATGTGATAAACTATAAATACCTTGTATACTGCTGACTCCAAGTAGAATAAAATACCTAATAGGCTTATTTATGGCAGATATATATATCTTTTTGATATCTGGTAACAAGAACATGATTGCTATCTGGGACTCAGTTCTCTGAAAACTCCTTGAGGGGAAAAACCAATACCTTTGACTGGTTTCTTGAGGTTACAATTTCTGTCCTAGTTTAAAATTTGTGCAAAGTGAATTAATTCTAAAGTGGGCAAAAAAATCTGTAAGATAAGATGACTGGCATCTTAATTTGTAAGGCGTATGAATGAGATGTATCGACAGGGAGGTTAAGACAGCACAGGAAGTAGTATTGCAATCAATCGAGAAGGATGGGATTGCCCCCCACTTAGTGGTAGGAAAAAAATAGCAGAGGTGAAAATTCTTTGAAACTGTCCTCTGAGCAAGCAATCACAACTTTATTCCTACATCAATATGAGACTTCGCCAAAAACAAGCATGCTGGGATTGACTTCCTATTTTGACTGTCTGAGACTATAATTAAAACATAATAATGACAAAATTGTTTAACAGATCTCCAACAACAAAGATCTTATTTTAACTGTGTAGACTATCAGGATGAAAATTTTTTTTTATTATTCTGTTTGAGAAACTTCTTCCTTGACTTTAAATGATCAATTATCAGATTGGTGGAAAAGAAAAAAGCACCCAAGAATGTTTCCTTTTGGACACAAAAATTGCAAGGTACATCTTTCTTTCCAAGGAAAAATGAAAGCAAGGAAGATGAATTTAAAGTAGTGTGACTTAGAAAATCTTCGGTGATTGCTCTCTCAGCTTTTATTAGGCACGTTGCTGTCTTACAGACAGAAATGCTTTCATTGCATGACAACTACAAAGTGAATAAAATCATGAAAATTTAATTCATTGTACAATTCTGGAAGTTCTCTTCTATAAATGGTGGACCCTAAGCAAAACATATCATACTTCTGGATTTTAATAAAGATTTCATGGGGCCGGCCCCATGGCTGAGTGGTTAAGTTCTCGTTCTCTGCTTCAGTGGCCCAGGATTTCACCAGTTTGAATCCTGGGTGCAGACATGGCACCGCTCATCAGGCCATGCTGCGGTGGCATCCCACATGCCACAACTAGAAGGACTCACAACTAAAAAATACACAACTATGCACCTGGGGGTTTTGGGGAGAAAAAGGAAAAATAAAATATTTAAATAAAGATTTCATGTACCCAGTAAGAAAGACAAATAGGATGCCATCTAGAGCCAAAAGCCACAGAGAGTGGCCTAGCCCTGGGACTCTGGAGCTGCAGTGCACTAATCAGATGCTTGAGAATGATCCACCATCTTAGGCGAGGATCGTATTAAGTAAATCTGGGGTAACGTTCAGTTCATTCCAAAAATTAAATATTTTTATTAGACAGAAAACAGAGACATTAACATGCAATTTGTCAGCTCTGAGATTTATCACAATTAAAATGCTGAGATTGTACCAGCTTAACAAGTGTTTGTCAAGCCCTTAGCAAGTCCTTTTGGGAAAAAGCAAAAAAGTGTAAGGCATAATCACTCACTTAATGATCATACCAGTATATTTAATGAAAGCAATTCAGCATATCCAAAAATACATTATGTAACTTCACCAATTTCTCAGTTTCTATAGAATGCTTCCTTTAAGAAACTTGGTATTTTGTACCTAGCTGACCTGTGCTAATCATCAGAAATTCCTCCTAAACCTTGGGAGGTGGAAAGGAGAATGGTATAGAAAAGTCCTAATGACTTCTCAGTTTCTGAAATAGCCTTGATTTAGCCCATAGGATAGAATGTTTGTGCCATCTCAGAAACAGGTTTTCCCTTAATGTAAACAAAGATTTTCCACATTCCTGGAAATTTTAGCATTTGTCTTAAGTGATTCCCCTGTGAGAGTATGAAAGTATTGTCTACTTTGGGGAGGGGGGGAAGGAAATAACTACAACAGAAATATGACAAAATTACCTCACATTTAAGAACCGAAGAAATGAAGGAGAGGTATAATTTTCTTACTTTTTATTGTATTCACTATTATGCAAACCTGTACCATGTAAGTAATAATTCTGTAAGAAATGCAGCCGTTGAAAAACAATTACCCCTCCAACGCAGGGTTTCCTAAATCAAACAGCACAACCAGCTAGATCAGAGAGTACATGTTTATAGTCATCCCCCTTATCCACGGTTTTGCTTTTCACGGTTTCGGTTACCTGCAGTCAACTGTGGTCCAAAAATACTAGATGGAAAATTCCAGAAATAAACAATTCATAAATTTTAAATTATGTGCATTCTGATTAGTGTGATAAAATCTTGCACCATGCCACTCCATCCCACCTGGGATGTGAGTCATCTCTTTATCCAGAGTATCCTCACTGTATACACTACCCGCCCATTAATCACTTAGTAGCCACCTCAGTTATCAGAGCAACTGTCTCAGTATCACAGTGCTTGTGTTCAAGTAACCCTATTTTACATAATAACAGCCTCAAAACACAGGAGTACCGATGCTGGCAATTCGGATATGCCAAAGAGAAGCTGTAAAGTGCTTCCTTCAAGAGAAAAGGTGGAAGTTCTCGACTTAATAAGAAAAGAAAAAGTCTTATGTTGAGGTTGCTAAGATCTACAGTAACTTTTGTTACAGTATATTGTTATAATTGTTCTAGCTTATTATTAGTTATTGTTGCTAATCTCTTACTGTGCCTAATTCATAAATTAAACTTTATCACAGGTATGTATGCGTAGGAGAAAACATAGTCTGTATAGGGTTTGGTACTATCTGAGGTTTCAGGCATCCACTGGGGTCTTGGAACATATCCCCTGTGGATAAGGGGAGACTACTGTACACAATCTTCTGTGTTAGAAAAAATAGTCAATGTAATAGTCATAATTTTATGCTAATAAATATGAAACAGAGGTAATTTATAGCTGTCAAGAGAAAATGAAAAGTACATTGTCTTCAGAGGGAACAGAAGTGATAACAACTTAAAAATTGAATATGAAATCAAATCTACCACAGAGGACACCAAATTCGGAAAGTTTTACAAATTTTTACCAAACTTTAAGAAAATCCCTAATTTAATCTATTTCAGAGAATTAAAAAAGAGGAATGTTGCCCAATTTATATTACGAGGCCAGTATAAACCCAAAACCTGGCAAGACCAAAACGTGAAAAGAAAATTAGAAACCAAACTCATTTATGAACCTAGATGCAAGAGTCCTAAATAAGCAAGCAAATAAAAAACTAGCAAATTGAATCCAGCAGTATATAAAATATAAAAATTCATATTAATGAAGAAGAGTTAGTTTCAGGAGAGCAAAAGGGTTCAAACTCAGAAAAATCGAGTCACATAAGCTACCATAATAACAGATGAAAGGAATAATGCCATATGATCATTTCAACTGATAGAGAAAAATCATTCAATTAAATAAATGCATATTCAACAAAAAATTCTTTGCAACTTATACATAAGAAAGTTTCTTAACCCAATAAAGGGTATGTGTCAAAAATATACTGCAAACATCATACTTATAGCATTCCTATTTGAGTTATTTTCTTTGGGGTGCATAGAGAAAATTAAGAAAATGATATTGACTATTATTGTGAAAACATTTATATATATTTATACTGGCCAGGATATTTCAGGGAGGAGGAAGGGAAGTTAATAGAGTGAGTTATTCCTATCAGATTATCAAAACAGATTAAGAAGCAACAATAATTAAGGCAATTTGGTGTTGCTAAAGAAATAGACAGATGGAAAGAATCCAGATAGAATCCAGAAATAGACCTAAACATGAATAAAGATAGTATGTCAATCAGTAGAGAATAGACAGACTATTGATGAATAGTGTGGAACCTCTGACTAATCATTTGGGAAAAAAATAAGGTGATATCAATAAACCCAATAAATTCCAGATGGATCAAAGGCTTTAAAGTAACAAAAGCATAAAAGTTACAGAAGAGAGCATAGGTGAACTTAGTATCCTGAAGTGGGGACACTTGCTAAGAAGAAGATAAAGACCAGAAGCCATCAAGGAAAAGATGGATAAATTTGACTATATAAAACCATCAGAGGGGCTGGCCCCCTGGCCGAGTGGTTAAAGTTCGCGCGCTCCGCTGCAGGCAGCCCAGTGTTTCATTGGTTCGAATCCTGGGCGCGGACATGGCACTGCTCATCAGACCACGCTGAGGCAGCGTCCCACATGCCACAACTAGAAGAACCCACAACGAAGAATATACAACTATGTACCGGGGGGCTTTGGGGAGAAAAAGGAAAAAATAAAATCTTTAAAAAAAAAAAAAACCATCAGAGAAAAGCTGAGCAACCCAATACAAAAACAAACAATGTAAAACATTGGTATGACATCAAATCAAATATCAATTGGCAAAAATGCAGACATTTGAAAGTACAAATTCCTAGCAAGGGATTATACCACCATTCTTTGTTGGAATATAAATTTGTGCAACTATTTGGAGAACAATTTGGTAGTAAACGTAAAAAGTTTAAATACATATATTCTTTGATCCAGTGTTTCAATTACAAGAATTTGCAGATATAACTCAAAAGTACACCAAAACACCCATCGACAGATGAATGGATAAAGATGTGGTATATATATATATATATACAATGGAATACTACTCAGCCATAAAAAAGACAAAATTGTGCCATTTGTGACAACATGGATGGACCTTGAGGGTATTGTGCTAGGCAAAATAAGTCAGATAGAGAAAGACAAATATCATATGATTTCACTCATATGTGGAAGATAAACAAACACGTAAATAAGAAGAACAGATCACTGGTTACCAGAGGAGAAGGGGGTAGAAGGAGGGCAAAATGGGTAAAGGGGCACATATGTAAGGGGATAGAGAAAAACTGAACTGTTGGTGGTGAACACAAAGCAGTCTACTCAGAAACTGAAATACAGTGATGCACACCTGAAATTTACACAATGTTTTAAGCCAATATTACCCCAATAAAATAATTTTTAAAAATAATAAAAAAAAATAAATGGCAGCCAAGAATGATTATCATGATCAAAAAAAAAAGGTACATCAAAAATATATGCAGGGATACTCACTGAAATATTTTTAAAGAGAAAGAAAGCCCTAAATAACTGGCAAATGGAGGACTGGTTAAAGGAAGCGTGGTATAACCTACGATGGAACACTACACGGCCTTTGAAAAGAATGGGATGATCTGAATGGACTAACATGGAAGCGTCTGTCAAGCAAAAAACACAAAGTGTCAATTTAAAAAGTCACTAAGTGTGATTCAGTATGAGTCTTCTGAGTAAAAAAGATAAAGATGGATGGATTCTTTATATTGTATTATGTATATTTTATATATAAATTTTGGTTGTATATGCATGGAAAATGTTTCTGAGCAGATACGTGGAAACGTCCTGCTGAGAGGAGTAAGAACTTATTTTTAGTTTATGCCTTCCTATTTTCAAGTTGAATTTTCTAACCACATGGTAGAATACTTTTTATTTTCATATCCAACAGGGGTCATTTCGATAGTGGGTTTATGGGCCATTCGTATTCTTCATCTGGTAATAAATGTTTTTCAGGTGGCCCCTAACCCTTGTCCCTGGTTGCTCTCTGCACTGCCTCCTTGTAGATGTGAACCCAAGACTATGGCCAGGTGAGCATTAGGATGCCCTTATCAGATAAATGTAGCCTCCTCGGGGGCTGATGGACTGATAGGGAGCAGGGACATTGTGTGCTCGCTATCAGGGGGATTTCTTCCCCAGGAGGTCAAAAGAGTACTAAATATCCATTGAATAGTTTGGCAATATAGTGATAGTATTGATATTTTTAGAAGATGTGTTTCTTTTTACTTTTCCCAAACTAACTTGGAAATGGCGTTCAGCTCATTGAGGGCAAGAATTATGTTTTATTTGTTTTACTTCCTTCCTCCGACTCCAGCACGGTGCTTAGCACAGATTAGGTGCTCAATAACTATGGGTGAAAGGAATGAAATTAGAAGCTGAAGGACTTTTCCTTCCTTCCATTGGCAAAGTTTTCACTGTAAGACAGTGTCATATTCATTGATTTAACAAATATATTTGCAAATTTTTTTATACATAGCTATTCTCTAAAGTAACGGGTCTCAGACTTCTTCACAGGCCGGTAATGTTTCACCAAAACAGTTGGGAGAGACAAACATAGGAGACTCAATATTTTATTTTGCGGTATAAAGTCATTTAAAAACATCTACTACAATCTGCTATCACTATCATGCCATTGATAAAAAAACATTTAACACCAACAAAACAAAACAAAACAAAACTGGGAGGCTATAATCTCAGGATAAAAGCCATTTCTTTAAATAGCCGGTACTCCTTCTTTTTTCTCATTTTTGCCTTTGATTGATGAAAACTCCATCAGGGATGAACGTTATCCTATGGGCTGTGTGACCTTGGCCTATTACTCAGCCTGAGGTTCAAGTTGCTTCTCTGTAAAACAGGCAATAATAGTACCCAGTCTGGGTTTATTATGAGGATTAAATGAGATAATGCATATAAATGACCTACCAGTGCCAGGCAGATGGTAAGCATCCAGTAAACATTAGCTATTATTATTGTTGTGAATGATGATATTGTTGTCTTGGAACTGCCACTGTAGAGACTAGGAGGAAGCGCCAGACCTCATTTCTCCCTATGAGAACTCAGTGTCTAACTAGAAAGAGAAGCGGGAGGTGAGGAAATGCCCCAGGAGCGATGTGGACTATGAGAGGCGTAAATGTGTTGTCAGACGAGGGAGGCAGTGAGTGGAGTTGGGGAGGCACTGGGCGGGTGGACCAGAAGATATGCAGGTCCGCATCAGCGGGGATGGAATCCCACCCTTTATGCAGCACTTATGGCACACTAGACTATATCAGGTGCTTTACAATCTTCTCATTTCACCCCTATTCAAAAGCTATGTGGCTGTTCCTATTGTCATTCCTATTTTACAGATGGCAAGACCAAGGTGCAAAGTCACAGAGCTGGTCAGTGGCAGAGGTGGGATTCTGATTCAGTTCTCCTTGACTCGAAAGCGGGGCTGCAGTGTAGACCCAGGCATCCCCCATGCTCTTGACAGTGCCTCGCTGCCCCTCCAGAGCAGTGTGGGCTTTAGCCAGTGGGCCAGGAAAAGCGGCCAAGGAGGAGTGAGCAGGGGCATGACCCGCCCAGGGAGGCGGCATAAGAAGATGGCATATGGGAGACAATGAAACAGGGCAAGACTGAAAGCAAGAAGATTGGGTTAGAGGGAAACAAGAAGGGCCCATGTGGTCGAAATGGTTGCTCCTTAGAATGATGGGAGCACTCATGTGCCCAGGATATTTCCTTGGGTCTTGTAGCCTAGACTTGGTCGTTAGTGGACACTGTGTAACCACATGGCTCAACCCTGCAGCACGTTCGACTCAATGCTGACCTCTAAAAAACGCCCACGCCAAAAATTAAATCACAGCCTCTCGGGTGAAGCCCAGAGTAACAGATAAGGTTTCATGAGAACTTCAAAAGAAGAACACTAAATCACCACCACCACCACCAAAATCCCATGCTTAATATTTCTTTAAAATGAGGACAGAAATCATACAAATTTCCAGGATTCAGGTCTCTTCCTTCCAACATCTCTTCAAGCATCTTGATTGCAACCTTGCTTCTTGCCTCCCCACCCAGAACACTCTGTAACTCCCAATACTTTCCACCATGCAAGTGAGTGGTCCTGAAGCTTTGACCTCATTAGCTTCAAGGGAATTCTGTGTCTCGTCCTATGCTTCGTCTTTTTTTAAACTCCCCACCTGATTCTAGTGAGCATCCTGATGGAGGGCCTCTGATCTCTATAGAGCATTAATGCCCTCCACAGGGCAGAAGAACCTCTTAATAAGTGGCCAGTCACCCCTTGTGGTTTTAACATCTACCACATATGCACTCGGCCTAGTCATGTCCTCTTGCAACATGAGCCACCATCTTGCAGTCAATCGTGGAATATTTATTGAAGCACCTGCCATGTGCTTGACCCTGAGCTGGGTGCTGTGGGAGATGTAAGACCGCAAAAGTTAACTAAGAGCACTTGCTGTTCTTCTGCACGTTGCTGGCGCTTGCTATGTTTTGCCTTTCCTGGGGTGCATGTTTTTTAGGCACTTGGGAAGGATTTGACAAATCTCTACTAACATAAGTTGCACGAGAACTTGCTTCAACAAGAATTTGGGCAGAGTGGATTCGAAGTGATTTTTTTTAAATAATTGTAACATGAAAAGAATCTCAGCATCATTAGTCATTAGGAAATTGTAATTTAAAATCACAATGAGATACTTGTAGATGCTTATTAGGATGACTAATATCAAGTGTTGGCAAGAACAGGGAGCAACTGTAGCTGGCATACACTGCTGATGGGGATGCAAAATGGTGCAGCCACTCTGGAAAATACTTGGGTGGTTTCTCATAAAGTTAAATACATGACCGAGGACCAAGCAGTTCCACTCCTAGGTATCTACCTAAGAGAAATAAAAACATGCATCCACACAAAGTCTTGCACAGGAATGTTCACAGCAGCATTGTTCATAATAGCCAAAAAGCAGAAAAAAACAAAATGTGCAAATGCTAGAGAAGAAACTGTGGTTCATCCGTGGAATACCACTTAACAATGAAAAGGAACAAACTACTGATCCACAAGACAACGCGAATGCATCTCAAAAGCATGTGCTAAGGGAAAGAAGCCACTAACAAAAAACTGCCTACTGGATTATCCCATTTATATGGCATTCTGGAAAAAGCAGAATAATCGGGACAAAAATAAAATCAATAGTTGCCTGTCTGAGGGCCAGAAAGGGAGATTGACAAGAAAGAGCAAGAAGGAATTTTTTTTAGGGGTGGTGGTAGATCTCAATTGTGGTAATGGTTACATGACTGTTTACATGTGTCAAAACTATAGGACCGTACACTTTAAAAGGGTGAATTTTCCTTAATGTAAATTATACCTTCAGAAGCCTGACTTTTAAAAAATACTAAATAAATTAAAGATAAATACCAAGTTAGGACAAAGGATACATTCTTAGAATAAGGAAAAGTGCCAGGTTAGAAGATGAGGGTAAAGAAAACAAAAACTAAAGCACTTTTCACCCCAAAAGTGGAGTCAGGCCAGGTCTTCATTCCCATACGTTGTGTCCGCGGTGGTTTCTGAACAGTCTCCAATGCTGGGCACTGCTCAAAGCCGTACTTCTACACAATGTGGAGCATTCCCTGGGCCCACCCTGTTTGCAGTTGCCCTATGGTAAGTAGCTGCCTGGATTTCCTGCTGCTCTCTTTCCTCATTTGTAGGAAGCGTGTCTTCAGGGCTGGCAACCAGGCCGTGCTCCAGGCCTCCCCTGGGTCTCCATGGTTATCCCAAACCAAGGGCACAATGCAATGTTTCGGGTTGCACCAACCCGTCATTTTAAAACAAAAGCCTAATGAAAGGGCAGGTGTGCCCGGAGACCTCAGTGATTAGCTGTAATTCTTGGCAGAGTGTGACATGCTTATTCTTCTGAATTAGCGTGGGGCACAAGGCATTTACCATGGTGCTAATTGCTATTGGATGAAAACAAGCAGCCCCAGTATGTGGGCATGAGGCAAGACAAAACAGATGCCAAAGCCATTCAGAGCCATACCCTGCGTCAGACTCTGCGCCGCTGGCTGGGAATGCGTTTGTCTACATGTCAGTCTCCTGTGGGTCGGGAGTGGGGAGGAGAGCCTGGAATCCGACATGATGCTGGTTGGGTAACTGGGCAACCACGCCCCCTTCTTCCTCCCCTGCCCTATGCTCGGCACTTGTGCTCAGCGCTGTTCTCCACACTGACGGAGAGTTAGGGAAATAATGGACACATTCTTAAACATCTCCCCCCAAACCTTGCCGTATATGGAATTTCCTCTGCAAGCGAATGATTGTGCTTAAACAAAGCCAATTGTAGGCCAAGTTTAACTCACACCACCAGACTTCGTCAAAAATGCAAGTCTAGGAAAAATGACAGATTTCAATGTCATTTATTGTGGAAAAAAATTTATCCACATCCTTCTTCCTTGTGTTTCTTCTTGTCTTCCCAGTGATCACCATAGACATATGGAGATGGAGCTATCTAGAAAACCAAATCTTCTGAAATCTTCCAAGTATGGTAACAGAGGTCAATAATAGAGCTAACATCGCAGTTCCTTGTGTGAACAGGTACACCCAGAGATGGTGATGAGGGGGCTTCATGAACTGAAAATAAATACCCTTCCTTGTGGTTCTTCATTACTTCTATACTTAAAAGGAAAACTCTGGAAAAAATAAAATGGGAAAAAAATTCTCTTAATGAAAGTTTGCTTATCACCTTAAAGATGAAGGGAAACAGCAATGCTGAGCCTTTAGAATCTGTGGAGGTGAATCAGTCTGTGGGGGTGAATCAAGTCCGTTCCTAAGAGTCTAGCCCAGCTGCCCCTCAAGGCCACCCCAGGCTGGACCAAGCCTGCTGATGGAGACCTTTGGCAGGCAGAAGGGATGCCGAATGCGGAGGTGTCATGGCAAATGGCAGGGCACAGGAGGGAAAAGCATCCTGTAATAATGAAGCTGCCATTTGATGTCATCTAGGATAATCAACTTTGTAGGAGAAAGCTCCATATTTTAGTGAATGTCCCATTTTCGAGGCTGGGATCCTAGATAAATATGGATCTGATCCTGATTAGTCATCACGAAAGTCTACTCTGTATGCCCAAATTCTGCTTCTCCTAAACCTGGTCAGAATTATTCTCCCCACTGACACCTAGCTGCCCCTTTGCAGTCTGGGGTGATCATGAAGAAACCATGTGTTTCCTGATTAAGCAAGATGACTCCCCATGACCCTATGCCCTTGGACCCAAGACGACACTCCCCAACAACAGTCAAGAGGGGATAGCGTCACAAAAGGAATGGGTATTCCACAAGAAACTGAAGGGAGAGAGGGTAATTAACTAAATTGTTTGCTTGAGTCAATCGAAAATGGATCAAAACCCACTTCTTCCCTTTGCCCTATTCCCAATCGAACTTCTCTGCCATAGTTATTTTTTCCCTCTTAACTACACCATGCTCCTAAGGCTCTCACAAAAATAAAACCAAGCCACAAATTATGTTTTTGCTTTTTCTTTACCATGCACCCAACTGCAGAGATATCCTGGAAGTATACTGGGATTGGAGTCAAGGCACTGGGGTTTCAATCTCTTTTCTGCCTCTCAATAACCGAGTAATTATGGCCAAGCCCTTAAGTTCTTCGAGTGTGCCTTTGTGTCTGTAAAATGGGGATAGATTGATGAAATTCCTCCTTCATAGAAGCTTTGTGAAAATTCGAGGTAATAACACCTCTCATGATGCTTGGCATCTAGTAGCTGTTCATGTATTTCTTGAATCTCAAAGGGGAAAGTGTAGACATTATCTTGCAGGTCAGTTTGCTCCAGAAGGGGAAAAGTATAGTCATTCTTAAAATGTTTGGTGGTTACATACCCTCCCCAAAAAATGCTGATTTTGTGATGATAGAGTTATAAAAACACTGGAATTCAGAAAAGAACCAGCCTGACCTGCCTACTGGGCACACAGGCTGGCAACAGGCGCTCAAGTTCAGCTGTGAGTGTTGTCTTTGCTCAGAGCACCTAAAGGTTACATTTGCATTCGTCATCGCTGCCCTGTCACATTGTGATAAATCGGAAAGCAGCTAGATCTTTATCTTGAAAAACTTCAGTCCCTTTGCTGTAAAGAGAAAGCAGTTTGTTTTCAAAATTGACTGCTCCATTGCCGGGCGTTCCTCCATCCTCTGGTAGCAATTGAGAAAGTGGTCAGGTTTGGGAACTTCCTGCTGGATGATGAAGTAGCTCATGTGACACTCACGCCCAGAGGCTGTTTACATTTTTATTACCATCCTTGGGAACTTTGCTTTTCCCTTCAGGGCTGTTTGAGCTTTGGCCAGCAAATAATCAACTCCCACAAAGGGTAGAACCTGAACTACCTTCTTCTGCTGCCAGTCAAAATGCTACAAATCAGACAAGGGTTTTTACGCAAATGCCCAGAAACTTCAATTAAAGTGCATGATCTCCATTTGGGACAGAAAACTGACCAGGGAAATTCCAGAAGGGCTGATGAGGTCATGGACCAGAGTTTCCAGGGTGACAACACAGAGATTTCCTCATCCCTCCTCTGAAGTACCTCTCAAAAGTACCAAATACCCCACAGGCTGATGGGAGTGGCTAAAAGTGTTTTCCTCCAACCTACATGGTCAAAGCACCTCAGTTTATTCCAAGAGTCCTGTGGAGAACTTGCCATTCACAGAAAACCTTTGTGTGGTTCAAGGATGATGGAAATCTGAAAGCTGTGTGAACATCAAGCTAGAAGGGAGGGAACTAGCCCTGGCCTGAAGGAAATGGAAGCCAAGCCGACCCCAACTCACTTTCTCCCCTCAGCCTCTTCTCCACTCTCAATTTCCCAGTCCCCTACTGATTCCACCCTTGTCTCCAAAGCCAGGTTCTTCCTTTGCCATGTATACTTGTCCTCCTAGTAATAAAGAAGTGCCAGAACTTCCTAAGATTCTGATTTGGAGAATCTTGAGACTTTAATCAGGAGCCTAGTATTTCTAGAATGATCTACATGAGGGTAGTTAAGAGCAAAGTTGTAAAGGAGAAAAATAAAAGATGCTTAAACATGGAGGGAAGAGGAATGGGTGGAGGATACAAGCATGAAATTTAATGGGCACCAAGAAACCCTAATTTATTTCTGGAAATGAAAATGGACACCTCAAGGGGACAGGAGGCAAAAAACTATTAATAAAAGCCCCATTTAAGGGAAATGAGTAAGAAATGGAGGATGGTGAGTGAAAACTTGGGAGTATGTGACTCAGGAAAATCACTCTCTGGCACCCATTTTTATAGGCTGTTCCCCTCTGCTGCCCAGCACTTCCTAGCCAGTGACAGCTAAGCCCCCCTTTTATTCCTACAGGAAGAATTTAACAACAGTGCATTTGCAGAGCCAGAATAGCAGTCTAGAGGCTGTGAAGTAAGAGCTGGGACAGGAGGGCTTTGCAGCCAGCAGCTCCTTTGGCCCTGTGTTAATCTGTCTTGCTGTTGCTGCAGAAGTATGGTCTGTGACTCTGGAGGACGTGGATCTTTCCCTCCCCTGATAGGGTCCCAGGCAGAAGCAGGAGGTGTTCCTGGAAGCAGAGGGACATGAATCAGGCAACACATTGAGTAGGGGGAAGAGAGAATCAATCTAGGTGGAGAGCTGGTCACACCAGACATCCCGGAGATGAATTCTAAATGTGGTCTCTTTGGAGAGATTCCATCACTGGGTTCATTATCAGTTTTTGCTGTATAAAACACCACTCAAAACTTAGTGGCTTAACACATCAGGCATTTGTTACTCAGCTCATGATTCCATGGGCTGGCTGGACAGCTAGGATGGCTCTTCCAGTCTGGACCAATGATGTTGGTTTCTGTGGTCTGCTGGAGGCTTGGCTGGAGCTGGATGATCGGGTGAGGGGGTGGGGGGCTGGTCTCACTCATAAGTCTGGCAGTTAGCCTACTGATTGGTCTAGGAGGGCCTCCCCTAGGACTTCTCGTCTCCACTCCATGCAGTCTGTCATCCTCTCACAGCCCAGTGCAAGCCTTTTCACACAGCAGCAGCATCCAAGAGAGCAAGCACAGAAGATGCAGGACCTCTTGAGGCCAAGGCTCAGATCTCATACAACCTCACTACCACTACATTCAAGGATTGGGAAAATAGACTTGTCCTCTTGATGAGAGGAGCTACAGAGAATAAGTGGTCAGTTACAACCTACCACAGCTAACAATCCCACCACCAATGTTCTAGTATTGAATCTGCTCTGGTGACTACACCACCTTGGGCAAACACTTTGTTTCCTCAAGGCCCATTTTCATCTCTTTCATCATCTAGAATTAAGAGACATGGAGTAGATCATCTCTGAGGACACTTCTAGCTCTAAAATTTGATGATGACAAGAATTATAGTTTGACAACAAGTTTTGGCAAAGATGTGGAGAAATTGGAACCCTTGTGCACTTTTGGTGGGAATGCAAAATGGTGCAGCCTCTATGGAAGACAGTATAGATGATCCTCAAAAAATTAAAAGGAGAACTACCATGTGATCCAGCAACCCCGCTTCTGGGTATTTATCCAAAAGAAGTGAAATCGGGATCTCAGAAAGATATTAGCCCTCTCATGTTCTTTGTAGCATTATTCGCCAATAGCCAAGATGTGGAAACAACCCAAATGTCCATCAGTGGCTAAATGGATAAAGAAAAATGGTATATACATACAATGGAATACTATTCAGCCTCAAAAAAAAGAGGAAATCCTGCAATGTATGACAACATGGATAAACCTGGAGGACATTATCCTAAGTGAAATAAGTGAAATAAGCCAGTCACAGAAGGACAATACTGCAAGATTCTAATTATATGAAGTATCTCTAATAGTCAAATTCATAGGGGCAGAGAGTAGAATGGTAGTTGCCAGGGCCTAGAAAGAGGAGGAAATGAGAAATTGCAAAGCAATGAGTATAAAGTTTCAGTTATGCCCAATGAATAAATTCTAGAGATCTGCTGAACAACACGGTGCCTATAGTTAACAATACTATGTTGTGCCCTTAAAAATGTGCTAAGAGAGTTCATCTCATGTTAAATGTTCTTACCATAATAAAATAAAAATGAAAGTAAAGTAAAACAAAGTATAGCTTATATTTGTTGAGTGATTACCATGTGTCAGCACCGTTCTAGGTGCTTTACGTGCAGTAACTTATATAATCGTCACAATAACCCCAGAAGTCCCATTTTACAGGAGAGGAAACTGAGGCACAAAGAGGTTAAATAACTTGCCCCAGGTCACACAGTTAGCATGGCAGAGTCAGAATACGAACACAAGTTTCCTGACTCCAAAGCCCGTGGTCGTAACTGCTGGGCTGTGTTGCCTGCCTGGAGCATCACAGTTCTGACGTGAATGACTGAATAGCAAGAATGCATTAAAGATGCTCTGTCTCTCTTGGGACTGCTCCTTCAATGTATTCCTGTGCTTTTAAAAGTTCTTTTTCTGGGGGCCAGCCCAGTGGTGTACTGGTTGGGTTCACACACTTTGCTTTGGCAGCCCAGTGTTCACGGGTTTGGATCACAGGCATGGACCTACACACTGCTCATCCATCCATGCTGTGGCAGCATCCCACATAAAAAATGGAGAAGATTGGCATGGATGTTAGCTCAGGGACAATCTTCCTCACTAAAGAAGAAAAAAAGTTCTTTTTCTGAAACTCAAGTGGTTAAACATAATTCTTGTTCCACCTTCCTGCTCTCATATCTTTATCCTTCCATCCATCCATCCATCCATTCTTTCATTCACAAATATTTATTAAATTCACACAAATGTGAAAATGTGTCATTATTAACAGTCACAGCAGCTGGCATTTTGTGTTTTCATTCCTTCAATTTCGTGCTTCAATTTCATTTCCTCTAGCTTATAGGTTAATGATATTGCTATACCCATATTACAGATGGAGAAGTTAAATCATAAAAGGATCATAAGGCTATTTATATTTATATAAAGGATAGTGATAAAATTGCAGTTATGCTTTTAGCTAGCCTATTGTCCCAAAAATCAGATTTCTGATATTTGAGTTAGTAATGAATACTTTATGTTAAAATGATACTTTATTTTATGCTTGATAGTACTTTAGTTTTTAATGCTTCATATGATTCCAAGTCTAAACAGTATAGGAGAGTTTATAATACAAGCCTTCTTCCCTCTGTTCCCCAAGCGCCCCAGTTCTCCTCCCCATAAACAATGTTTTTTGGTTTCTTCTACATTTTTCCAGAGCTATTTGATGCATTTATCAGCAAGAACATATACATATATATGTATATGTGTGTCTATTTTCCCCTTTTGGTACATAAATGATAACAAACCAGATACATAGTTCTATATTTTGATTTTTTTAAAGTAATGATATATTTTGGAAATAATTCCTCAAGCTTTTATGGGTGTATAGTATCCCATTATATGGATTTAAATAACTTATTTAACCAGTCTCTTATTGATGGGCTTTTAGGTTATGTGTAATCTTTTGCTATTCTAGATAATGCTGCAATTAATAATTTTGTTCATAAATCTTTTAACAAATGTAGGGCATATCTGTTGCACGGATTTCTGAAAGAGAAATCACTAGGTTAAAAGTTAGCTGCACCAGGGGCTGGCCCCGTGGCCGAGTGGTTAAGTTCGCGCGCTCCGCTGCAGGCGGCCCAGTGTTTCGTTAGTTCGAATCCTGGGCGCGGACATGGCACTGCTCATCAGACCATGCTGAGGCAGCGTCCCACATGCCACAACTAGAAGAACCCACAACGAAGAATACACAACTATGTACCGGGGGGCTTTGGGGAGAAAAAGGAAAAAATAAAATCTTTAAAAAAAAAAAAAAGTTAGCTGCACCAGTAATAAAGAACACACTGAGTACCAGACCTTGTTTTCTAAGTACCATTCTCCACTGAAAGGAGACAGGTAAATCATTTTGGAAAGTGGTCAGTTCCAAGACAGGAGGTAGGAAGGCGCGAGATGAACCTGGGGCGTCTTATGGTGCCAGAAAGGAAAGAAGTGCTCAAAGAATAATGGGAACTTGACAAGCGAACACACAAGTCAGCTTGAAGGGGAGTCTACGGACCAGTATGAAACAATTTGGTCATCAAAATAATGATAGCCACACAATACAAACTACTAAATCCATGAATTCATCCGATATAAATAGAATACTTCCATAGTCACAAAACATGTCCCCCAAAGATACTTATTAATTACAAAGGGAAAAATAGTAAGCTGACAGATACCACCATAACCAAATGACCAAAATAACATCACCAGTAACAGAGCAAACTGACATCAAGTGAGTACTTATACGATGCACTGAGAATGACACAACATCACTCCTGTGGCTTTTTGCCAAAAATGCACCTGCTGTATCTAATCATGAGCAAACATCAGAAAAATGAAAAATGGAGGATATTCTACAAAATAAGTGACCAGTACTCTTCAAAAATATCCCTAAAGACAAAAAAGACTGAAGAATTACTCCATGTTAAAGGAAAATAAGATATCACAACTAAGTATGACAATTGATTTTAGATTGGATCATAGACGAGCATAAAAATATTTTCTTTTACAATGGACATTAGTAGGAGAGTGGATATAATTTAAATAAGCTATGAAGATTAGATAATAATAGTAGGTTGATGTTAATTTCCTGATTTTGACAACTTTCTTGTGGTTAAATAATAGAATGTCTTTGCTTTTAGAAAATTTTTAGAGGAAAATTCATTGGGAAAATTGTATATGTGTGTGCCCATACATATAGATGCATATAGCTATACAGATACATAGATATATATGGAAAGAAAGAGAGAAGAGAGAAGGAGAGAGATTGAGAATTATAATGCAAATCTGATAAAACGTTAACATTGTGACAACCTGTGTCATGGGAATTCTTTTCACTATTTTTGCAGTTTTTCTGTAATTTTGAGATTATTTTTTAAATTAAAAGAAAATGTATGTGCATTTGAAATTTTAATAGATTTTGTCAGATTGCCTGCCATCGAAACTGTACAAATATTCTCTTCCAGCACCAGTGTTGTACAAAAGTGGCACTTGATATTTACAAAATACATTCACACTACACCAGGAGAATTTATTACTACTCCAAGAAATAGGCGAAGGTATTCTCTCCGTTTTACATAACTGAGGCTTCCAGAATTGTAGACAGTAAGAGTAGTGGTTAAGAACACAGGATTTTGAAACAATAATTATATGCTATTTCACTCCAATCAGACTGACAAACAAAAAGTTTGAAAATACCGAATGTTGGCAAGGATGTAAAGAAATAAAAACTCTTATAATCTGTTGGAGGGAGTGTAATTTAGTACAATCATTTTGGAGAGCAATTTGGCAATATTTAATAAAATTGAAGATATGCACGTCCTCAACCCAGCAATCCCACTTCTAGCTGTGTGTCCTAGAGAAACGCTCCCCTCGACGTGTGCACAGACACACTCTCAGCACCTGGTTCCCAGCAGTGAGACTTGTGATAGTGAAAAGTGGGAGAAAAAGTAAATATCCACCAGAACGGCTGAATACATTGTGGTCTGTTTATTACAATAATTAATAATTATAGTAATTAAAGTAAAAGAAATAAAATTATAGTCATACAAAAAAACTCAAAAACATAAATCAAGAACGCAATTTACAGAAGAATTTGTACCCTTTCTGTGCATTTTTTGAGTGCCATATATTGTTGGTAAACATACTCACATCCATGTAAAACCTTTCCCAGGGAGGGAACCAGCTTCAGTAGAATGGTTATCTGGGGATAGAAAGTGAGAAGAACAGGAATGAAAAAGTCTAAAAGGGAGATCCATCTGTATTTGTAACATTTTATTGCCAAAGAAATAGCTATAAAGCAAAATGACAAAAGTATCAATTAACATTTGTTAAATCGAGCTGCTAAGAACATAGATGTTTATTAGATTATTCTCTGTACTTTTCTGAATGTTTAAAATATATGATAGCAAAAGAAAAAAGTGGGAAACAATCAACATGAGCCTTGAGGTTGAATAATCCTAAATGCAGATCTCCTCCAACACTTACCAGTTGTGTGATATTGAGTGGTGTCCTCAACATCTGCGGACCTCAATTTCACCATGTGCAAAATGGGAATAGTACTGCTTACTTTGGAAAGCTGGTGTGAAGACTGAATGTGGTGATCTGTACAAAGTCCCAACACAATGCCCTAGTAGGTGCTTAAAAATAGGAGTTATTACTATAATCCAATGATTCTCAACCAGGGACAGTTTTGCAACACACCCCCCCACCACCCACCCAGGAGACCTTTGGCAATGGCAATGTCTGGAGACATGTTTTGGTTGCCACATGGGTGAGGAGATGTTAGTGGCATCTGGTAGGTAGAGGCCAGGATGCTGCTAAACATTCTATAAGGCACAGTATAGTGCCACCCGCTCCCACGACAAACAATTATTCGGCCCAAAATCTCAATAGTGTTGAAGTTGAGAGACTCTGCTATAGTCCACAGCCACCTGGAATTTGAACCAGCCCTCCTGACTCTCAGTTGAGTACTCTTGCCTCTACAACACATAAAATTATGAGGCTAGGGTCTTTCTAAATGACTAGAGTGACTTGTGATGGGTATTAGTCCTCCTTCTAGCCACTTAGTTTCCCGTTGGGTAAAACTTAATATGTTGCTGAGCAGAAGAACTATCTTGCATATAGAGGTCTTCATAAATATTTCTTGAATGAATGCATCAATCAGCAATCAATCAATTAATGAAGCAACCTCTTAAATGGAGAAGGTCTAGTCACTATTCTTGGCTTCTTTGATTTCTTATTCATTTGAAATGAGGGGCTACTCAGTTTTCACTTTCTTACATAAAGAGAAAAACAAAAAAACAAGTGAGTCGGAAGTTCTCAGAGCCTTGAAACCCATCTCAGAGAGGTCTTCTCACAACTATGAGCTAATCTTCCAGTGGCCCTTGTCAAAACACCTCTGGAGTTTGCTGAGACACAGACCTCTTCAGCTTAAACTGACCGTGGCCACACACAGGAAAGTGAGGAATTAACCTAAAGATGATGAGCATAATTATGACACTTAAATTGAATTTGATTCCACAGCTGTGGGAAGCACTTACTTTTTTAATGCAGCATGAAGAATACATACAATTTCTTGCAACTGCTTACTTTTTGCTTTATCCTAGGCACTGATTTGGGGAACCCAGACATTGTGGTTGATCGGAGGACAATTTTGAGGCCCTTCTATCAATTTCTTCACCATCATTTTATAGGGTAAGTCCTGCTTCTTTCTGAACCTCATTTTTTCTAATGTTTCCTTTGGCAACGCTGAAGCTCTCACCATTGTTTCAATGAATATAACAATTCCTAAAATAATACAGACATGTTCTAGTTTCTACTTATGTGTGTGTATGTCCAACAAGACCTGAGGAGAGGAGATTCACCAAACCAAAGAGTGCAGTGAATACAAAAGTCGTTATGACGAGACCTAGCTTCTAGTCCTAACTTCCTGCTCATAACTAGCTGAGTGACCTTGATCTAAGTCACTTGAGACCTCAAATGACCTGAATGACCTTACTTAACCCCTCAATTTCTTCATCTGCAAAATGAGAGATTTGGACTGGATTATTTGGAAGGTATTTCCCTAAACTCTTTAATAGCACACCCTCATGAAGATCGAAAAACATTAATTTAAAGCAATGACTTCAAAGTATGACGGGCAATCCATCTCCTTCCATCGCTGGAGCACTTGCTGGAAGTGTACCTTCCCCAAGCCCCACCCCAGATCTACCAGGTCAGAATCTCTGAGACTGAAGAGCAGAAAATCTACCTTTTTCACAAACTCCTCAGGTGTATTGGACGCATCGTAACATTTGAGAACCATTGCCCTAACCATTGAAAGTATCATTCTGTTCACATGTACATTCAGTTCTGGGAGATGTAATAAGCCAGGTCTGGGCCAGGCAGAACCTGGCTGGAATCGCTTGTGTTCGTAGAAGAATTAACAAGGTTGGCATCTGGTGGCTGATTTATCTTTTGCTTCTTGGCTCCTGACCTTCCCCTCTGGCTCAGTCCTCCACTCAACACTTCTTTGGCCAGATCTAGGTGTCTTATGTGGGATCCTTGGCTCTCCTCCCCTTGCCTGCAATTGAACGAGAGTAAAATCCTTTTGGAAATGACCACTGAAGGATTGACTCTCCTCTAGACTCTATTCAAAACATGATCCTGTCAGTCGGCGTCACTCCCAGAGACGGCACAGTCATCGCCTCCTCATTTGCAATAGGCTTTGCTGTCAGTCTTTTGCTATGGAGGGTTAGGCTCTGCTCCCAAGGATGTCATCACTATGAAATGACTAAGGGGATGTGGATGAAGGTAAAGTACGTTTGTATGTGGAACCAAGATGGCAGACTCCTAGAGAGAAGGGTCTGTGCCCGGAGATCCCAAATCAGACAGCACCAGACCGTGCTCAGAGCTCTGGACTGTGAATCAGAAAAACATTCAGGCTATGCTGTAGTCCGATTCAGTTGCCAATCCAGAATATGTGACATTTCAGGCTTTCTAGGTTGTGTGCCAAAACCCTCAAGGAATCACAGGCCCCCCTAAAGAGACTTATGTCTTAAAGGAAAACTGAATCCAGGCTTTGAAATACAAACAGGGTCTCCCAGTACTGCCTACAGAGACTCCCCATCAGGATCAGTCTAATTGCTCAGTGGGGTGACTGTTGCTCTTCATCAGAGCTTCAGCAGGTGTTATTTTCTGGCATCAAATAAAGGGAATTGGAGCTTTAAGAACATAGTGTTGCTGTTGTCTGCTGTGGGTCACATTTAAAACTCTCCTCCCAAATCACAGGCGAGGCATTGTGTGTGATCTGTCAGGTAAAGTACTAACAAGTGCCCCTTCATGAGAGAACCAGTCCCCGAGAAAGAGCGTTCTAGACAACACCACTGCTGGCAGGGGATGGATGTGGGCTTTATTTGATTTGGGGTTGATTTATTTGTTTGCCTTGCTTCTAGAGAAACATAACTTGGATTTAATGTCTCGAATACTGAATCCAATACTTCTAGGTTCACTGACTTGTTATTATTTAGCATTTATGAAGTATATGTCAGTACACTTGGCGCTTTACAATGACTCATAAAAAGGCATGTTCCTGGCCGTTGAGCATAAGGTGGCTACTGGTTGAATTACTGCCTATGTGGAAATGATCACAGGACAGATCTGGATATCCTTTGCCCTTAGAACAACTATATATCCTGGTTGCTCACTGCATCTGAGTCCAAACAGAGGTCTGGTAGCTGCTGCTACCCTTTCGATGTCAATATCCTAATGAAATAGACTCAGCATATAGTTCCTGACACTTAGGAAAAGCTTAGTAAACACAGATGGCTGGATGGCTGGCTGGCTGGATGGATGGATGGAGAGCTCTCTCTTCAGTGGACATTTGTCATTTCTTGTTTGTTCCTCCACCTGTGGCTTCGTTTATGCGTCTTACAAAACTTGCTGACTTGGAAGGGAACTGTTATTTAAGTGGCTTTTGCAATGAAGGTGAGATCAATATGTCTATGAGGTGGACAGAAACATAATGAGAAACTGATTACACAAAATCATATGAACTTGTTAACATTATATCAATGTCAATTTCTTGGTTTTAATTGTATAAGATGTTACCGTTGGAGGAAGTAGGTAAAGGGCATAGGGGAATCTCTGTACTATTTTTGCAACTTCTGTGAGTCTATAATTACTTCAAAAAAAGAATTACATGAACTTCAGCCTTCATTTCTTTGTAGTCACCTCCATGCCTCCATCTTCTAGTCCCTAGGCCCTCCACTAATGATAGCAAGTCCAAGTGAGTCAGTTTGGGACTTCCAAAAAAGCAGAATCCAAAATAGAATTAGACATGCAAGAAATGTATTGGGGGAAATGCCTGGGAAGCATGAAGTGAGAGGGAGGAAGGCAGGGAGAGTCTTCAAGCTGCCTGTGAAAGGAGAGAGGGAAGGAAGGATCGGGTAGAAAGAGCTCAGACTGCACCCATGTCAGAGAACAATCTCAACCAACCCAGTAAGGAGTCCCTGAGAAAACTGCCTGTTAGAGGCATCCTACATGAGGCTGGATGGCCCGGTTTTCATAACCCCACCAAGTTCAGTCACCACTGGAGCAACCTGGGAGCAGTCTGGCCTGGAAAGAATACTGAGTGAATCTAAAGGTGCAAAGACAGCTGGAGGTCGTGAATCGGCTATGCTTCCAGAGCAGGTTATCTTAACGGGAGAGCTGAGCAGGACATCTCCAAGGCCATCAGACCAAGCAAAGTCTTCCACTTAGTCCTCTTGCCTTCCTACCCAGCTCTTTAGCGACCATGACCCCTTCTCCCTCTGTTGGACTTATATTCTAACTCCCAAACCAGAGTGAATTCCACCCTCTGCTGCTTCTATATATCTGCTCCCTGCCTATCCAATACAGTTTAGGAAAAGTCATAGAACTAAGCCAAATGATCCACCATATGTGTGTGTCATCCAACATCAGGTGGCCCTTGCCACCCCTCAGTCTCCTTTGTTTTCCGTCTCCTGTTGATTCCATGTCACATTTTTCACTGTGTTTATTGCAACCCCATTCTGCTTTCTGCAGCCCGCATTCTTGCTGTTTTCTGCATGGCCCTCCCACATTCGCTCCCTAAGCACTCCCCCTCTCCACATCCACAGCTTTCTTCATCCCCTCTTCCTTCCTTTGAGGATTGGAGAAGGAAAGCTCCTCTCCTCAACAACGTCTTCCCTCTCTTTGACTCCCACTTGCTTTCCGCTTGCCTGTTTTGGTTACCTTAGTTATCCCTCTCTGTCTTATGCATTTTCTTTCTCTCTGCTCCACTGGATTCTTCCCCTCAGTCTATGAACATTGGCTTCTTTATCCTAAACTAAGCTTTCCCCTGATCCTTCTCCCCTTTTCAGCTGTCCTCACATGTCTCTCCCCTCTTCCTCATCAGACTTTCTGAGAGAGGTTTCTACACTTGCTGCGTCCTCTCCTTTCTCACTAGGCACTCCTCCTCCTTCCCCCTGCCACTGAAATGGAGCTTCCTCCAAGCTCTGTATTGCCAAACCCAGTGCCTCATCTTGGGTCTCACCTTCTATGACCTTTTATCTTGTCTGCCACCCCCTCACTCTCCAACTTTTCTCCTCCCTTGGCTTCTAGGCTGGGCTGCTCCCAACTCTCTTCCTGTCTTTCTGATCTGATCTTTTCTGACTTCTCTTCTTATTGCCTCTAAATATAAATGTTCCTCCAGATGATTCTGTCTTTGTCACTCTTGACTTGACTTCGCATTCTCTCCTCTTACATTCTCTTACATTTTCATAATTTTGACTCTGCCCGCTCTGCAGAAGTTCTGGGTCCCCAGCTCTAACTTCCCTCTCCAACTTAAATTCCTCAACAGTGTCCCAGTGCTTCTTGCCAGAGCTTCAGATTCTGTGCCTGCACTTCCCTCCCACACTCTCTTCTCTTCCCGGCTTTCCTATCTCTCCTAATGAGACCCCATTCTGTCAGTCACGCAGGTTGGAATCTTATAGTCAACTTGACCCTTCATATCTCTTTCTCTCTCTTCCCTCCACAGTCTCCCCCAGCCTCTCTGTGCCCACGGTCACTGCCCTAGCTCCAGCCCTCACTACTTGCTCTCTAGGTTCCTATAGACATCTCAAAAGTGGCCTTTCCACCTTGAATCTTTTCCCCTTCCAGGCCATAATAGTCACTGATGGCAGTTTTATTTTCCTAAAAGCACAGCTTTCATTATATCTCTTTTGTGCTGAAAAACTTTTTGATGGCTCTACATTGTGTACTCAACTCCTTCCTGTCTCGTAGCTAAAAATAATCTCCTCCCAACTAAACTGTCATGCTATTTTCTTCTAAATGTCCTTCTTTTAGCACTTATTAGTAGCAGCTTATTAACAGGCTAATTCTCCCAGCTCGCTACCCCCTCCTCACTGACCCCCAAATAAATAAAGATGTGTGTGTGTGTGTGTGTGTGTGTGTGTGTTTATTCTTGTTCCTAACCTATTCCTCGATATGTTCACCTGGAATAACCCTCCCCCCAGAAAGGATGTGAAAGTAGATCATTCTGTTGGGTTCTACTCTTAAACAGGGGTCACAGGTGGTGACGGAGAGCAAGGTTCTGGGATCATTCTGCCTGGGTTAAATCCTGTAACCTTGGACACGTAATTTACCTCTCTGAGCCTTGGTTTATTCATCTATAAAATAGGCTGATAACTGTATATATGCCATAGGATTATTATGACAACTAAATAAAGTAACGCACACAGCAGGCTTAGAACCACACTTGGCACCTCCCAGTGCTCAGTGTTAGCTATTGTTATCACCGCCATCGTTATTGTTTTATCATGCTGGCAGCATGACATTATCCACAGCTTAATTACTCACTGTTTGGCAGGAGAGACTAACTTGGGAATTATATACAACTGATGAATTAATATCCTGAGTACTTCCATTAAGACATCAGGCTAATAATTTTTGGTACTTTAGATAACCCATGATGGGTCCCAGAGGATCCTGAAACCAAGAGTCTGCATTTTTCCTGGTAGGAACGGACTGTTTTTTTGAGTTTTAACTCTCCAGAGTTTAACGTAGCAGCTTCCACTACTGGACAACTGTAAGCTGAACTGAAGAAGGAGGAAAAAAAGTCCTGTTGACACAGAAATCCCTGGTCCCCTGCACGTGAGATAACACACAGGACTCAGATTATAAATGAGACCAAGGACCTGGCAAAGACGGAAGAAGACAAAAAGGAGTAAGGAAGGGGTTTATTAGAGGAAGTTTTAAAAAAACAATTTGAAATGTAAAAGCTGATTCTAGCAAAGACATTGAAATGAGATTTAAAACTGCACAATTAGATTGTTGAACAACATTGTGGATATAATTAATGCCACTGAACCGTACACCTAAAAATGGTTAAAATAGAAAATTTTATGTTGTATATTCACACAATTAAAAAGTAATAAATATACATACCAAAAAAATGGACAGCTAAAATGTATAGCAATTTATAATAATATTTTTGATTCAGAATTTTGTTTGTATAACAGACCCACTTATGCCAGCTTAGTGTTCATTGAGCGCCTACTGTTTACAAGCACCATGCTTGGTACATTGTATCGTGATGTGTAGCTGCATTTTTTATGTGTTAGTACTCGTGTTCATTACTGTTGATGAAAGACTATCATGCATGAAAGGGTAAATGGTTATCAATGCGGTCATAGACCTGTGGGCAAAGTACGCCTGTCTTAATTGAAAGAGAGGAAAAATAAGGACCTGGCTTGCTTCTTTTTCTCAATGAAATGACTGTAAGATTTATCCAAGGAACGCATTCATTTTCATTACAGTGTAATATTCAGTTGTACAAATAGAATTCAAAGCATTCTGTTGATGGATCGGTGGTTGCTGCTGTGAACATTCTTATCCTGTGCAGGCATTCTTATCCTGTATCCTGTATCCTGTGCGGGTGTTCACAGATTTCTCTCCACTGGTGTTTCTCCTACTTGAGAGCTCATCACAGTCACTCAGAGCGTTCACTCAGATGACGGGGCCCCACCCTCGGAGTGTCTGATTCAGTGGAACTGGGGTGGGATCTGAGTTTCCATTTCTAACAAGTTCCCCGATGATACTGATGCTGCCAGCCAGGGAGGGGACCACACTTTGAGAACCACTGCTTTAAGTTATAGGAAGGGATTTGCTGGGTCAAAGGGTATGCATCTTTTCTGCTCTACTATTTTAAAAGTAGCATCTTTACACTCCACCAGCAGTGTATGAGTGTTTCATTGTTCTGTCACACCCATATCAACACTTGTTATTGTTAGACTTTAATTTTTGCCAAGTCAGAGGATGTGGTAGTCTCTTATTGTAGTTTTAATTTGCATTTCCTTAATTCCAATGAATTGGAGCACTGATTGGCCATTTGGATTTCTTTTTCATAAAGTGCTATTCCAGTTTTTTGCCCTTTTTCCTGTGGGTTGTCTTTTTCTCAGGATATGTCAGTACTATTGCTGAAAAGACCACAATAAAATTTTTATTAATTAACTTTTAAAACCTAAAGAAATCTTAGTATAGTTGGACAAACTCTTCTTTAGTAATAGCAAAAACAGGTACAGAAGAGAATTCTTTAGATAGCCTCTCTTTGGAAAATGGCTTCAAAGAAAAGTTGAGGACTTTTTCTCCAAACAAGTTGCTAAGTGTAGAGGCAAAACCACGTGGAGGAACTATCAGCATTCTTCATACATCCACTGAAAATGTGTCTGTAAGCACAAGGCCATCTTTAAATGGTAATAATGCAACTGAAATAGATCATTCAAGGAAAGGAGGCCTATTATTGAGGCCAACATGGCCGTTGACACTTGTTAGCTTGTCTCTGAAGAACAAAATTTTGAGCAGCAAAAGCTTAAAGTGAATGAAATTGTATGCAATTCTCAATCTGACGAAAGCGCTTTGGGCTCTGGGCCAGAGAATAAATTTGAACCATAGATGGGAATTTTTTCAGGGCCTTAAATTTAAATGACTGAGATTATTTTTAAAGTACCATCCTACTCAGGCTTTCGGAGTAAAAATGTGCTTTTCAATTTTTAAAAAAACTTCATTTCAACATAGGGATGGAATGCAACATCTTTGACCTTAGATGGTCCAGAAAAGCAGACACTTCATTCTAGTGCATACTCAGTATGGAGTAAAGACACTTATTATAGCCTCTTTCAACTCACAACACACACCCACACACACAGACACACCCCACATACAAATATACACACAGACACATTTGATACACAGTGTACATCCATACGCGTCCACACACACACATAAACACACATGCACATATATACACAGACCTGTTAAATACACACATTTACATGTGCTCACACGCACACAATTTGTGCCTGGAAAACTTGAAGCAAATATGCATATACTTCGAGTTGGTATAAAGGGATATATCTTCCATTCTGAAAACACTAAATATTATATCATGAAAACAACTATAACTCTCAGTTTCTCAAATGGTCAAGAACAAAGGAACCATTTTAGAATGACTAGTTTGTGTAAAACTTAATTATCTAGGAACTGAAGGCAGTCGCAGGTTTTAAGAGTGGAAAAGTATACCTCAAATTGTTGCTTATTTTTGAGGACGATTAGCCCTGAGCTAACTGCTGCCAATCCTCCTCTTTTTGCTGAGGAAGCCTGGCCCTGAGCTGATATGCATGCCCATCTTCCTCTACTTTATATGTGGGACGCCTACCACAGCATGGCTTGCCAAGTGGTGCCATGTCCGCACCCGGGATCCTAACTGGCAAACCCCGGGCCGCTGAAGCAGAACATGCGCACTTAACCGCTACACCACTGGGTCAGTCCCTGTTGTGTATTTTAAGGATGCCATACCTAAACATTACACAGATTTCCTTTAAGGTACAAGCATTTAAAGGGAAAATGTGTTGCTATGGCTTTCTCTTCCACTCTCTTGAATAAATAAGGTAGAATTAATGGTAAGTATAAATTAATCTGTATAGCTGGGAAAGGACCCCCCCCCCCACCATAAGAGGCATAATGAAGCTGCTTCCTAAAGCTTGCCCACCCTCCACCCCTCAGCACCTCAAGGCTCAATGGGTGGCAGTTGCCCAGGTGGCTGCTTAGGGCCCTAGACAGTGCAGATTCTGTATTCCCAATCCATGTACCTGCATACTTCTTGTCCTGAGCCCTGTGCTCACAACTCCACATCTAGCTGGGGAAGCCCTGCTTGGGAACACAGACCCATAAATCTGTGACTCGGCAGCTCTTCATTGGCCAAGTCTTCTCCCTCAAAGCCTCTGGCCATGAAGGCAAAGCCAGACCCCAGTGATCACCAAAAGCTGTCAACAGGGCCTGGTGTTTAGGATGCGTTACTTCTGGAACCTCCATGGACCACTGTGGATCAGCTCTCTCCTAGAATGTTACAACTCTGGTGCTTAGAATCAAGAGATAAATGACCCCCTGTCAGCCAGTGAAGCTCACTTGGCCAAGGTGTCACCCTTACCAGGACCGTCACCATGGAACGTTGGCTAGAAAGCCTGAGACTGCTCACAGAGGAGTGGACTTTCTGGCTTACATTCTAGAAGAAGGAGACAGGGGCGTAGCCTCATGTGGTGACACAGTGTCTGTCACCCCACAGCTACCTGAGGCCCATATCCCACTGAAGCATATCCGATTGTGGAACTAGGCAAGGATCCAACCTCTTGAAGTCTACAGATCTACAGAGGCAGCACCGGTTCATCTGCTAGTCCTTGTCATCTTGCAGGACTATCTTCCAACACTTTCACTTCTTCAATTATCAAGACCTTAAAGTAGTTGGGGTGTGGGACTGCCACCCTCTCTTCTCATCGCACAGTTGCAGGGACCTGTTTCATAACACCTGCATCATCACTAAGGGCTACAATCTGGTGAGGTTCCAGAAGGTTCTGAAAGAGCCCATGGAGGGGCCCACTTTGGACTATGCAGAGGCCCCCTAAACTTCCCTCAGCCCATGCAGAGCTCTGAATGGGGTCTTCCACTTCTTTCTAGACAATGTATTTGGACACAATCATCATTTATTTATATAACCACATCTCAGATGGCCATCTCATTTGTGACATCTCTTGATTTATTCATGTATTTACCCATTCATCCAACAAACATTGGTTGAGTGTCTGCTGTTTGCCTGACACAGTGTTGAGTAGCAGGAATCTAAAGGTGAATAAGATATAGTCCCTTTCCTCAAGGAGCTTACAGCTCATGAGAGGAGACAGATGAGTAAATCAACAATTAGAGAAGAATGTGGTAACTATTAGCTTTAGGGGAAATGGAGAGGAAGCTTCTAAAGCAGTTATCATGTCCATGAGCGTAGAGTTTAACAACATGCAATGTCATGCTTCGGACCCTCCTTCACAGGGTTTCCAGGTTTACGCTGCTGAGATAACCAATTTCTCTAGGTCATGCCAGTGTGGAGCAAGGGTCATGTCGATGTGGGTGGCTTTGACCTCCATCTACAATTGTAGGACCTCCATTCTCACTCAAAACCTCCCACAGATGCTCTGGGAAGTGAACCGGAGGGGAGGAATGTCATGTGTGTTCTCATAAGTCCTCTTAGCCCCCACTGATCTCTGAGTCCTCTGCCATATATCAATCTTTGAGTGACTATGCCTCATCCTGCCACTGACATTGCTGTGGTGAAGGTGCATGGCCGCTGTTCGTGCAAAAGCACTGCTTCCTGTCATTCCCAAAGCTGTGGCATTGCTGTTTGACAGCTTCTCCCTGCTGCCAAAGCTGGTGATATCCCACGTCACTGTGCCAGTCACTAAGGGGAACCAGCTGAAGTGGGGGCTGATATAGCCATGAACACCCATGTTCACTTCAGGTGGACATCTCCCACAGTTCCCCCTTCCTATTTCTACCTTTCGTCATTGCCACCACCTGGAAATTGCTGCTCTGCTGGAGGAGGACCTCTTTCCTTGACTTTTGTTCCACAATCAGTTGCCTTGGTCCCAAAGTGCTCCTGACTCCCATGTCCTGTTTCTCAAAGAAGCTTTGTGTGAAAGAGGGTCTCGAACTTTTCACTTGTCACCAGGACTCAGACCTGTGTCCTGGGCTCTGGCCTGGAAGAAGGAGGAGAGAAGGATCACCTTCACAGTGGAAGGCATCCTGTGCCCCGAATCTGCCCACCCGTTTGATTACCATGTCATTCTTCTTGAGTCAAGCTTATATACCTGACCCTCTCCTCAGGATGAATACTTTTCTAGAAGCTTCCTTTATCTGCCACTCAAAAATACTCCCAGCAGATCTTTCCACAGCTCTCCAGCCATGCTTGGGGGTTTGAGGCGGGGAATCCTTCTGGATGCTTCTGTTAAATTTTGGAGCTCTGTTGATGTGACAGGCAACATATCCTGACAACTTCCTGACGCATTTTGTCCTCCACTTCTCAATTCAGATGTTCTCATGTATCCTCTAAAGAAGTAGCAGCTGAATAAGAGGAGTCCCCAGAAACAAGTATTTTACATCCAAAAGCACCAACTTTCATTGGACCCATGGTGCCATTTCCTGTTCCTCACAGGGACCAACACACCCAATGTAGCCTTCATGAATATCCCATGCTAAAAAAGGTCTAAGAGCCCAAATCCTGCTTTCACAATCCTTTCTTCAAGGGAGGGAGCCTTGCATGGCGAGTTACCTCCAAGAGCTCCTGGCCATCAGTGTGCCATTCAGACCTGGTACTTGGAGGGGACCTCGAATCCAACTGAGACTAAATGCTTAAGGGACTCTAACATCCCTAAACTTCCACCGATGTCCCTTCAGCAAGAACTTTTCTGGCTTTTAGACGGCTTTTCTTTTTAATTAATTCCATAAAAGCCAGGTAGTTGTTGAATAGATTCTGGATAAGTGAGATGTTGCATAAATCCAAAGTAAGGGGCTAAACAGACTGTACCCAAAGAGCACATTGTGTTGGATGCGTATGCGTTTTCATTGTGATCTTTTTCTATGCTATAGAATGATGGAATTGCTGAAGCAAAACCCTGATGAAAGCTATTCACAATTTAGCGTTTACCACCATATGGAAATGTCAATTCCATCTACCAAAGAGAATATTACAGGCATGTTCAATATAAAATGCAAATATAATAGCTTAGTGGGCTGGATATGTCATCTGTGTTTCACTTAAACCTATTACCTTGGCAGATTAAATACAGTTCCAGATCTTTCGCAGGGAGGATATTCTGATAAAGTTACATCTTAGATGAGCTTTTTTGGCTCATCAGTTCAATTGCATGTGAGTAGAATGAGGACAAAAATGGAGGAGGAATAAGAAGGGGTGGGGCATAGCCATGGAGAAATAGGAGGATCTGCCCCACAGACCTTCCAGTACCCACTAAGAAATATTGTTATTTGCTCAAGGATAAATATAAGTAATTTATAACAAAGATTTATCTCTTAGGTAATGAAATAGGTAAGAGTCCACCAATCCACCAGGCCTGCCCACACACTTCCAAATTATGATACTTGCTTGTGTAACCCAACTCAGATGAGCAGAGCGGAGCACAGCCTGGGCTATGACGCTGGCTTCACCTTGGTGCTTCTGCAGCCATTTGGGGCACCCAGCTCCCTTAGCTGAACTCCACAGTAGTAGACCCCTCTCTCATATGACCACACACTCCCAACTCTGACTTCAGCTTCACCTTTAGAACTCATGTGCATGCCAGGCTTTGTCTTGCTCTTGTCACTGTCCTATTGGATATTCTTCTTGCTTGAATGCCACATAATTCATCATTACTTGGCACTGCCCAGTTCCTGCAAGGGCTCCCCCAGGACCATCCTGTCTCACTTCCCACCCCACACCTTCACACCAATAGAAAGGTTTCTGCCTCCTAGAAAAGCCCACTTTAAGCCTGTACTCCACTCAGTACTCCACTCTGGCTTAGTGGAGATTAACCAGCCCCATCCAGTTTGTCCAGCATAGCTCCCTTGTCCCATTGTCGCATGATCACTTATAAGCGTTGGGGTTTGTCTATCCAGCGGCATTTCCCTGTGGGCTTTTCCAAGGGAGCATCTTGCAAATTACTACAGAAGACTGCAGAAATAATTGATTCCTTTTAAAAAGAGCATTGCTTCCACAGCTTCTCTCATCCTTTCTGCTTTGTCTTACATTAATATGCTGTGAATATTATCTGTTCATAGCTGTTTATATTTATAGTCAAAAAACTTGAAGAAATTTGCTCAATGGTTCCTGCTCTAAAACATTCTACTTGGCTCATGCTGTTAGCACCGTCTTCATGCCAAAGAGGATAGTAACCCACAAAACAATGGTTACTGGGCTGTTGGGGTGGAGAAGTGAGAGTGGGAGAAGTTGATAGTAGTGCAAAAAGGATCTGGAAGGGAAATCTGGGCACGCAGGGCTTTATTGTGTAGTTGCCAACTGGGCTTCAGAGGGCTGGGTTCTCCTGTTGGTTCTGCCCTCATTACTGTGTAATGCTGCACTGATTGAATCCTACTCAGCCAATTTTCTCCTCCACAAGATGAGGAAGTTGACCTAGAGCAGATTTTTCAACTCCAGTCTTCTGTTTCTATGAATATGCATTACCCGGAAGTCAAGGCAGATGGCTAGTTAAGAATCCAGAAAATTAGAACAAAAGCATCAACTACCAACTTCCATTTTTATAGTATTTTCTGCCAGACTTCGAGCTCAGCACTTTACATACATTATCTCATTTGCTCCTCACAGGCATTTTTGGAGGTTGGTGTCATGGTCCCCATTTCATAGAAGAGGGACCAGTTCTCAGTGTGGTTACCCAATTTTGTTAGGATCACAGCAAGAATATAAAAGAGCAGAGATTCCAATCCTGCTGGAACCATCTCCAGACTCGCTGGAGTGAGACTCAGTAAGAAGTTCCAGAGCCTCCTCTCATCATTCTTATCATCTGAAATCTTACCATGCTTCTCCCCCGACACTCTAAAGTCCTGATTTACCCCGTCTCCTGATCTAAAATGTATGTGTGTCTGTGCCTTTGGCTCGTGTGAAAGGTGGCATAGTGTTTTGGAGTTCTGCATCCATTCTTTGCAATAAGATGGGAATCAATAAGAAAACAACAAGAATGAATTTCTGAGCAGCAGCTTGCAATATAAAACGTAAGTGAAGACATGACCCAAAGAGGGCAAGATTTAGCTCAAAAGAATAGCTTTTTAAGACAGTCACGTAAAATCCTCTTCATATGGGCAAAGAGACCTAATATGAGTCAATTGTAATTCTGCTGAGGTCACCTTGGAATCATAAACATTGCGAGGGGGCAGTGGGAGACCTCACCTAGCTGGCAATGGATTCTGAAAGATCGCCCAGCCTTTGCATCTCATCACAGCAAACCAATTCTGTTTCTTTGAGAAAATACACCACCCCACCCCCAACAACCAGACAACTTCTAGTGACTGACAGTTACTTAGGTGAAGAGTTCCAAGAAAGTGAAGGTGATCCTTTGCCAGAAAAGAAGTTTTGTACAAATTAAAGAATGAACTCCAAAGTCAGAATTGTGCTGTGAACAAGGTCATCATGGTCTCTATTTGGAAATAAGCAAAAGCTCTACTGTTTCATCAGTATATTCTAGCGGTACAGTCAAGCCTCATTATTCACAGACTCTGTATTTGCAAATTCACCTACTCACTTAAATTTGTTTGTAACCCCCAAGCCAATACTTGCAGTACTTTCATGGTCATTTGTGGACACATACAGAGAGGCAAAAAATTTGAGTCAGTCAATGTGCACATCCCCAGCTGATGTTGAATAAGGCAACGCTCTGCCTTCTTGTTTCAACTCTCATACTGTAAACAAGTGTTCTTTTCACTGCCTATTTAGCGTCATGTTTTTCACATTTTGTACTTTTGGTTCACTGTTTAAAATGACTCCCAAGCACAGTGCTGAAGTGCTGTCTAGTTCTTAAGTGCAAGAAGGTTGTGGTGTGCCTTACAGAGAAAATACATGTAGTAGTTCAGCTTCCATCAGGCACGAGTTACAGCGCTATTGGCCAGGAGTTCAGTGCTAATGAATTAACAACATATATTAAATAAAGTGTCTTTAAACAAAAACACACACAAAACAGGGTTATGTGTTGATCAGATAACAAAAATATTGTGACCAGAGGCTCAAAGGAACCTAACTCTCCGTTTCCCCTAGGAGCAATGATTCAATATTTGCTCATTCAGAGTCTGTGATGACTTTACAGGACATAACAACCATGAGTAACAAGAACTGACTGTATTTACAAATTTAGGAATTCTTAATCCTGTCTTGAGATATTTCTTGGGACTGCCAGGGGGCTCTGGTTCTACTGATCTCATGCCATCTCTGCTTCATGGGAGACGGGAACTTACAAAACCACCCTTATTCCTCCTTCTACGGTGTGCGGCTTTTCGCACTGTTTCATTCAACCAGTATTAATTGAGAGCTCCATAATCTACTGGATTCTGGAAAAGAAGCATTTAGCATTCTCTGACCTCAAGGGATTTCACCTTTGTCAGAAAGACCAGGCTTAAGGCGGCAGGTGTAGCCAGGTCAAAAGGAAAGAGAAAACATCTTAGAACTGAGAGGGAGAAGAACAGGCTCCCTGAGCCATTACCTATGGGAAACAGGCTATTTTTCTAATAGTAACCTTCAACTGTTAATTTAGTGTTTCCTCGCAGGAACTCCACAAAGGAAGTTCAGCTTTAGCCAGAGCTTCTAATTAACTCCAAAGTTTCTACCACATCAGCAAACACCTAAAGACCACCCCAGTGTTCATTTCTCACCTGACAGAAGTAAAAAAACTGATGTAAGTGAGAATTGCACCATAGGAAATCCTTTTTTCACTATGGGAAATGGTTGCTGTATTTCCCTCAGCTTGATTATTTTGTGGGCCTGTAATCTTACACCTAAAAAAATAACATTTGTGATACTCAGAATAAAAATAGTAATATTAATTTATTAAGCACCCAATATACACCAGGACCTGTGCTCAGTGCTGGAAACAGAGGGTAAAAGACACAGTATCTGCCTTTAAGTGTCTCATGGTCAAATAGGAGAACCTGACCATTGTCAAAGCGGGGTAAACACTGTGAGGAAGGGAAGCAGGGGCAGGGAGACTGTGACAGAATGTAATCCAAAGTAGGAGGCTCGGGGGTAGGTAATGCTTCTTGCTGGAACAGAGTCTTGACGGTGAAGGAGTTGACCAAATGAAGAAAGTAGAGTCAAACCTTTCAGGAGGCAGGAACAATGTATGAAGCCCTAGAGGCATGAAAGAGCCATGGGGTGTCCTACGACCCAGATCACAGAGTGGGAGATGGAAGAATTTCAAGAGACAAGGCTGAGAAGAGGCAAAACCCCGATCATGAGGAACCTCAAAGGCCCAGTTAGGAAGGTGGAATCCACTGAAGCATTTCGCAGGGGCAAGCAAAATAATCATATTTGCACTTTCGATAGATCAATTAGATGTAGTACAGAGAATGCATTATGGGCTGGGCGTGTCTGAGAATGAAGAGAATAATTGGGCTGTTAGAAAAGCCACTAGGGAAATAAACCAAGAGAGGAGCAGTAACAATAGAGTGAGAGAGGGAAGTGAGAGAGGGTTCTGGAAAGGAGAATCGAAAGAACTTGAAGAGCAGTTGGCAAGGAGAGGGAAGAGGGAGAAGGGATGCAGAAGGAGGAGCAGCTTTGGGGATGACAATGAGTTCAGTTAGGGGAGTATTGAGTCAGGAAGCTGTGGACCATCCCAAGAAGGGGTCGGCAGGCAGCCAGATATCCAGGGTTGAGTTCAGGAAGGTGGTTTGGGCTAGAGATGATAATTTGATAATCAGTTTAGTGATAACTATCAAAGTCGAGAGTTTACATTTACCCAAGCAAAGTGTGTGCAGTTGAGAATAAAAGAGGACCACAGTGACCCTCTTTGGGAACACTAATATTTAAGGGATTAAAAAAGGAAGGTAAGTCTGAGATGAAGCAGCCATGAATGAAGGAGGAAATCTAGCATAGAATAGCATGAGATATGACAGAAGAGTGTCATAGAGGAGGGAGTGGTCAACGGAGTCTAACCATGCAGGAAAGGAAGGCACAATTTAATTGGTCATTAGTGACCTGGAGCAGTCTTAATGGGGAAGCAGAAATGAAAGCAGAGTGCTCTGTGTAGAGATGCAAAAGGGGGTGCAGAAGCATAGACAGGGCCAATGTAGACCAGCCTCTGGGGAAACTCGACTTTCCAGGGAAAGAGGGCGATAGGAGTAAATGGCGGTGAATGGGAAGTTCGGCAGAGTGCTGCCACTGCCAGTTAGAACTTAGCAGCGGTTCCTAATTGCCGGCAGGATGCAGGGAGCGTTTTCAAATTGCACGTGACTACAAATTACACAGACTACAAAATGAAAAGCTCATACTGAGGGAGTGGGGGGTGGGCAATGAGAGAGGATCAAGGACAGAGGAAGCTTTGAGTCAGGGGTTCTGAGGCGGATATTTTTTATGAGAACCTATGAAGGATAATAAAGTGGCATCACATTAAGACTCAGAAGACCCGTGAATGCCTCTTACTAGCTTTCAACCTTAGGCAATTCCAGCACCTCTCTGAGCCCAAGTATCCTCATCTGTAAAATAAGCTAAATACTATCTATCTTGCCTGGTTGTAGAGAGAATTAAACAGGATAATATGTGTGAAGAGCACCTTGGAAACTGGAAGTCTCTGTACAATTGTGTGAGAAGACGTGCCTCCTGCTGCCCTTCGCCATTGGTTCAGGTGCCTTTTCTTTGGTGGGGTTATTTCAGGGGCCATGGAAAAACTTTCTTCCAAACTACAGGCAGGATCCTCTTTTCTGGGGATTTCTATCTTTTTGTCCTACCCACTTGAGATGTAGAGTTCTGCGGATGAAGAAGAAGAAAATTTTTAAAAATTTTTTTAAATGTTAAAATAGCACTAATCACTAATCATTTTAAAAATTGGTGGAGATACACTTGAAAAACATGCAAACACATTTCTTTCTACATATTTAATCACCCCAACTATGAGCTGTGGAAAAAAATCTTTGTGCAGATCACTACCTTAGATAAAGACGACATTACACCATGCCTGCTAAGATGCCAGTGACCACAAGGCAAGCAGACCATACAGACACCCATTTCCTTCCCCTCTTTATTGTTTTAAATTAGCACTTCCCTCTTGGTCCTACAAAACACACACTCCTGTGATGTTTGCAATGCAGTGCTAATATCTATATCTTTTTAAATAATATTTCCCAGAAAGACTAGGTGTTTAAAAAAACACAAAATAAAAACAAAAACACCTGTGCTAGGTGTTTTAGACTAAAACAAAGATTGCAAACTGCCATGCTGTGAGCCAAGATTATCCTCACCAATATGTTTTATGTGGCCCATAGATTGTTTCGTTTTGTTGAGGAAGATTAGCCCTGAGCTAACTACTGCCAATCTTCCTCTACTTTATACGTGGGACGCCTACCACAGCATGGCTTTTGCCAAGTGGTGCCATGTCCGCACCTGGGATCCGAACTGGCGAACCCCGGGCCACCGAGAAGTGGAACGTGCACACTTAACGCTTGCACCACCGGGCTGGCCCCTGGCCCATAGATTGTTAAAAAAGAAATAAAGAAAACTTTGAGCCAATGTTTCAAAATTGATACATTTTATATTTAAATATACCAATTTCTACCATCTCTTGGAACATTGAAACATCAGGCAACACAAGACACCATTTTTGTTTCCCTGAATAAAAGTGAATTGCTCTGTCTCCAGTTCATCCCAAGCCCCACTCCTCCCTGTTGCCTCCTCAGGGAGGTACCCACAGGTGTCTGGAGATTTCAGAGTGTATGACCCTTGGTTTAAAGCCAAACCAGTACAATACAATGGAGGAGAAGAAGTTTGATTCTGAGGATAGAGTGGCTAAAATAAAGAAAAAGGAAGTACATTTTTCCCAGCCCAAATACTTGGGGTGGAGTGCCTGATTCCCAGCCCTTGGACAGCATTCTGTCTGCTTTAGAATAGGTCTCTACAGAAGTGGAAGTCAAATCTTTTCCTTTGTGTGCTTCTTTGAATGACAGAGATTAAAATACAATCAACTACTTCCTTTGGGAAAAGCCTAATGCATAGCCCCAAAGAAATTTGTATTACTTCAAAAGCTGAGGCATTTGGCCAAAAGATTCCAGAAGGCTCTTCTTACCCTCACAAGGTCAAGAAACTTTGATAACCTGTGACGGAATGGAAAGACATCTGGTAGACCACACGTTAGCCTTAGGAAGATAAAGCTCATTCTAAGTCTTATTAACACAGACATACTGGCCATGACTAGGCTTTGCCACACAGAAGAAATTCCCAAGCAGTGCATTCTTGGGCTTTCGTCAAGAGGTCTGTTGTCTGTGGAATTTCCTATTCTCCAGCCCCAGAGAAGAAAGCAATCCCCACCCCCCTGGCTTTGGCCGTCATGAGGTTTAAAGAGGATCATTTGTTTTCATTACAGCCCCTTGAAGCCCTTCCTTCCCTCCTCATTAATGAATTTCCAGTCTTTCATCAAAAAACAAAAACAAAAAAACAAACACAAAAAAGGACCTGACAGAGGACATGGTTAAGTGGCTGGCGCGCATGGCGGTGCCGGCTTTAAAGAGAGGAGACGGCCATTTACTGATTGCAAGGAGGGGTTGACATCCTTGGTTAGTATGCTAATTTCGTCTCCTGCATTTAACATTCAGATCAGGTCCGTACAGGCCCTCCAGAGCAGCAGAGTCCAGGGATGGGTGACTGTCTGCCTTGCAGCGTTGAATATTCTCTGCTTGAATTACATAAATGCCCAAACATTCTGTCTGCTCCGACTTTCATTCCCTTTTCCTCCCTCTCAGAGAGACACACAGACACAGAACCACACACATGCAGCACACACTCCACAGAATGCCATCACAAACACACACACACACAAACACTACAGACACAGGTCTCCACGAATGCTGAAGAAACGCAATGTAAGGTGCCCGAGTCATCCACAACTGGCTTAATTCCTTCTCCTTTGGGTCTCCAAGGCACATTTCTACAGGATCTATTTCTCCTGCTCCTGAAACTTGCCATGTATTGGGGAGTCTGAAATAAGGAAGCAACATGAAGAGTAAAATCCCAATCAGAAGGAGAATATCTTATCTACTGAGCTTCCAGTCCCAGAAATCCTAAAAAAAAAAAAGAAAGAAAAAAAAAAAAACAGAGAGAAAGAAAGTCCCAACTCCACTCATGTGAAAGAACTCAGTTAACTGAACAGAAAGAAGGAAGATCCGGCTCCTTTTATTCCTTGGGGTCCCCACTTTGTTGTGTGTGTTTAGAACCCTGTATTAAAAGAGTCCTATTCATGGTTGGTTTTGGACTCACCAAGCCACAGCTGGGTGACAACAGGAGAGGAATCCCAAACCAGCTCCCACATAGTGGTCCAAATGGCAAGGACAATACATTTGCCAGAAGCCCAGTCTATGGAAAACTGAATTTCCTCAACCTCCTTTTTCCAGGATATTTCTGTAACGTTGCAGCAGCTTCCTGGAGACAGAGAATCAGCAGCTTCTATTATCAGAAGGCACATTTAGGGGTTGCTTTAATAGATTGAAGCAATTTTGAGCAAGCAGGAGCTCCAATTAAAAAGAAAGGACAGGTTGGTTTTTATTATTTTGTTTTGGTTTTTTTTTCTCAAAGTATGACATAACTGTGTAACCTGGTGTGCTGTGGTTCCTTCCTCTGGACATTCTGGTGGTCCTTGGTCCTGTCCCCTGGTGCCCACACAATATTCCGAATTCGGCTGAAGAACACCGGGCAATTCCTGTCGGAGCCTCCGACAGGAGCGACGAGTGTTTTCTCCGAGCTGCAGACTTGATTTGCCTCGATTTTTTTTTTTTTTTTTTGGCTCTGGTCCAAGATGTTTTCCTGTCATCATTTCACTGTCTTTTCCAGTAATCCCTTTTTTAAACATTGCCAACAATTAGTCGATTTATCTCCACCACCACCACCCCCACCCCCATATCCACGAAAACACACACTCCACTGAGCCCCATCACTGTCTTGTTTTGCCTTGAAGTATAAGAAATTACAGCTTCTCATTAGCTGGAGAGCACGTTTGGAACGGCTTTGTGTTTACTCACTTAGTAAGTGATGCTGGCCTTTTTAATTATTCTCCCTCCGCGTGCCATCAGAGAGCAGCAAGCTGTTCCAGTCAAACCCAGCGACTGCATATCCTCCGCAAGGCAGTTGGAAGTAATCGTGTTTTACCTCACGGCTGCTGCTTTCTTCCCTTCCTTGTCAGCAAGCCAAGGGATCCCCCCAAAGCTCTTACGTAGGAGATACCAAAACTGTGAGTCACCTCTCCCTGCCAGAGCAGAGGGAGTCCACTGCACGTTGCACCGAACAGCAGACCCAAGATGGGGGTTTCCTCCAAGCCACCAAGATCCCTGGAACCAGATGTCCAGCCATCGCTTCATCTTTCTTGCTATTGCTCCCTCTTTCTCTTCCATCCTGGTCCATGCCTTCGTTTTCCAGCGCTTTCCTCCTTTTCTCTTCCTTTCTGTGTTGCCGACAGCCGCAGACCCAGCAAGAGCTGGGTCCCTCTCGCCTTCTGTTATTTTTTTTTCCCCTGCTGCAGGCTTTGGCTGCTACCTCTGCAAGCTGGATCACCAAAGACACACGACTCACTCACAATGAATAATCAATACAGATATTGATCTGTGGAAAATGTTTGTAAATTCCTGAAAGGGAATCAGGAGCAGGGGGCAGGGAGGCTCGTGGGGGACGACACTGAAGGGCTCGCGGCGGTAGGAAGCAGAACTTCTTTTGGATCCCAAGTCTTGCTGGCTCCGAGGTGACGGTACCGGAATGCGTGCGGACGAGGGTGCGCGCGTGTGAGTGCGCGTGTGACGGGGGTGTTCTGTATTCTCCTCTCTCTACAGCTGCTTTCCCCGAAGAATCAGGAGCCAAATGGTCGGGAGCCCCCGTCAGTGCCATGTCTTGGCTGCGGGCCAGCACTGTTTTGTTTTCATTATCACACGCTACTTTGCAATTTGCATAAATACAGGGTTATTTTTTATCGTGTCGCCCAAAAGATAGAAAAAAAAAAAACAGAAGTCTTTGTTGTGTGCAAGAGGGGCTTGCTGCCTACTCATCATGGCTAAGGATTTAGCTATGTAGAGGGCTCCAGAAGAAATAGAGCAAAGAAGTGGTAATCACAGAGAGAAAAGAATACAGGAGAGACAAAAAGAGGAATTCAAAGATAACTGCGGGGCACTCAGCTTGGTAGAACCAAATATTAAGGATGCATTTTCCTCTATGGAGAAGAAATAGAGCCTTAGGCAAGCAACGGAGGAAGACCACCAAGGTCTAACCAGTGCCCTATAGTACACACATTTCACTCTCTCGGCTGGAAAGAACTATTTATCCTTGCTGGAAAAGGTACACAGGCTGTTGAACACAAGCTTGTTTTTTCTGCCCTGGTCCAAAACCTGGAGAGAGTGGGAGCAGATGGAACGTCCTCTCTCAGCTGCTGTGCAGCCCTGGTTTTCCAGCAGGTGAGAAGATTTGGACTTGGTCTGTTTTTTCTCAAGTTTCCTACAGCCTGAGCAGTTCAACTGAGGTTCCAGCATTGCACTTGCCCTAGTATTGAAAGGAATTTGCATCTTCCCCTTGCCTCTTTCACCTTCAGAAAGTGGGCGCAAGAGTGTCTTATGCTAAATGACAAGCTATGGAGGACTTTCTTCTGTCTGCTCTGAGTGCTGGCTGTGGAGATGAGGCCTCCTGAAGTTGTGCCCCCAAGTGGATGTCAGGCATGCTCATGTGTCCCGGGGAGTGGCACCTTGTTTCAGAAAAAGCTTCCAGCTCTCTCAAGCCATTGATTGGTCCCCCTCCCTCTGATCTCCTATTCTTTCATCTCTCCCCCACTCACTGTTTTTGCGACTTGAGATCATTCCACTCTTTTCTCCCCTTGCTCTATCTATCTCCTCCTGGCCTGGTGACAGAAGGGATGCGTCACCTTTGAGATAGCCATCTAGAGTAAGACCTCCGCATGAGGATTCAATTCCAGCACCCCCGTCCTGAAAGGAGCCGTCCGCTTTATCAGCCAGCAGCAGCAGCAGGAGGAACACGGATTTTTTTATTCCCTTTCTGGCTTCTGATTAGCTCCAGCAATCCAATTAGTGGAGGAATTCATATCACACGGGCTGAGGTGCCCCTAGTCATCACAGCAGCTCAAACCCACTCATAAATTCTGCCGATGCTACATCTTCCAGTGACATGGATTAATTACAGCACCAGGCCACACCAAGCGGGTCTACCAGTGAAGGTATATGTGAATATCAGAATTAAAGAAGAGGCAAAAAAGGGATGACTTTTGTGTATCACCAAGAATTCATGAAGGCTGCCCTGTGCATCCTCCACTCTGCACATCTCACATTGTTCTAGTCTGTATCGAAGAGACCAAATGGGCCAGAATTGAGCATTCTGGAGGATTCAGAAGTGGCTACATCATGGAACGCCCATGTATTTTCTTCCTATGATTGAGACATTTATCATGAAACTTCAGGGCTCTTAGAGACTGCCTAATTTCCTGCCTCTAGCCTATACTTCCCCCAAAATAGTTAACCTACTTAAAATAGCTCCATGAAGAGACATGCCATTATCTTCACTGGTATTCCATTCCACTTGGGTACAATCATGACATTGTTGTGCCCTTGCATCTATTTACAATTTCATTCCAAATTTATCCTTACATTCATCAATCTCCAACATCTATCTATCCATTCATCTAGCCATATTCATTTATATATCAACTATTTATTCTGCTTCCCAGTCATCTATTCATCCATGTGCGTCTAGCTATCCATTTTCTAACCATGTATTGATCTATGAATATCTTTCTATTATCTGTCATCTACTTGTCTATCCATTTGTGTCTCTATTAATTCATTCATCTGTATTATCCATCTGTTTTTTATCTATTCATTAATCTATTCATGTATCTATCTGTTCAATCATCTATCATTTGCTTATCAGTTACTTTTTTACTGTATGTCTTTTATTAGCTATGATCTTACCAGAATCCCAGATTCACATTCTCAGTCTTTTTTGAGATGAATAATGTCCAATTTACAAATGAAGTCTATAAATGCTATACAGTCGGTTATCTGTTCTCTGGTTTGAAAGAGTCTTGTGAACCAAAGAAGTCAGCGCATAAAATCACATAATTTTCAATGAGTTAAAAACTACAAGGAAAATATTTTGTCCTGGATTCGTGGAGCATTTTCCTTGCTTAATAAAAGTATACATTTCTGCTCCCTTTTAAACTATGGCTTTGAAAGAGAGGAGTTTCAGATAATGTCTACACACAAATCTCATTCAGGCTGTTATATCTACCACTGAGAGATCTTCATGCAAGTGATTCAGTTCACCCAGAGCTAACTTGAGATTATTTTTATCATAAAGCAAAACAGATACTAAACCCTAACATGGCAATGTGGTTATACATGTTTAGATTTATCCTATATCCAGGTTGAGAGTGAAGTAGCAATTTGGGAACTAAAAATTTGATTTTTTTTTTCCTTATTACTTTTATCTAGAATATATTCAAGTCTGGGCCAAAACTTCAGATTCAACACCTTCTCAGGGTGACCCCTAGTTTGTTAGCTCCAAAGAAAATGGGTCAGGCAAAGCATTATTGGGTTGGGAAGAAATGTTAATGAATGAATCTCATTTCCGATTGGGACAGAAACTACAGTTTGTTGCTGTGAGTTAAGACTGAGGAGTTTGACCAGGTTTTCTCTAAGTTGCTAGGGAATTCCTTCCCAAAGAGTAGCACAAGTCAGATCAAATCCAGCAGCCAATCTCGTTGTCTCTGACCTCCCTTGTCATCTCTAATATTCTGTTGGTGTGTAGGCAGTATTGTCAGTTAAGGATCCAAACTTGGGCTGTTTTTTTAACTAAACTTAAGCATACTTATTATGGTAAAGACCATAAGGACCTCATCAGTTCTGGACTTGTAGTTCTTAAAGAGTGGGCAAGGACCCAAGCTCGTGTCCTTCAATAAAACAAGGAAGATGGAAATCACCTCGTTCTTCTTCTCATGTTATTTCCATTTGTTCCATCACCCTAGTTTTCTGTATTCGCTTGTAGTCAGAAATGAGATTACATGATCTCCTGTTCTAGTCTTGGCTTTTTTGTTATGCTAAGCAGGGCTGACTTCTCCATTAGGCATAGTAGATGCAGTGTGTAGGGCCCACTACACTTTTGGGGGCCTAGGAAAGGGTTTTAATTTCTTTTAAAGTCATTAGAAAGGTAAACTTTTTGGTCAACTAAAATGTTTTAATATATAATAGTAATATACTCATTTTTATGCCAATGCAATCATAAAAGAGAAGTTTGAGTAATTTTTTAGGGAGGGAGGGGCCCATGAATCAGGACTTGGGGCCGATGAAAGCAATGAGTTATTTGACTCTGACGTTAACCAGATTACTTATAACTTAGTCTTTAGGCTCAAAAGAACATGATGGTTAGGGAGCCAGATTGCATGGGTTCAAATCCTGGTGCCACCACTTGCTAAAGTCATTTAATTTCTCTGAATCCCACTTTCCTTAGCTGGAAAATGGATATGACAATAGTACCTAATGCATAGGGCTGCTGTGACGATTAAATGAGATTGTACATGTAAATTGCTTAGCATAGAGTCTGCACATAATGAGGGCTCAATGAAATTTGTTATAATTATTATTATTGTTATTGTTTTAGTTTTGATGTCTGCTTTAAATATCTACATCTGTGTAATCCAGTAGCTATGACTAAATCAGTTCTTTTTATTTAAAAAAATGAGATTATCCTCTAGTCACCAGGGATGGAGAAAAGGATGGTAATTGGAGTTTCCTCTTTACTCTGGAAATCAGAAAATTTTCTCTCCTAGAAGTAGTAAAATCTGTGCTATCTACCTGGAGCTAGGTCTTTTTTCAATATTATAAAACTCCCCTAATAAATCAGCGTCATCTCTCCTGGTCAGAGATTTGATTCTTTCCTAACCTAAAACAATCCTGCAAAAATCTTATTAAGAACCACAGGTTAAGAAGAATATTGTCAAAACTTTCTCTCTCCTTTTCTCTCTTTACTTTATTATCCCCTCATTTTTTTTGTCATTTAACTCCAATTATGAGATGCTAAGTGCTTTTGGAAATTTCATTGTTAATATCTTCTTACAGCGCTATTAACGTAAATCAAGTTTAATAGTGTCCCAGCAAGTGTAAAAGCAATCAAAAATTCAGTACTCACGAATCATTCTGTAATTTCAGCATAAAATGTTAATAGAAATAATATCCAATACCATAAAATATCGGTAAATTCAACTTTAAATATATGTAATGAATTACTTTGCTGTCCTATAGCATTCGTGGAATATTCTAGGATGAAGTCCTTAATTGGCTGAGCCATACCTCAGTCATGCTCAATCCGCCACAAGTCCCCTCCTCTGCTTTCCCCTCACTAGCCAATCCCAGCAGAATGGACAGCTCAGTGACAGGCATTTCTTCATCCCAGACACACTGAGTTATTTGGCCATAAGGAAAAATGACTCAGAATCAGGGTAGGAAGTACAGTCAACTTGAAGGAATTCAAACTAATGAGCACAAAGACATTGTAGTTCAATTCTAAGAATATTGATCAGTAGCTGTAAGGGCTTAGCTCTGTGCAATCAGCAAAGATGGCTAAGACAGAAGCCCTGTCCTTGGGGAGCTCACATTTCCTGAGACAGAGCAAAGCCGAGGCATATATGACTAACAGTATTTCAGGCCCAGCTGTGAAAACGGCTATCACGTGTGCATAAAGGAAGGCTTTCGTGGACCAGGAGTTGGTCAGTTAATTTTAAAAGTTGGCTAAAGGGGCTGGCCCTGAGGCCGAGTGGTTAAGTTCATGCACTCCACTTCAGCGGCCCAGGGTTTCATGGATTCGGATCCTGGGCATGGACGTGGCACTGCTGATCAGGCCATGCTGAGGCGGTGTCCCACATAGCAGAGCCAAAAGGACCTACAACTGGAATATACAACTATGTACTGGGGGGCTTTGGGGAGAAGAAGAAAAACAAAAAAAGAAGATTGGCAACAGATGTTAGCTCAGGTACCAATCTTTAAAAAGAAAAATTGGCTAAAGCAGGGGCACATAAAAAATATATATATAATAGCATGTACTTTAAGCATTTTAAACTTAAAACAACATACGTCTTTTTGCATTTTGCTTGTCTATGGTGTCTTTGAGTGAAGGCAGCCAGGAGGCCATTGGAGTGCAGAATCCCTCAGTCACGGTGTCCTTACCCACACAGCTGTTTTTAGCAACTGACCTGAGTATTTTCAGAGTCAGTTTATCTGTCATAGAAACAACTCCTTTTATACTCGTGTATCTCTGGTTTGTGTTTTATTTAATCAAATTATGAATTTCATTAACAAGAATGACTTCCATAAAGAGGTTTGGGGACAAACAATGGAATATTAGGAAGGATTACAACCAGCTGGAGGGGCCAGGATTGCTCAGGTGCTGCAGGGTGTAGGGTACTGTCTGAGACCACATGGAACGCTGTGGGCATCAGTCAGCAGGGCTTCCAAAGGGAATAAAGTGACTGTCAGCTCAGCCAGTTAGTGAGTGGATGTTGCTGATGGAGATTCTACTCCAGAAACAGAAAGGTGAGCCCAGAGACAAAGAACAGAATGTTCCCTCAGAACAAAGATCCACGTGGGCCAATATTCAATCTGTGCTAGGATTATACGAATCAGAACACAGTGTTATTGGGTCCATCTGACATCAGGGAGTCAAGTTAGTATCTTTTGAATACCCCTCATCGAACAGCTTGTGGTGACTCTGATCTCCAGACATTTATTCAAATCTTCTTAAACCTCGCTTCATTTATAGCCTGTAAAGATATTCAGAAAAACAAGTCTCGAGTTGTTTACTCTATTCTAGACAGTCACATTTTCTGTATTTGTCCTAAAAGAGCTTTCCTTAAACCAGTCCTTCCTCAAGTGTGGAATGCACATCCACAGCGATGTGAAAGACCATGTTTGGAGGTGCACTAACAATTTTTTTAAATTTTAACATTTATGCATATACAAAAATATATCCAGCACGTAACCTCACGATTTCACGGATATTGTCTTTTAGGATGAGGTTAAATCTATTCAAGTAAAGTTGTGAGTCCATTGAAATAAAAATATTAAATGCCAGTGAAGGTGATGCAGAAATAGGACCAAATCCGGAAGGTGGTAGTGAAACGATTGAAGGTCAGGAAAGCTCAGCTTAAGCTTCAAGAGATATCCCTCAGTTCAAGTATTCTATACTTCAGCCACTCCACCATGGAGACTTTTCAAGTAGCAGATTCTGGAAGCCATAGGTAGTCTGAATTCATGTGAAGCAAGTCACCTTCTTGATTTTGTGTAACTTTCCTGTGCCTTACTGTCTTTGTCCATTTGATCGGCGTGAGTTTTTAAAAAAATACCTGAGAGACCTCTTTCTAGCAAACAGTTCTAGGTGGCTGGTGCCGCCTTTCATCAGTCTGCCAACATGAAGTCCTTTTTCAGAGACAGTAAGACTCTGTTGGCCATGGTTCTGCAAAAGCTTTTCTTTCTTCGTAGGCCACACCTAGAGGTACGGCGGAGGCCCTCAGAAACAGCACTTGAAGAGTATTGCTTATTTGACTTGACTTGTCTTGCTTAGGTGAGCTTGGCCTGCTCCCCACGGCTCTGTGCTTGGAAGGTTCCATGTCAAAAAAATTGATAGAGCCTCAGAGAAGCGATCTGGAAGCTCAGTGTGTGACTGATTTGAGAAAGAAAATTTTCTGAGCATTTTATATGCATTTTGTGCTGCTAAATCCACTTTTTATTTTGCATTTTCTTCTACTTATGGAAAGTAATACTTTAAAGCCAAGTATTTTCAACATGCCGTTTTGCATTGTCGATCTTAGTATCTGACACTCATATGAAGAGAGATTATTCACACCTGGTAAGTATCTTGTTCAACTTTGGAAAATAATTATAACCAGCGGTGACGACTTCAGGGCTTGTGATGTTATAGAAGTATAAGAAAAAGATGTGAGAGACTTCTGGGAAACGATCAGAGATATGGGGGGGGGGGAGAAAGGGTTCATCAGTGAGTTATATATACTAGAGAAAAATTTAAAACAACTTAAATATCCAACAATAGGGAGTATGTTAAATAAAATGTAGTTTGTCCATACAATTATATACTGCACAGCCATGTTATGAAAAGATATTTAAAAACATGGAATGTACAATACATTGATAAGCGATTTTTTAAAAAGTTAAAAAATAGCATAGATAGGAGATCCCAATTTTATTTTTATATCTATAAAAAATGCAACTTTCAAGATAAAATATATACTCATACATAAACAATCTATAAAAATAAAATAAATATATGTAAATGTGTATAAAATATATACACTGAAATTGTGACAGTAAACAGAGGTATTACAGTGTTTTTTATTTTCTTCTTTGTGTTTTTTCTATTTTCCAAATTTTCTACAAAGGTCAATCTTTTACAAGCAGAAAAAATAACACATGGCAGATATATATGTTTATTACAAGGCAAGGCACAGATAGCAACCCAACATACAGAATTACTTTTATTTATGAGCCATTTGGCTTTAATGCTACCAATTTTGTAATCCTAGAAGCATGTTTATCTAGTAAACCCTGTTTTCCATTCTGATCATGGCCATGGGTTGGGATGTTGTGATTAGTCAAATCTTCTTAGAAGTATCCCACATGGAGTACCAGTTTTCAGAGAATTCGAATATAAATACATGAGACCAGGCAATATCAAAAATAATTTAATCATCCTGAGTCGATGCAGACGAATCTCATAATCCCTTAGTGCTCCAATATTCTTTTCATTTTGAACATCAGTGACCTCTGAGTGAAGGAAGCACAGAGGTGAGAGTCAATAGATGTGTCCCGTCAATGCCCAGCTCAACTTCTCCCTGCAGACCTTCTGGCCTGTCAATCCCACTGGTGGTTCCCTCTCTGAGTTCTTGGGCTCTTAGAGTATATACCTCATCCTCTGGCATTCTGTCAGCTCCTTCCCTGCCTCTGGTCTCCCCAACCCTCCCAAAGCCCCCTATCCTGACCAGGGAGGAAAGCACAGCCTCAAGCTCAGTTTTCCAGGGAGATCAGAATTAAGTCAAGTGCAGGACCTCAGATATGGTGGCTCAATTACAACAATAGTGTCCTGCTATGCTTCCCAAGATTTCCTGTCCCTAATGAATTCCAAGGTGCAGTGGCCCCAGGAATCAACCCTTGGGTTCCCATCTTAGTCTGTTTGGGCTGCTATAACAAAAATACCATAGACTGGGTGAGATATAAACAACAGAAATTTACTTTTCACAGTTCTGGGGACTGTGAAGTCTAAGGTCAAGGCACTGGCAGATTCAGGATCTGGTCAGGGCCCACTTCTTGGTTCATAGACGGCCCTCTTCACATTGTGTCCTCACATGGCAGAAAGGGGACGCGAACTCTGAGGTCTCTTTTATAAGGTCAATAATCCATTCACAGGTGCTCCACCCTTATGACCTAACACCGCCCAAAGGCCCCATCTTCTAATACCATCACGTTGGGGATTGGGTTTCAATATGGGAATTTTTAGAGGCCTCAAACATTCAGTCTATAGTGATTACCTTGCTCTTGGTAACAGTGCTTCTTCCCAGGTCTACGGCTTTGCCCCGTGCAGGATATGGCCAGCAATTCCCTAGAATACTCTTGTTCCCTGTGTACATCCTCCCTCATACTCTGAACACATCCATCCTCAGTGCTCCATCAAAAAGGGTTCAGGGACTCTGCTACCTACAGAGCATCCTTATGAAAATTAACCAATGGGGACTATTCTTGCAAGACAAACAAACAAAAACAAGAATGTAACCCCTCTGGGTGAACACAGCCCCACAGACCCTTAGTTTGGCAAGCAGAGTGCAGGGCACATGCATTTCAGCTCCCAGTAGCTCCCTTGAGTGGGCACATTTGTGTAGCACAAAAACTGCACAATGAACACAGCAGCACTGAGGGATTCCACAGTCACAGAGCGTCAGAAAAGACTGCATATTGTGTGTGGCCCCTCGGAGCTTCAGAACGCATGTGGGTATATTAAAAAGCTCTGCAAAGACCTGTATACCAAGACCTGTTTAACTTCCTTTAACCTAAATTTTAACCACTTTTCTCAGACTTATTTGTCAATGGAAATCAACTCCTTTTTTTTTTTCCAGTGGTTTAAAGTTCACCTAGCTTTCCCCCAAATATATTTTCCAAAGGAAATTTTACCCAGCTAACTGGGGCCCTACTGCCCATAGACGGTGGCCTTCAAGCTCTCACCACTCCTTACTCCTGGCTAGGGCCAGTCCAGAAGTGGCCATAACGGCACTTTCTACTCTCTGTCTTGGGGGCTATTCCTTTCATTTCAGGATTTCTTACCACCAGCCATTTGTCTAAACTGTGACAGGAAATTGCAATGTCCCTCAGACAAATGGCCTCACAGATCCAACAGGGCCTTGGCTGTCAACTGGGCATGTCTTGGGTATCTGTTCTGCCCTAGTCAGCAAATCTCACCCAGTCTTAACTCCCTCCTCTTCCACAGCAGGACACATTCTTAGACCACCTGCACCACCCCCTAATTATTCTGTGTAGTTCTTTCATTATTTCTCGTCTACTCAGCCAGAACTTTTGGAGGCAAAGACATGAAATCATCAAGCAACATTGATCAAGTGCATCTAGTGCTGGTACATGTTGATAGACTACTGAGAGTTAACTATGTTAATAACCTGACTTGTTAAAAACAACCACAGCAACAACATTAGATCTGTATGTTGTTTATATGAATTTCTGTTACCATAAGGAGAAGCAAAAATCAGATATAAGAACCCAAACGTCCATCAACAGATGAATGCATGAGCAAAATGTGGTATATCCATACAATGAAATATTATTCAATCACAAAAAAGAATGAAGTACTGATACATGCTACAATATGGATGAACCTAGAAAACATTATATTAGGTAGAAGAAGCCAGACACAGAGGGCCACATATTGTATGATTCCATTATATGAAATATCCAGAATAGGCAGATCTATAGAGACAGAAAGCAGATTTGTGGTTGCCAGGAGCTGAGAGAAGGAAGGAATAGGGCATGCCTGCTAGTTAATTGGTACAGTTTCCATTTGGAGTGGTGAAAAAGTTCTAGAATTAGATAGGAGTGATGGTTACGCAACATTGTGAATTTACTTAATGCCACCGAATTGTAAACTTTAGAATGGTTAAAATGGTAAACTTTATGTTATATGTATGTACAATTTTTTTTAAATCAAACTAATTCTAAGGAAGTTCTGGGCACTGTAGAGATGCTTAAAAGAATGAGTTGAGTCATTCCCCGGAGCAAACCCAGGATTATTCTCCATAAAGCATCAGGGGACAGGTTGATCACAGCATCTCTGTTGTGAGATTTTTTATTTTTTTAGAGTAGTTTGACTTTTCTAGAACTTTCAGCAATGCATTATCTATCTATTTATTTATTTATTTATTTATTTATTTTGATGAGGAAGATTGTCCCTGAGCTAACATCTCTGCCAGTCTTCCTCTATTTTGTATGTGGGATGCTGCCACAGCATGGCTTGATGAGTGGTGTGTAGGTCTGCACCCAGGATCCTAACCTGTGAACCCCAGGCCATGAAGGCGGAGTGCGCAAACTTAACCACTATGCCACTGGGCCAGCCCCTGTTGTGAGATTTTTAATATTTAAGTTTCTTTTAATTGTATGAGCCACAGCACACTGAGTAGTTTCCTTTTTCTTGTTTAGGCATGGTTATGACACATGACAAAATTTTCTGGGGTGCTATCTCTAGCCTCCTAATGTGTATAAATCTAGGTAAGGCCCTACCTTGTATTGTGCTCCATTCTGCAGGATAAGTGATTCCAAAACTACAATAAATATGGAATAATTGAAGAGACATAAGAGTTGGGGCAAGGATGGAGTGACATAAAAGCTTTCACTCTCAGAATAAAACTGGAGGAAACCATGACTTCTATGCGCTAGAAATGACTCATGGACAATATAAATTACCAATCAATCTTTTTTTTTTTAAAGTCCTGGCATCTATAGGTTAAAAGAAATTAGATTTTTTTAGGTTAACTACAAAGCCACCAGCAGGGGGAAGTATACAAAGGGATGTCAGGACCGCCTTGGGGCCCCAAAATGTCCTGGGCTCCTCTGTAAACAGGGAGCTTTCCTTTGTGCTTTCAGTAGAAAAAATAGCCTTATTGTGAGGCTGTGAGAGAAACAACCTTTAATCCTTGCAAAGCCCAATAATATTATGTATATTGACTAAAACCCCGTAGAGTGGGCCTGACGGGGTTTTTTCATTACCACGGTACATTGTAACCTAGCTACCTTTGAAAAGTAACCAACATCAAGAGGCACTTGACATTTGCAAAGTATTATGGGTGTCCTCTCTATGTCCTCTCAAGTTCCCAAATTTACAATGGTCTTAATTTAAAAGTTAAGCCAGGGGATCAATTGCTTAGTGTAGGGCCAGGCTGCCCTTTTTAAAACAAAACAAAAAGTACCAAACCCCTGTAGGCCAGTGTGACCTGACTTCCTCATGTGGCTCAGGTTTTGGTGGGTCACACGTTGCCTTGTGTTTAATTTTGAAGGAAGGTGTCTGAACCCCAATCGGACAGTCATGTTCCACTCCTCCAGGTGTTGCTGAGATGTACGAAGGCAGCAGCAGCTGGTAATGAGTTGGTGAAAATGAAAAAGGAACATAAGTAGCTTCTTTCGCAAATCCCCTGGAAATGACACGGAGCCCTGAGGATCGATAGCATCGATCTATCCCAGGGCTACAGCCCTGCTCCATCTGACTCATCCGCAACAGTCAGCCCAGGGAAAACAGCAATATTATTATGGACAAAACTGTGACCAAATCAACTGGGAAAATCAAACTCCAGCTTGCTTTCAGCTCCCTCTGTTTGGCCATGGGTCAACATTAGAGCAAGGATCAGGCTGAAATCCCAAGGGAGAACTTAAGTGGACTGTGGCCTCGCTTTCAGAACATATCTTTATGACCTTCAGTGATATTTGCACCACTGTCTGTCTCCTACCAAAACCCAGATCATCATTTAAACTGACTCCTGAACTAGGAAATTAGGGAGTCTACGTTACTTTTCTGAGAATGTTGGGATAACGTTTGAGTCTGTTGTGAACAAATGGTCTATCAATGTTTCATATCAAAATCAGGCAGGCTGTAATCATTACTAAGCAAATTCAATTTGTTTACTATAGGCTAGTACTGAGACTACAGAGATGAATGGACGGACTCTTGACTCTGGAGTTCAAGTCTTTCCAAGGGAGATAGATACAATACTAGTGATATCCAGTATGGCAAGTACTGTTGCAGCAAATCAGGGGAGAGCTCTGGAAACCCAGAGGAGGGGAACCAATTCAGCTGGGGAAGGTTTTGCAGAGAAACTGACACTTAGGCTAGAGCTGAATTCGGAGAAGCCCTGAGTGCCATGGTAAAGAGTTTGGATTTGCCTTGCAAGCAGCAAAGAGCCATGAAGCAAGAGACTAACATAATCACATGGCAGTTTTGGAAAGATAACTCAGGTGGCAAGTGTATCCGTCAGCTCTTGCCACAATTATGCTGTGTAACAAACCTTCCCAAAATGTAGTGTCTTAAAAGCAGCAAACATTTATTTTTCCCTTCTGTGTCTACAGGCTGGCTTAGCTGGGCTTGGCTCCAACTTGTGAGATGGGTTCAAGTCAGCTGTAAGTGTTTTCTCATTCTTCTTAGAGCGTTCTTCCAGGGCATATTATTCTCATGGCTGATCAACAGAGCATAAGAGCATGAACAGAAAGATGCCGTGCCTCTTGAGGTCTCGAATCCAGAGCCAGTGTGCAAGCACAAGCACATGCATGCACACACACACACCCACACACACATTCCATCAGCAAAATCAAGCCACATGGTTGAGCCACACACCAATTCAAGGAGGAAATATATTTCATTTTTACTGGGAGGAACCGCAAAGTCACAAGGCAAAGGGTATATATGTAAAATTCTAATAAATAAAGGGCATGAAGAATTGCGAACAGTGATTCACTCGACCACACTAGGAAGAGGAGAAGCTGGGGGTGGAGAAACCATAGGCAGCTTATGATATGTTGAGTACGGTCCATGTAAAACAGAAGGAAACAATCCATTGAGCGACACAGAGAACTTTTCTGAAGCTACGTAGTCCAACCAAGTTGGCCTCACCCATATATTTAGAACAGAGAGAAAACTCTAGCTAGAACATTATTAAATGGTTGGTTGAAACATTTAGGAATTCCCGATTGAATTATAGTCTTGGCAGCAACTGCCTTCCAGACCCATCTGGTTTGAATTGGCAAACCTGCAGCTGTGCTTGTTGGTGTGGGTGAGCCTTTCTTTGAGTAATGGGCCTGCATGGAAGGGGTGGGGAAAGGGAAGAGAAGGATGAAACTGTTGTCATGAAAAATGGGTAGAGAGACAGACAACAGAGCTACTACTGTTTTGCTTTGCAACATGGAAGTGAGCTTGTGGTTCTGGACCAGAGGATAGATTCTTGTAGGATTACTGGGTCCTCTCTGCTTCTCTTGAGCTGTCATACCCAGTAGATGCTGTCACGTCACGTACTTGGGTTATGAATTGATTGTTTCGCTTTTATGGGGCTGGTATAATTAGTTTCACATTTTTAATTTATAGCATCAGCTAAGCTTTTTAATCCGTTATTTATGGCAAAGAACTAAGAAGTAAATTGCCTCCTGCCCCCCTCACAGAAAGCATTTCAGTCCCACAGTTTGTAATCAGTTGTTTGGCTAAGACATGTGGCCTTCTTAAAGGAAAACTTTTCTCACAGAGGAGTTGCTCAGCTTCTTTGAATTTCTTCATGTTTGAGTCCTGGAAACTCTGGAAAAAAAACAAAAGCCTCAAATGTTTAAATGGAGTAATGTTTCTCTAAAGCTCTGCTTTAGGAGAAAGTGAGGCTGGCAGGGATGAGAAACTCATGCCAGGAATGTTCCACTTAAAGAAAGAGTCTTGTGTTTGCTCACATTTTCTATCGTTAGCCGCCCCCTATGCTGTTCTCAGGTGTATCATTACCTTTCAAGCAACTAAGGAAGCTTGAGCATATGAGAAGCAAACTCAAAGAGCTGGGGTATGTGAGAAGAGGTCTGTGCCACGAACCGAGGGTCTTAGAGATTAGGCAAGCGGAGAAGGAAGCAGCCTAATAGACTCCGAAAGCATCCTGATACACATCTAGTTTATTTAATAGTGCTCCCGATGCATCTGATCTGGTTTGGGAGAGCAGCTGAGAGGTTTTTGGCATCCTCCTCCCGTTGAGTTGTATTGATGGCCCCACCATAAGTCACTTAAAAAAAAAATCACAGTCACACTTATAGATCTGGAAAGACAGGATACTCATAGCTCACACTTAGCATTGTTGCTGAGATGGCACCAGGGGATCATGGACTGCGTCCAGACTGGTAGCCCCCGTGGTAGCTTGAGCTGTAAGCTACAGTTCAGGCTTCAATCCTGACTTTGATCCTTTGCCCAAGTGCATTTGAGCTGGAGTGTTGAAGGGTTAAAGATGAAGAACCAGGCTGCAGCGGGAGCAGCTCCTACAGGACACAGGAAAGCGCTGATGCAGAGCCAGGCCCTCCTTCCCCCGGCCTCCCCCGCCGCCCCCATCCAGGCTGAGGGGTCTCAGGGTTTACTGAATGTTAAATAAATACCAATTGAATCGTATGTTTAATGAGGTGTATCAAACATGTAATAAGATACATATCTATTAAACAGTTGTGAAATCTCAGTAAATATGTTCTTAATAATAAAGGGTGCAGATGGCTTACAGATTGGGCCAAAGAACAAAGACGAAAGGAGCTTATGGAAGGAATAGGAGAGCCATCTTCTGAAAACCGAGAAGACAGCTGATTTTCAGCCAGAATTTGATACATGTATCTGCGCTCAGCTAGAGCAAGAATGGGACCCAGGCCCACAAAGGAGAAGACTATAAACTTTGAAACCTACCGACTAGGGGAAATAGCAACTAAAATTAAAAACAGCAAAATGGTTGCTCACAAAAATGTCACCAGTGTTTCAAACATACCTTCAGGTTTTAGCGGAACACGATTCGCAGCATCACACATTTACCCCTCGAATGTCCCCAGACTGCAGGGACTAGCCAAGTATTAGAAAACAAAAGAGTCACATGATATGTAGGTAAAGGATTATTAACTTGTTTTTCTTTCTCTAAAAAGTGGTAATTATCATATTATATTGCAATATGCTATTGAAGTTACATCAGAAAACTAGTATTGAAAACCGATCTCTTTCTCCTTGCACACATAGGTCAGGCTAAGAGTCTGCTTAAGTGTGATTGTTTGCCAAATAATTGGTGCTTAGAGTTGAGAGAAAAGAGGGGGAAGGCAAAATTTGCGAGGGCAGGGTGTCTTATAGTGAATTCTGAAATAAACACAAAGCTCAGGATCATGCTTCCCAACCTTTCTCAAGTCTTTGCACACAACGAAAATGATTCTATTTGTTCAGCAGACTGGAGTAATCAAAGTCTGGGTGCTGTCAGCCCAGGGGCTCTGATCCCTCAGGCCTTGCCATGCCATCTTGAGGGCAAACTAATCACTTTCTTCTCACACCGTTTGGGAAGCCATATCCTATACCATGCAGAGACACTGGAGCTTCCAGACCCCAAACCTAACATTCTGTCTCTCCAATCAGAAACCATCCCAGCTTTGACACAGTCAAAAAGTGTGAAGATGTATATACAAGGAAAATAATAATTAACATTTATTGCTTTCCATGTATTTGACATTGTTCAAAGTGTTTACATGTATTAACTTATTTAAATAATGTGATAGCTAGGAGCTAGAGATTATCATTACCTCCACTTAAGAAATGAGGAAATTTAGGGACACAAAAGGAAAAGTCACTTCCCTAAAGTCCACCAGCTGGTAAGTGGTGGCACTGAGATTCAAACCCAGCTGCTTTGGCTGGAGAGGGCATATCTGTAACTCCGACTTTGTATCAATACTTTCCAAGAATGTCAGAGTCAGGGCTGGCTCCGTGGCCGAGTGGTTAAGTTCGTGCGCTCAGCTGCAGCGGCCCAGGGTTCGGATCCTGGGTACGGACATGGCACTGCTCGTCAGGCCACACTGAGGTGGCGTACCACATCCCACAACTAGAAGGACCTGCAACTAAGATATACAACTATGTACGGGGGGTTGGGAAGATAAAGCAGAAAAAAAAAAAAATATATATATATATATATGTAAAAAAAAAAAAAAGAATGTCAGAGTCATGGGTCACAAAGAAAAGCCCTTTTGTAGAGTAGATTGAGGTAAACACTGGAGGCAGACCACAGCCTCAGGCATAGGGGCGGGGGCAGATCAGTAAGAGGGCCGGGTGGCTCTGTGTCTCCCACACTGGAACATGTTTGCACTATGCAGTGTGCCATGGCATACCAGTTAGGAAGTTCTGCTCTCCACGGCTATCTAGAATGTTCACAGCAGGGTTATTTATAATAGCAGAAAAAAATGCTTTACAGCAAGGCATTAGATAGACTAGATGCGTGATAGAAATGGATAACGTCCAGATGCTAACATACTAGGGAGTCTGCATAAAGTTCAATATAGAGGTATATTTGTTGGCGTGGAGAGATGTTCATGACATACTATGTACAAAAAAAAAAAAAAGAAGTGACAAAACAGTATGTGGAGTTTGATCTCATTTTCATTTTTAAAAAAGGGATAGAGAGAGAGAAAGAAAACAGGCTTATAGAGTAGTCACCAAATGTTTACAGCTGTGATCTCAGGGTAATGGAATTACAGATGCTTTTTTCTTTTTTCTTGTCTTTATCTTTTTTCTATAATGAACAAGGATAACTTGAAAGTTTTTTTAAAAAGAGAAGTCACCTGCTTAATTCCTACAGAAGAATTATTAACGTTCAGGTTCCATTTCCGTCTAAACATAGTTTCCCGGGACCAGTGACTTTCAACCTTTCATTGTTGTTGTTTTTAGCAGCAGAATTCTTTTTCTAATAAAATCTTACTCGCAGCCTCAATATATAAAAACAGATCAAATAGAACTGCTCTGATTGAAGCCAGGTGTGAGGCCAGCGCCACCACCCGCTTACTGCCCCCCGTGCCCACCACCCCATTCCCAAAGGGGCCAGGTTCACAAAGTGCTGCCAGGGACCCCGAGCGGAGATCCTCAGTAGCCTGAAAAGCAAGGTTTGAAAGAATAAATCTATTTAAATAATCAAAATAGTAATAACTGAGAGAAATAATGCAAAACTTGACTATTTAAAAAAAAAGATTCCTTGAGATTTAAATTTAAGTGCATAGACTTTGGCCAGAATCCTGCTCTATGGACACTAACTAGAGGCCACCAGGTGGTTTATCCATGTGGCAGTCTCCTAAATCTAGCACAATGGCTTCACCACAGATACAGGTAAACTTCCCATGCTACGTAGTTTTACTTCTACTGCTTAATTTCTGCTCATTTCTATATTGTCCTCAAGTGTCATTGAACCTCAAGAAGAGTCCAGAAAGAAGCCCAGTACCCAGAAACTCTAATTCCCCATAAATGAAGCTTGCCTTTATGATGTTTGCCTGCCTCTTAAAGGAGCAAATCAATTGCAGTTGGTAGAAAGTGATTTTAAAGGAAACTGGAGGTTTTTTTTTTAGTAGAATACGGTCCCTAACAACTAACACTTGTGGCTGATAAATAATGGTGAGGTGAGACAGACCAGAACGAAGCCACAACACTGCCCTACAGTGGACTTTGAATCTAAAGCCACAGGCTGTTGACCCCATCCTCTGTTTCTCTAGAATACACCCAAAAGTCAACCAAAGAGATTCAGTCTCAAAAGGAGAGATGAGTAGAGCATTAACGTGTAAGAATTGGGTAAGTCATCACTCAATCATTGGCAGACTATGGGGTTGTTATCTTTGCCTTCCAACTGTTCAGGAAACCAAAATGACATTTGAAAAAAATCTTTCTGAAAAAGAAGCCAAGACATTCCTACCTCTTTCTCCTTTCCGTGGTTTTCTTGTCTGCCATCTCTGTTGCTCTCCCACACAGAGTAGCTTCATGACTCTTAGAAAGGATTAATTGTGACACGATAAGCTCGGCTCTCCCAAGCTGAGTTGAAATCTTGTTCTGTATGCTACAGGTTATTAGGGTTAGCCGAAAGAATGTGCATTTATTTACTGAAGGTACTTTATAAATCAATACCTTGTTTTTGAATTCAGGTCAATAGGAATAACTCTGAAACACAAGCAACAACTACAGCAACCCTAAAACAGCACTTTCAACTTATTGATTTTTAGAAAAGTATCTTTTCCTGGCGTTATTCACACACCCTTGATAAGCAACTCAATGCAATCAAAAAATTTAATGGATTTTTTTTACCCCCAAAATATATATTTATATATTTTACAACATGTCTTTGAATTGCAGCCAGTTAGGTTCTTTGAAAAAGATAAGTTTGGGGGAGAAATGAAGGTTGGCGCTCGCATTGACGCCTTCCCATTTGTGTAGGGAGGCATTTTGCTGATTCAGTGTTAGAGCACAGCTAACGGATTCAATAGCTCTTTACCATTTAACTTCATTCAGTCTTTTGGTGGTTTTAGATATTTCTCTAATTTCGCTGAGAAAATTCTCTTTCTTTTCATGCGATAGTATTTATCAAGCACCTTCGCTGGGCATAGTCTTTTTTTTTTAAAGATTGGCACCTGAGCTAACATCTGTTGCCAATCTTTGTTTGTTTCTTCTTCTCCCCAAATCCCCCCAATACATAGTTGTATATTCTAGTTGTGAGTGCTTCTGGTTGTGCTATGTGGGACGCAGCCTCAGCATGGCCTGATGAGCGGTACCATGTCCCTGCCCAGGATCTGAACCGGTGAAACCCCGGGCTGCAGAACTGGAGCGCACAGACTCAGCCACTCAGCCACAGGGCCAGCCCCTGGGCATGGTCTTGACCTGGGACATTTCAAAAAGCAAATGTAGACAGAATAACTCTTACCTTCCTTCCAGGCCAGGCATTCTTAATCTGGGTGGCCATGGACTTCAGGGTGTTAGTGGACCCCCAAAGTTGTTTACAAACGTGTGTGTGTGTGTGTGTGTGTGTGTGTGTGCGCGCGCCCATGCGTGTGCATGCTCCTTTCTTGGAGAAGGCAGAATACGCATGGTTCTTGAGGGAATCATGATCCTGAAATGGCCGTGAATCCTAGCTCGAGAGCAGCAGTCCTCAAAGTGTGGTCTGGGAACTCCTGTGGTCTCTGAGGTCCAATGATTTACATATTAATATAAAGACATTATTTGCCTTTTTCCTTCTCATTCTCTCACAAGTATATAGTGGAGTTTTCCAGAGGCTACATGACATATATTGCAACAGATTGAGTGCAGAAGCAGATCTGAGAATCCAGCTGTCTTCCCTTCAAACTAGACATTGGAGATTTACAAAAACGTGATACAATGCCACTCTTCTCACTAAATTATGTTGGTTTGGGAAATATGATTATTTTAATAAAAATATGTTACTACGTTAACAAGTAATGGTTTTATTTTATTTTGAAATGAATTTTTAATATATTTTTTCAAATTTCTCCATTTCAATCTCTAATACTTCCATAGATACAACCAGACAAATAAAAGCTCTTTAGCATCCTTAATAATTTTTAAGCTTGCAAACAGGCCCTAAGACCAAAAATGGTTGAGAATCCCTGCTTTAGAAGATTTGGGGCTTTCTCTGAGCGACACTAACAGGCAAAAGTAAAAATAACAATAAACAGTCTGATAATTAATTTTAGAAGTAGATAGTTTGTGCTCTTCCTCATATATTGGGTTGAACCATATGAAATTGCCAATGTTTGACCATTATTTGCTTATGAAGATGGTAATTTCACGTGTAAATCCTAACACAAAGTATTATTAATCCACCAAACGGGTTAGGGTTGCTTTAGCACTTCAGAGCTGTTTGGGCAATGTTGGTAAAACAGTTTCACTGCTTTATCTGCACCCTCTTATCCAGGTTCCTTCTGTAAAATAACATTTTCTTTTCCAAGTATTTTATTCATTAATTTTGACTATAAAAGTAACATATAACTTAGGAGAAGTACAGAAAAGTACTAGAATGGGCATCCACAAGCCTTCATCCAGAGATAGCTTCCTGCCGACCATTGTTACCAATATACTACTTTCACTCAGTTTTCTAGGCATATTTTACCTGAATAAGAGCATACTGTATTTTTCAATCTTGAATCCTATTTTTGCCATTTAATACTATTATATGAACATTTCTCACTTTATTTAAATCTCTTCATTTAAAAAATGTAAATATTTTTTCTGATTATAAAATTAAACGCCAATTTTTTAACCTTTGAAAATATAGAAAATTGTGAAGAATTAAATCACTCTAAATGGCACCATCCAGAACCATCATGCTTATGATTTTGATTATTTTTCTCCATTTGCACATACTGTTTTACACTCTGGGTATCACATTGTTTACGCAGTTTTATATTCTGTTTTTCATATGATAAACATTTTTTAGATCAGTGGAAGACATAAATAGTTTGTTTATGGGATAAATTTTATCAGATGGATGTAACATTATTTATTAACTATCCCACTATTTTTTATATTGTTTGTACTTTTTCACAAACGTAAATAAGGCTGCTGTGAACATCTTTGGGCAGACATAAATCTTTTTCTCTCCTAGAGGTTTTCTCACCTTGTTTCTCAAAAATAGAATCATCCTATTTCAACTCAGAGGTTTCTCTCACGCCAGCATGGCACTGATGGTGTCAAAGCGCAGGAGACAGAGGAGAGAATGTTCTAGAGGAAAGGGCAGCTTCCCCAATTCTGTAGGATAGATTCCTAGAAGTAGAACTACCGGCCAAATGGCGTGAACATCCATTTGGCTCTTTTATTGCCAGAATGTTTTCTAAAACGTTCTCCCAGTTTACATTTCCATCTGCCACGTTAGCGTGGCTATTTTACTTATCCAGCCGGAACTAGTTTTCTCTGTGTCTCTTACGCATTCCCTTCCTCCCCTCCGCTCTGTTTTCCAAAGGAACTTAAAAGGAAAAAGACTGTCTTATTTTAATTTGCATGACTTTGATCTTTAGTGATATAGAAATGGTTTTACCAAATATTGTTTGCTGGCCACTGACTTTGCCTCTCTCTCTGGTGAGTCACTGTTATTTTCAAGATGGCTGACTAGCGCTGGAGTCAAGCCTTAATGTCTCCGGTCTATAGTTATAAAATCAGTGAACCAACTGGCCCACAGGGCACTGGACTCATCCTTTGGCTTCATTATTACCTATTTGCTAACCAAATGAACTAACAAGTCACTATGAGAAATATCCCTGGCTAGAAATACAAAATGTTGAAACCACAAGTAGCCTTTTCATTATACCCTATGCTGCTCAATACCCCACTACAGTCTAAATTTGGGGCCCTGTAATTTAAGAGGAAAGTGAATAACTTAAACTTCAAAAGAGAGTAGTAACAGAAGAATAAACTTGAAACTGGTCTTATTTAACTGGGAAACGAGTGGTTAGGAAGTCCTAGACCTGCATGTCATCTAATACCTTGCTGGATCTTTCCTTTGGGTTGAAGTTTCTTGAATGATCTCAACAGCCTTTCTCTGTCTATGTGTATCCACATATCTGGGATAGTAAATCTTAGAAGACAGGGGCCATGCCTGATTTTCTTTTTACAATTCTGTACAAATAGATCCTTTCTAAGTATTCTGTTTGGTTGTAAATTGAGCTAGCGGCCATGTGTACAGAGGAAAAAGGAGAATGGGGAAGAGAATGGTTGTAAATATATTTAATAGAAAAAATACTGAATACTTGATAACAAAGGAGAGGACTCCAGATGCCAGTGAGAATCTTTGAATGAGAAACCTTGAGAAATCCTACTTAAGATCTAACCAAGCTATGGTCCAGATGCAAAAGGCAGTAGTGACATATAAGCTTCCCTAGGGATATAAAGAGATCAAAATTGAAAGGGAAACACCCTGACATGAGTGTCTAAAAACAGCAGACTCCCTGTTTTCCTGTGTTCTGTTGACCAGATCTCTTTATTAACTGTCTCCCAGGCCTCCCCAGTATCAATAGTGGTTCATAATGATGACCTGGGGGCACAGCAAGATCTTGAAGTGCCCTCTGACTCATCAAAGAAATATTAAATTAAATGTATTTTGTTGTGGTCTAATTCTTTTAAAATTGGTAAGCCATGTATGGTATATATGATAATTCTTTATTAATCCAATATTTGATTCGACCAGAGCAATATCTGAGTAATCCATTTCCCAACCACAGTGAAGAGTTGATGCTAGTTTTTAAAATGTAGTTGAACATGCCTCAATTGCATGTCTATTGTACGTTGCTCAAGGAATTTACATAAGCACAGCTGAATATCAGTTGTTTTCGTGCTCTGTGATAAAAGTTCATTTTTAAAACCTCAAATTGCGATTTGTCAAAGTCCATTTGCCAGTTCTCTAACAATTTCAGCCAAATTGTAAATTGTGAAACTGTCTGCATCATTTGCATACATAATCATGGTAGAGTGATGGTATAATCTAGGCACATCATTTATGAGAAGCAGGAACAATAGCAGCCAGCTTCCAATTCTTGGGATACTCAGAGTAATTTATTATATGGCTGATGTTTTCTTTCTAATTTCCACCAAATGATCTCTTTTAGAATGATGAGCACTAAGGATGGCTGTCCCTTGTGTATTATCTTTACTGCTTTCCTAATCTTGAATTGAGAGCCAAGATGACACCATGTTACATGTCTGCTTCAGTCACACACACACACACACACACACACACACACAGTAATTTCAGTCCAAACAATATCACAAGAGTTCAATGAAACATCTTCCTCAAATGGTGCCCCGTGTTAAATTAATTTAATCTGTGGATCCAGTTATTGAGTATTCTTTTCTGTGCATTGAAAACTTGCCAATTGCTTGCTTTCTATTTTTAATCAATCTTGCAGATAATTTACCAGCCAACTAAATCGTTTTACTGGCCTATCACACTCCTCTACCCGACAGAGAGCAAAAGTAAATACAATCAGTCTTGTGTTGCACCATCGGAAATTTATGATGACCCCAGGCAAGTAGCTTTCTGCAAGACTAATTTATGTATAGTCACATCTGTCACTGTGGCACTTGGACATGTCTTAGGCTTTTTTATTAGTTATTCCTGGTAACAACCCTGTGAGATCACAAGGTGGGTCAGATACACCCTTTCTCGAGAGGCCTCTGAATTGCATTAGATGCTTACATTTCGGGACCCAGTCCTCAAGTAGCAAGTATAGTGCAGACCACAGACCAGGACCACCTCAAGTCCTCGGACTTAGAATCTCTGCCAGGCCCAAATTCATTATTCCACTTATTAATTTCTTCCCCCACGATAAACACTGCAGCCCGAGAGGAAATCACTTTCCTAGAGTCATAAAACAATTTAGTAGTAGTAAGATTAGGTTCCCTTGAGAATTAATGGTTAACAGAGACTCAGACAGAACTGAATTCGAATCCTGAGTCAACCACTTACTAATGGTATGACTTTGGGTAAATTGTCTACTTTCTTTTGCAACACTATCATCTTCTTTAGAGTGGGGAAAACAGTGCTTACCCTATTGGTACTGTAGGGGTTGAAGCAATAGCAGCTGCTCATCTAAGTGTTTCTGGGCTAGGCTATTTATACTCCTTACTGTGTTTAATCCACCCCACAGCGTGGCAAGGAGTGAGGATGTCTCTGTATAGAGCTCCCGATACAGGATCCACACTCATCCTTTGGGAGCAGCAGCCATCATTACTGCAGTCCCACAGCAGAGAACACCACCTCAGTTGTCTTTCTTTCCTGTCTGAAAACCTGCTGTTTATTTACTGAAAATATCTTGGAATTTAGAGAGGAATCTTTTCAATTCACATTGCAAAACCACAGGTTAATGGAATTTAAACTAATTTTGGCTCAAAATACTCGTGTGGGAAGAGAGCAATGGGCGAAGCTCTCTGCGAACTCTCAGAACAAATCCATATAATCTCAGTTTTCATATACAAGCCTGAAACTCACCAGACCCAACTCTCCCCCGAGTTACAGATACGCAGCTGTCACTGTCTCAAGCAGGAGTCATGCTCGCGTACCAGGGAGCGTTACTGAAGGCTGATTTTATACACAGGAGGCTCTTAGAACAGCGCGAGTCCTGTGGTAAGTGCTCAGTAAGCGTTAGCTAGTGTTCTTGCCACGAGCGTTCCCCTACCCCATCCCAGCCCACTAGTTAGGTTTGATGGATCATTCTTTTTAATATGCAAAGCTAGGAAGATTCTGCTGTCGAGTTTGAGATTTGTTTGAATGGATTTCACATTTTTATGGCCGAATGATACCATGTAACTTTTTATAAATGTTTATGGAAAAGAAATAAATGTGCATGCACTAGGCATGAAGCATCCTTAGAGATATAAAGATGAAGACAACTTGAATCCTGACCTCAAAGAGCTTACACTCTGTTGAAGGAGAGGCATGGGGCCTGTCTCTAGTGCAAGGCAAACTGTGGGAATTTTTTAATAATGTATATATGTAAAGTGCAACTCGACGAGAGGAATCATGGAACTTCCCAGATGAGATGAGAGCAGAGCCTTGAAGGATTAGATCTTCCTTCCTTCCTTCCTTCCTTCCAGCTGTCTACCCACCCTTCCTACTGAACACCAGGCACTAAATGATAGGAATGCAAAATCAGGGATGCATGACCTCCATCGTCAAGGCCATTCCAGGCATAGGGAGGAGATACACATGTAGATCAATGGCTACTGGACAGTGGGGTAGGCACTCATAAAGTAGGCACAGAGGGGCTATGAAAGCCCAGAGGAGGGTCTTCTAAATTGGAATGAGAGATCTGGGAAGGCTTTCAGGAGGTGGTGATGCTTGAGCCAAATTTAGAAGAATCGGTTGGGAATTAAGAGGGTATAAGATGAGAAAGAGAAAGGAAAACAAGCTAGGTCGAGGCATGGAGGCAGGAAAAAGGATGGAGCTTTATGGAGCCCCAGGCAGTTCAGAACATGCAGGAGGGCTGGGGATGAAAGCAGAGTAAGGTGGGCAGGAAGGTGAGGACTTTGATGGGGGCAGAGGAGACCAAAGGAGATGGCCCTTCCAGACGGACGGACAGGCATAACCAAAGGCACAGAGGTGTGAAAGGTGAATTACCAGACAGAAGGCCAATAAGTGGTGTAGTGTGGCTGGGAGAGAGACGAGTCTGGAAAGGTAAAATGGGGCAAAGTCTGCCTTCCCTCTGTGGAATTCCTGTCTGGCTCCCTCAGCACCATCTGGTTGGCCCCGTTCTCCATGGTACAGTGTAGTCATTCTGACTCCAGCCACTCTAACATCTTCCCTGCCATACCGATGGTTTTATGACTTTGATTTTGATTCTGGGCCAAACTGGCCATATGGCTGGGCTGCCTTAGTACAGAAACTCTTTGAGCCCTTTGCCCTGGGTAACGTTCATATTTCCTTCTCGGGCTTCAGATTTCTCTTCCATGTGGCTTTTGATTGGCCTCACATTTCGGCCAACAGTTAGTGTCAGAAAAAGATGGTTAGGAAATAAATACCTAAGAGATAGTTGGTTCAAAATGAAGGCACTCTTTTAACGGAGTTCATTCTAGAGAATTTCGAGGGCTCAGAAATATTGGGTCTAGCCCAGATTTCGGCCACATCTGTGAATTCTCACAGGGTTGGTATTCTTACCCGTCGTCCTGAGGTGAAGAGGACGTGTTGCTCTGCAGCCGCCTTAGAGTGAATAGTAGTGAGCTTAAATCTTTGCATTTAAATGTCTTTTTTTAGAAGATGATCATATGAGCCACAGAAAAAGAAGGCTCTTCCCACTGATTTATATTCTTGGTGTTTTCTGGGAATTTTGTCAATCTTCAGAGAACAGTCTGATCATTTTTAGACTGCATTAAATCCCTCAGAAACACTGGCATGCCATAAGTGCCTTTCATTTTTTAATCTATAGTAAGAATTAGTAACTGACAGCAATTTTTTTAAAATAAATTTAGCCAAATAAATGCCTGCTAGGCACCAGCTCTTTGTTTAGTATTGCAGATGCCAGAGAAACACAGTGCCTTTCCTCAAGGAGGTTTCATATAATTCAGGATTACCTACAACAAAACCAAACAAAAATAGTAAATCTTACTCTTTTTCATATTGTTAAGGAGTTTCCAACATCTCTTCTCTTGCTCAAGAAGAGCCTTTTTCAGACCAAGGCAGTTGGAGGGTCAAGCGTAATATGCTCTAGCAGCATTTTCTTCTCAGATGGACAACAAAATCATTAAATCCCTTTGAATTCAGTGAACCTGCCTAAATATGCCAGATTTATTTCGGAACAAAAGGAAATCTATTTGAAACACGCAGATCATTCATGGACAAAACTGTCCTAACTAATCAGGCTCTTTTGGTTGAAACAAACTGAAACCAAACTCACATTAGCTTAAGTAAAAATGAGAAGGTATCACTTCATCTACTAAAATGCCTGGGTTAGGTAGCTTCTGGCTCAGCTGGACTCAACAGCTCAGCCAGTAACATCTGTCTCATTCCCCACTCTCCCCATACCCTTTCAGGTTCTGTTCTCATTTCCAGGTGAGCTATTTGCATGTGATAGCCCCTGGCAGCTCCAGGCTCACATCCTACCAATATAACCAGCCCAAGAGGAGAGCCTCCCATTGCCAATGGCTCCAGCAGAGTCCTGGTTTGGGCTCTCATTGTCTCAGCTTGGGTCCATCGTTGTGGGCAGGGTGGTGTGGTGTCCAGCTGGCTCGGCTTGGGTCAACATAGAGCCAAGGGATAGAGTCAGCCCTACCCAAACCAAGTGGACCAAGACCAGGGTAAGGTGCCTCCCCGAGAAAGAAATGTAAAGTGCGTCTTCCAAAAGAAAGGGAGGGGGCACGGAGCAAGCAACAGCTACTATCCCTTACAGTTGCCTCAATAAATCCTGAATAAATCGGGTGGGACAAGTCAGGTGAAGGTCTTACCAAAAGAAAAAAAGCAAACAAACAATGTAGTTGGTAATAGACAATTAAAAAACAAAATATGTCATCAAAACATTTTTGTTTTTTTCTATCTTCAAATGCCAAATCGCTCCTTTGATCAGACTCTTTTCACTGATTTCGATAAATTAGACTATAATTGGCCCAGATGATTCCTAAACTTCCTTTAAGCTAAAAAAAAAATTCTATGATTCTATGAATTGGGTAGGTTGATTAGTTCATTGTTTTGGAACCATCTAGAAATGGCTTTCGGGTCATAGAGTTAGGTAAACTACATGATACTGTGTAAACGGTCTGACACTTCACAGGTTTTTCCGGACCACGGCTTCCCCACGAGGCCAATCTGAGATTCACTCCTTCAGGAGATTCTTTATTTAATATCATCTTGTAGAAGCAGCAAAGACAGAATTCAACACTATATTTGGATGAAAATACATCACATCACTTTTCATATGATTATTTAATAATATTAAATTTTTCCTTCAAATTTACAATCACATTCTCACCATAACTCTAAATAAATAAAATAGAAATTCATGAAGCAAATTTATGTGTAAAAGAAAAAGTATTCCCTAGAAAAATATAATAAAGTAGCTGAATAATTTTTTAATTATAAACTGTTAGAAGCAAAATAATAAAGTCCAGACATAGACTAGAAATTCTACCAATTTGATTTGATTTATTGCTATTAACTTAAATTATACTTTTCTGAAAACAATATAATTTTTTAAAATTTATTTCCCTCTTTATAACACTGGTGTGTTTTACCCAAACAAAAACTCTCCAGAAGATACTGATCATTTTATTCCATCTTTTCCATCATGCTCATGTTTTTTTTTTTTTAGATATTTTATTTTTCCTTTTTCTCCCCAAAGCCCCCCAGTACATACTTGCATATTTTTAGTTGTGGGTCCTCAGCACGGCTTGATGAGTGGGGCCATGTCTGTGCCCAGGATCCAAACCGGCGAAATCCTGGGCCACTGAAACAGAGCACACAACTTAACCACTCAGCCACCGGGCTGGCCCCTCTCATATTTTCTTTTACTCCCATTTTTTCCCATGTGGAACCTCAATTACAACAAAAGGTAAACATGGTGCCCACCCAGTGGCATGGGGGTTGGGTTCACGCTTTCCACTTTGGCAGCCTGGAGGTTTAGATTCTGGGCATGGATACACACGCTGTTCATCAAGCCATGCTATGGAGGTGTCCCACAAAGTAGAGGAGGACTGGCACAGATGTTAGCTCAGGGTCACTCTTCCTCAGGCAAAAGGAGGAAGAATTGCAACAGGTGTTAGCTGAAAGCCAATCTTCCTCACCAAAAAAAAAAAAAAAAAAAAAGAGGCAAGCATATTTCATGAATTGATAAGAGTGGTGATTGTTTTTTTCAAAAGATCATAATAAATCCAGCTTTACCAGCTTTAGAGTTATTCCCTAGGCTTTTTTTTTTTAACTAAGTGTTGCTAATCTACAAAACACTTACTTCATTTCTGAAATAAAAGTTGCATGGAATTCAGTGGCACTTCAACAACCTTCGTTTTGGAGTTAGCGCTGTTCCTCCTCTCGTAGCATCTGAACTATCACGATGCTACCTTTTCATCCATCATGCCCTCCCAGATGTATTTGTTTTAATGATAAGATTCACTAATTTTTGATCATTCTAGAAAAGGTAGTAGCTGGCTGCCTCTCTCTAGTGGATTCGGTGCTCTTACCTTAAGGTGTTAAGAATTGCTAACGGCAGTAAGGACTTGTGTAAATTACAGCCATGCAGAGAGGTGTTGAAAAATCAATAAGTAATGAAATAGTACTGGAGTGAAGTAGCCAAGAGAGCAATGGGTGGAGATCTCCCAAGGACACAGTTTCATTTTGTCAAAAGGTAAAAGAAGATGTTCTGATGTGTTTCTATATAACGGGCTTCCTTGGAAACAAGAGGCTATTGGCATAGATGGCAGGAGAGTCATTCTAACATACCACGAAATACAGCGGACTACAGACTTGTTGGTACAACAGTTTCATTTTAGATACCAGTGAATTTTATTTCATTAAAGCAATAAATATGGCATTTTCTTCACCAGTTTTGGTGTCTGTCCCGCCACAGATTTTCTGTACCCTGGATACCCAAGTATACCCCATTTCCTGCATTCTCTAAGGGACCATCCATGTTGCCTTCAGAAACCACCTTCATCCTTTCTGACCATGCATCAGCAATGCTCCCCAAGAATGTGATGGTGTGGTTGAAGCTGGACATCAGGTCCCGCGGGTTCCCACCCATCCATAGATGACTCGAGATACATACGGCCTGGATGCTGAAACTCACTAGGCTAAGGAACATTCCAATTGTTGAGAGTCCCCGAGCTGATATTTAAATTTGCTGATTAGATCTTTTTGTTTTTTTCTTTTTAATTTGAAACGACTTCATATCCATGATTTTTATTTTGATGAATTGTTCTGAGATTGTAGAACTGAATTTTACAAAAAGAAGATTGTGAAATATTTGACTCTAGGAGAGAAGTGGGTGGGGGAGATGGATCCAGATTAGTCAACTTTGGGAGAAGCTTCTTCCCTTCTGTTTCTGGGGGCAGATTCCCTTTCATCTCTGCCCTTCCCACTGGTGATAGCTGGCCTTCACTCCTACACATCCATCTGGTATAGAAAGGGAGCTCCCTACAGGGAAGGATGAGCCAGCCACCAAATGAACCGCAAGGTCTAGATCAAGGAAGAGGGAACCATAAAGATGTCACCCAAGAACTGATTGAAATGATGCGATTGCATTTGCTTCTTATGTCTTTTTTTCACATGTATGTATGTAACTTCTGGCTTTTGTTTGTCAATAGACCAATGAAAACTGGAGAATGTCCCCAGCTCTCTTTTGGGTCAGTTGGTGTCACTCCAGCTACGGGAGTTGAAACTAAAAAAAAAAAAAAATGATACCAGCATGGAAGAGAAGCAAATAACCATGGGTGTTTGTACAATTAAAAGACTTTTAGTCTTGGTGATATCGTGACTTGAGTCTTAAGACACCAAATAAAATATCCTCCTTATCTCCTTTCCCTTTACCGACACCCAAGTACATTTGGAACACTGACAGGCAGAATCTTTTATATCTGATAAAACAGGGCAATAACCATAAAGTGAAAAGCATTGAGATGTGAACGAACTGCCAGCCCATTCCCAGCCCATTTATGATGTGTCGAGTATGTTTCCTGATAACTAATGAACTAGTTTTAATTATTTTTTTTTAACTCTCACGCTGTGTCTATCTATATCAAGCGGCATTAGAAATGAAAACCTATATCATTTAACAAAAATATGCATAATTCAGGCTCCAGAAAAACACTTTCCTTTGAAATATCCAGATAAATAATTAATGAGGAAGTGGTTTCGGTGGCTGGAGTTATCTGGTAATTTGACTTCCCTCTTCTCCTTACATGAACATACAGAATCAAATTGCTTTCTTTGTCCCCATCATATGTCACCATGTCTGGATGAGGGTACCAAGATGAAAAATCCAACAGACAAGTCATGGTGCCACGCACTGTCCCCAGTTTGCTTGTCCGCCCTCCGCTTGATGTACTCACGGTCCATCTCTGATAGTCATGCTCCCACACCACAGACGTAGCGATACCCACCACCTCCGACAATTCATCCATTGATGCCGTTATCCATTGTTTATGACATTGCGACCGCAGTAATGAATTGATGTGTCTTGATCTTCAAATGCTTAGACAGGAGGGCACACATTATAAGAAAAAACAATGTCGAGACAACTCTGTTCAGCAGGGGTTAGAAATAGATATTGTACAGGAAAATGCATTAAAGATGAAGAGGGTTTTGTTTAACATGATGGTTTTAAAGACGTAAACAATTATGATGGGCAATAACTCCTTCAGTCAGAAGATTGTGGAGAAGCCCTTCGCAGGCCCAGGTGCTGGTGTGATTCCAAATCGTGCTACCACCATGGAACACTAGGGGTCACCATATTTATACCAGTGTCCTGGCTCCATTGCCCTCCAGAGAGCCTACCATCCTGGAGCTCTTGGCTCCCTGTTTATTCAAGGAGTGCTGCTCAGTGCCTATCATTCATGACGTGTGACCATCTGCAGTCATTTCAAGCACCACTGAAATAATGGGGTAGAGTCCTCTCTAAGCCTCCTTCTGGTGAATGACATTTTTTAAGGGCCACCTAAGAGTTATCAATCCGTTATTTTGGGCTAGATGTAATTATAAGGGGTGTGCAGACCCATTCACCAAATATAGAACATTTTCATTCAATGGCTACACAGTATTCCAATTCAAATGTTCTGCTCCAGCCTGATTCTTTCCACCCAGGATGACACATTTTTACTTGCCAGGATTGATACTTTAGTTGAGTGTTGACTAAAAAATTAATATCTCTCTCCTCTTTTGTTTCTCAACTCATGTTTTCAGTCCTCAATGTAGAAATGGTTTTCTAAAGAAGGAATTTAAGCAGTTGTCTATAATCTACAGATATGTTATCACCAAGCTCTACCACAGTCCCTAGCATCAGAATGGGAAACTGTTGGCCCAGGTCCAGAGGGGGCCCCAACCTCATAGTGATATGATTCTGCTTACTTGTATTTCAGTTTTAAGGGTAATCCTACCCACCCCACCACCATAAGCAGGAAGCTCTAGTTATCTCACTTGGGGTAGAGCTTCTGAAGGCTAGGATTAAAGCAGTTGAAGATCTGTGAACAGCATTTAAACCACAAAAAACAGTACTGCAAGGAAAACAGATGGCACTTGATAATAATGGTAAGATCATAGCTAGATAAAGTGCACTTCTAACTCAAAATTAATTTCAAAGCTTCTGGGTTTTTTACATGTTCTCTTTGTTTCTCCTTCATTTATTTGTTGAGCACCTAACATGTGGAGGCATATGTTAAGCAATGGGGGAGATACAAAGATATACATGTACAAAGAAGGTAACTAGTGGTTACTGTTTTCTCTTCCCCATCCTCACCATTTGTGCTAAATATACCTCTTCTCCACCCGCCACTTCTCTCCCACCTTGTCCAGTGATGGTCTCTTACTTTCTCCTCTCTTTCTGGACTCCCCCTCACTTGCCTTCACCCATGCTCTTTTTTTCTCTCTAGCTCATTTAACTGGATATAATAGTAAAGAACGTGAAATCTGTTTTGTAGTATGTGTTTATCGTTCCTGTACTTAATTTTTACAACAGGCACTTCTTTCTCTAAGAAAAGAAAATATTTATATGACTTTCATTTTCACATGTAGCCTTCAGCCAATTCTTTTCTGTAGGTTATCAGCCCTTGATAGAAAAAACAAGGGGTTCCCCCTTTCTTCCTCCAGAACGACCATGGTTTAGTGGGAAATAATTTAAGCTATTTCTACGTAGCAAATTAATTTTGCAAAGCCAATGGTACAGAAGTAGAGAAATAAATCAAAAGCAGGCAAAAGGTGGTATTTGTTAAGCAGGTATTTTGGGAGACTTAAAATATGCTTCTGTCTAACCTGAAAATTAAATTCTTGTGGGTCCAACCCTTAATTCCTACCAAATTACAATGGAGTCATCCAGAGTATAATCAGACCGAAGGGTGTATTTGCCATTATTTGTTTTTTAATTTAAATTCTCCCAAACCCTGGTCTATAAACACCATACATAAGCGAGTTCTTTATCTAACTTGAAATAAGGAAACTTGCGTCATTAACTCAGTGGTTCACAACTTTGGCATTCCATTTCTCTGGAATTGGGAGTTCTTAACAAACTGACCCTTGGCTATTTGCAGCTGCCAAATAGTGGGAATAGAAGGAGAAAGAGAATTTCTCCAAGGCTCAGATCAGTGTGTGTTGGACTTGGACAAAAATTGCAATGGCATGCGTCAAAGACATAGTACTCAAGAAAGAGACTGTGTAAAGTCTGGTTCGGGCTCAGTCACATCATACATTTTATTTTCTTTTTGGCCATCCAGTTGATGGCAACCATAATAAAATTTTCTAATCAGATGCTTATCCTTACTACATCCAAAGCTGCACTTGGATGGTTCTGCTGACATTATAAATAAAAAGGCAATAAAACAGAACTTCCAAACCAAGGTTCTATGAACCCGAGTAATTCCACAGATGAGTTGAAACCTCCTGAAAAATATATGTGAAACTTTGAACATATGTTAACGTTTCTGCAGAGAGAGTCCGCATTTGCCATTTCCTCAAACAAGCCGTTCCCCGCAGCAGCTGAAGAACCCACTGGCCTTGAGTGTCTTGACTTAGCGAGGTCTTTCAGAACTGAGTCAGGAATCCCCTGGTCAGGCTTCACCACTGTGTGGACTAGAAAAATCTGATTACTAAGAATAATACTCTTAATATTTACTGAGTGTTTGCCACGTGCCTGAGCACTGTTCTAAGCACATTCTGTGTATTCATTTCGTCCCCATCAGGCAGGAGCTATTATTATCCCCATTTTATAGCTGAGACTGCTGACACGCGGAGAGGGAGGCAGCTTGCCCAACGACACAAGGTGGGAAAGTGGCAGAGTTAGGACATAACCAGGGTCTGGGCCCATAGTTCATGGGCTTGACCAAGTACTTAACCACTATGCTACACTGCCTCTTGACTGAGGGGTTGTCCCTCTCAAACCAAATAGAACTGAGAGTCTAAAGAAATGTGAGCACTAAAAAGTGAGGGAGAAAATAAAGCTTAATGTGCCTCACCCCACTCCTCATTCCCAGGATGCTGGCCGTTCGGAGGAATACCTGCAGGATGCCAAGGCACTCCTTGGCACTAAAGAGGGTTCCAAGGGCAGCAGGAAGGGCCTATGGGCCCAAGGGGTTGGTTGGTCATCAACCAGCAGGACCCTTAGTGCCTAGCATTTGAACAGCACTTTCCAGTTGAGAATCCACTCATTTGATGGGGGGGGGGGGGGGGCAGGGGGGGGGGGGGCGGCAGAGATTATTTCACAGACTAGAAAACTGAGGCTCAGAGAGGTTGACCTTCCCTAGGGTCTCAAGACTAGGACACAGCATAGTATGTCTGGGACCCAGGTCTCTGGACCCTGAAAAACAAAACAGCCAAACGGGCAAGAATCCACGTGCACACAACTCCGCTGCAGTGGACACCTTTTTATTTGTGGGCATGTGGTAGGCGCTACCCTGAACCAACACAAAGCACATGGCTTCCGTTCTCTCATTTAACCCTCAAAATGACCCAGTGAGGTGGCTCTTATTTCCCCAATTTCACTGGGAAACTGAGGCATGATAGCACAGCTAGTAATTTACAAAACTCCGACTTCATACCCAGATGTGTCTGATTCCCCGGTGTTTGCTCTTCACCGCTGGGCCATGCCACTGTCCAAGGAGACAGGAAAAAGCAGAGGAGGAGGAAATGAACAGCCTGGTTAGTGTGATGAGCAATGCTTTCTACCTTCTCCGAGGACGGTGCAAACGGAAATCTGTTTCAGCACTAGCACAGGAGGTTAAAATTAAAGAGGACAATTACGAGCGATTAGTCACCGGCGTGGGGCTCTCTGGGCATCTTCGAAAATAGGGTCAGCTCTCACTCACTTGCACCTGGCACAGAGAAGCTATCAGAGAAGTCTTTTCTAGGCTTGTGATTCTGTGATTAACTCTTTCAAAGGAGCCAGACGGCTGAAGCTCTTTAGAAACAATGGCCCCATTTCTCAGGGGCTATCGAGTCAAGCGAGTCCTGAAGAAATTTCTTTGGCACCCAGGGATCGTGAAATTAACACCAGAGCCGCTGGCACGGGATCACTGTCCTCTGTAGAGACCTCAGGAAGGCAACAGTCACTTAACCTTTTTGTTCTAAAAACCCAGGAAGCCCGGGCTGCGGGTGGCTTGGGTTTCAGCGCCTCTGAATGCATCATTTCAAACAGCTGCTCTCCCTAAATTTTAATTCATTCCAAGGTCCCAGGAGAAGCATCCTGAATGGACACAGAGGGGCGGGGAGGGCTTGAAAGGCGGGTGGGATAAGGTGTTCGGAGTGAGACTCTGAGCTAGAGGGAAGGTACCAAGTGAGGCTCGAGCTCCAGCGCCAGGGCAGAAGGGGCCCAGGTGTCTCCAAATCCCCTCGGAATAAGGAGAAAGACCTGAACAGGGGCCTTCAAGAGTTTTGCTTGGACCCCCGTCAGGGACAGCCAATGGCGACTGAGCTTCTGCCAGCAGTGCACCCAAAGGGAGAGGCCCGGACTGTCGCATCTTTGATGTGCTCAGTGGGTGGAAGTCCTCCCTGTGGAGCCCTCCCCCAGCTTCCAACATTGTGTCTACTGAAGAGTGTTTTCACAGCCCGGAGGAGGCCTGGCCCCACCTGGCTGCAAGCCAGAGGAGGCACAGGCTCACCTCCAAAGGCGGCTGGCATTCCCAGGGCAGCCCAGCGCAGGTACCCAGCTCCAGCCCGCGAATTTGGGTTTCTCCTCCAGCAGCAAAAAAGATACGTATCTCAAGAGTTCTGGCTGAAAGAGCTATGGGGAGGAGGGAGCCAGAGAAAGGTCTGACTTATGGTCACTGTAAAGGAAAAGACAAGAAACTCGGGGGATAAAAACCCAAGTGGGGCGGGATAGTGACGGGAAAGGTTGTTTCTTTTTTTTTTTCTGCAGCAGTTTCTCTTTCCGAGATCTAAAATCTGCAAGTGTTACGTCAAAGCTTTCTCCAAATGACTTGATGAGAGTTTTTTGTTGTTGGGTTGCTGCACTCCCGGGACTCATTGGGATGGCAGGATAAAAATTAATTAGAGGCTGTTTGGAGGGGGCTTTGCAAGACAGCCTGAGGCTATGCTTCAGTCTGGTTGTTAGAAGCAATATCATCACCGCCTGCTTCCCAGAGAACAGACCAGCACTGGGGCGGCCGGGGGAGCCATGGAACGTTCAACACAGACATCACAGCCAAGACTTCCTCCCAGAGAGATTACTTACCACAAACCAGTGGATCTACCTGCTGACAACCTCAGAAATATGTCTTGTTTCATTTTCAGATTTTTAAGAGGGGTTACATATGAAGCTTACAGAATCCTGATGAAACCACTCCAGGAGAAGGAGGTGCTGCCTCTTCCACACCTCTGAAGATGACATTCAGGCTGGGCAGAGCCACCAAGCACACACAAGGAAGGCAAGATGCTTTCCAGGCACAGATTTATCTCCTTTGAGGAGGTGGCGAACGGAAACAGGGGACTCTGGGAGTTGGCACATTTCTGCATGACCAAGACTGACCAATGATTCTTTCAAATTCACACAATTTGCAGGAAAAATAATCCAAGCCCTCTTCACTCTTCTGGTCTTTATCTTCCTCCCTTCCCTTGGTTGGCCCTGGGATCCTCACACCTCCTCTCCTCTCTCATCCACGTGTAATCCTCCTCTACTTGAAGTACTGGTCCAATGTGTTACCTTGAAGTTTGAATAATTGGGAACTAGCTCCTCCAATCCAGACAAAATAGCTTAAAGCATGATCCCAGTCCTGGCATGTCATCAGCCGCAAGTAGCTTTTCCGGCTGTCTATTTCGCCCTGGAAATGGAGAATGCAAAGTGGGCAGATGCTGGGGTCCCCCTCTTAAGGGCACTTTACCCATCACGAAAGATCCTGTGCACTTTGTATATATAGTTTATCTCCAGACCAGCGTAAAAATGTTAGCTAGTTAGTCTTAAAACGTTTCCTGTGATGCAAGTAATAATTGAGATCCCTGTTTTATGGGTGGAAAAACTGAGATTGTTCATATTTCCCCAGTCCAGAAAAAGGCAATCTGTGTATGAGCTCAAAGAAAATTTGGCAACTCCTAGGGCCCCTCCCTCTCCCTGGATTTAGCTGTGTCTATTTTATCGCCTCTACTTGCCTCCTTGAGTCATGTGGAGGGTGGGGGTGGGGTGAACCAATGGGAACAATTACCAAAAGAAAAATAGCAAGTTTTCCCCCAAACAGCCATTTCCAAAATGAATTCGCCAGCTGCATAATATGAAATCGCACCTCCGCACAACATTCCAGCCACCTCCCACTTACACAGGTGCGTTCTTTAAGTGAGTCTTATTCCCTTGACCTCAGATAAAGACTGATGATGGCACTCACCACATCTTCAGAAGAAACAGGAAGACTTCTTCCTAGGAAGGCTTACCTCCGAATCTGAATGCTTGGCTTATTTCAGAGGGGGTGTAAGACGGTGGTGAGCCAAACTAACATGGCTTCCACGTCCCGACGGCTGATCTTACACATACCCAGCTAGACAGGATATCGTCGCCGGCGCACAGAGACAATAGTAGCCGGTCAGTGAGCTCAGGGGGCAGCCTAAGACTACCCCTTGCCCATTTGTTCTCTGCCAAAGGGAGGTGAAAGGAGAAAGATGAGGGATGCTCTCAGAAACTGGGTCCCTACTAAAGTGAGGGTCAAGGGGTATGGCTACATAAAGCCAAATCCTCTCCACTAAGTGGTTTCAAAACTAACCAGTCTGCCTGAAAATCAATCTGCCGCTTTATAAGCAGCCAGCATATTTAGAACCATGGAAATTAAAGATGGAAAGACCTATTAAGTCTGCTAGGTCATTCCCTAGGGCCCAGTGCAGGCTCATTCCCTGTAGTACATTTGTTAGTGCTGTGTCAGGCCTAATTTCAAGTGTCTCAAGCAATGAACATAAAGGAGGCAGAGACAGTGGTGTCTGCCCACCCGGGTGAACAATGATCTTGTGATTAGAGCTCTCTGAGCTGCTCGCTGGCCTTTGGCATGCCCGGAAAGGGTTTAGATTCCCCAGGGCTTGGCCCAGAAGAAACCAGCAGCTTCTAGAAAGTAGAGACATTTAAAGAACTTCTTCACCTCTTTGTGTTTAAGCAGAGTAACATACTGCCTTTCAGAAGCATCCAGGCGCTGGCCTCTTTGTAAATAAATTGCCGTAAGGGAAGAAGAGAGAATCCAGGTGTACCAAGGCTCCTTTTAAAATTAAATAAACCCTACCCCAAGGAATACAACCTTCTCCATCACAAATTTTATTCTGGGTTGGTCAGTAGTCAACTAAACCACATTTCCAACCAGTGGCAAAATGGAGGAAATATCTTCAGAGATGCCAGGACTTTATTCTAGAACATTCAGGATGCAGTGATACGAAAATAAGGACAGATGGCTCACAATAGTACAGTCAAGGTTTTTCTGCGAAAACCATTTCTCTTTTTATCTCTGTTCCAAGCTAGAGAGGAAGCAAGTCAAATTCACAGTTTCAGGTGGAAGACCCTTTAAATGAGGTAAACAGAAGCCAAAGCCAATGGAATCCAGAGAACAATTGGATCAAAAACCGGTTGCAAGCAATGTTTTTACTGCTCAGTTTTGAAATGATGGAGAAAGTCCCTTTAGATATTCATCTTAAAAATTCCAGATCCAGGCATTGTAAAGTCCAGCTCTGTTCTACAACACAGGTGAAGTGAAAAGCAAGTCATTCCTCAGTCCAGCGCAAAAACTAGGCAACGATTTCTCTACACCAAAGATGGTGCAAATGTTACCACTTCACATTTCCTGGAATAAGATCATTCAAAGATATTTTCTTACCCTGTATCTGGTCCAAAGGATGAGGCCCATTTTCTTTCCTGGATACTTTAAGCAAAACTGAACTTTTAAAAGCCTGAAGTTTGACTCCCAGGCCAGAGGCACATTCACTTCTGAAGTCTCCCTTCTCCTCCCTTCTCCCCACAGCTCTTTTCTCTTTCGCTCTAAAACATTATCTCATCTCAGCATTGCAGCTTTTTTAAGTTCAATGTCAATAGCTAGTTAGGAGAGGGCAGGAGGGTCAGGGCTTAGGGCTCCAAACCGTCCTTGACGTTTCTCTGTAGACTGATCTGCTGTTTGCATCAGCCCAATAAAAAAAAAAAAAATCCCTCTTTACTATCTGAGAAAAGATCAGAACAGGAAAATGTCAGTATGAGAGCTGACAGAATTCTGATAAGAATGAACTGGAAATGAGAGAAAGAAAGCAAGAAATGCTGTCACTCTAAGAAGTTTTTAATTTAATGTTTTTAGACAAATATGTTTCCCGCTGAGTGTGGATGTGTTTTTCACACACAGCCCTTCCATCCCTCCACCTCTTTTCCAGCTCTCCTTGAGAGAAAGGCTGTCTATTTTGACTTGATTTGATTTGATTTTTACGGTCCTTCCACAACCTTTCAAAGATCTGGAAGGGTCAAGCCTCCTGGCCTGAAAGCTGTGAGCACGTTCGCTCCCACAGAACGTTTGTAAGCCCTGGAGTAGTTTCCACTTTCAGAAGTATCTATACATATTTTTAGAGTTAGAGAGATAATTTAAATTCTCAGGCTTAATTGAACCAACAGAATGGAGAATGGAGTGCTACAGATGGAAACACTTTCCAAGTGTGACGACCTCTGAGTTCAAATTTAATACCTACATAATAAAGACTTGAAGATAATATAATGGGCATTGTTTCTGTGGCTCTATTTTTTTTCTTTTTACTTGTGTAGCAACTTTATTATTAGAGGAAACGACTGGTGTTTTTAAATACCGGCTACACGAAACATCAAGAAGTGACCCCCATTAAAAGATATATTTTTCATGATGAAAAAGCCAAATTTTTGATGACTAAAACACTCAATAGGAGTTAACTGTTCTTCTGAATGAAAAAAAAACCATTTCTGGAAACTAGAGAATTGCCTGGTTCACCAACAAAGCATTTATTGAACACTTACTCTATGCCTGACACTAGCAGTCATTTTCTATCATCTCAGCTAATCCTATAATAACTGTATGAGGTAGATATTATTATCCACATTTTGTCAGTTGAGGAGAATGAGGCTAAGAGAGGGTGGGTTTGCCCAAGGTCACACAGAAATGGCATGACAGACCCAAGGTAAGCACCTGGTGGGATTGCTGAGTATCTTGTATGTACAGGATACATCCTGTACTTAACAAACAATTTTGTCCTGTGTCTTTATTCATTTTGTCAGGACACCTTAAATGTCCTATAATCAGCTATTTTTAATAAGTTACACAAGTTTGTTAGAGCTGTTTTTCACATTTAACTGGAACTTTTGTATTTTTATTTGCTCCATCTGGCACCCCTGACATCTAGGTCTCATGATCCCAAATCCAGAAGTTTGCCCCAAATGGAGTGGGTTTTTCTGGACACTGGATGAAACAAGCAGTGTGTACACTAAGTTTCATCTATGGTAGTTAAGATTATGGACTTGGGTTCAAATCCTTACTCTACCACTTACAAGCTGTGTGATCTTAGGCAAGCTTCTCAACCTCCCTGAGCCTCAGGTTGCCTATCTGTAAAATGAGGACAAGAGTAGTGCCCACCTCATACGGTTGTGTGGAGAGTTAAAAAGAGAATAAAATAATTAACCCAGTTCTCTGCACACAGTAGGTGTCCAAGAAATATTAGTTATTACCTATGTCTTCAAAATCGTTCTACGGCCCTTCTACAGCGTAGCTCTGCTTGGGTCATGCCTTGCTTTAAAGCATTCGCTATCTATAAGAGACAGTGCAAATTCCTTAACTTTGTAATGTCTTACGTGTACTAACCCTGCCAAACTTGGTGGCCCTAATTCTTACTACTTCACGTAAGAGATAGTCCATCAGTGTTTGTCAGGATAATCTGTTGAATATAACTCTGAATTTGATAAAGGAAACAGTTATGTTTTCAGATTTAAGTGTGAATTCTTTTTCTGCCAAGTAGGATTTAACTGATACTGAATTTGGGCCTCTTCTGTCCTTATAGGTGGAATTCACTTTTTAATGAAAGACATCAGATAGCTTAGGACGTTCTAGGATCCCCTGAGCAAGAACACCGCACTAGAGTGGCTAGAATGCCAGAGAGAGTGTCGCAGGAGGCATTGTGCTTCCTGGTTTATCAGGAAAAGAGGCTGGGGTTTGACTCTCCACCTTCCAGGCTCACCATCCCCACCTCCTCTGACCAAGCCCATTTGAGATAAATGCCTGCTTGAGGAATAGCATTGTGCTGCCTGGCTTAGAAGTAGCCAGGCCATAAACACCAAGGAGGAACTTTACTGGCCCATCCTCAACTCACTATTTTATTGTCTGGCATTTCCTCTACCTTCTCTTGAAATTGACAAAAATGTCTTCTGTGAAACCTGTGTTTGGTTTTCCAGACTTGGATTCACGTTATCTGCGAAGGCTTCCTATATAGCTGTGTTGTCTCCTCTGGCCCTTGTGATATTGTCTCTTGGTCACCCTGTGTCCCTGTAACTGAAACCAGAGGTGTCGACCACTGCCTAGATGCTTCCATCACTGACCTGGGAGACACTGAGAAATACCCCGGCCCTGGTGACACCACTGTGCAAGTGGCAAATCCTGAACGCCGAGAGGTGGGACCAAGTGAGAGCTAAAGTGAGAAGAGAGGGTGGAAAACAGCCCCAAAGAGCTGACATTCCCCTACGAGAGAAAAGAAGCGGTAGGCCAAAGGCTTGCCTTAGTAAAAACCAAACATACAAAACAGGCCTCTTTACAGACACAGGACCTGCATCCCTGAGGCCCCACTCCTTACGGATTCGTGCATTGGCATAAGTTCTAAATTGCTGCCAGTTTCACAACTGTTTTTAATTTAAAGGCCTTCGGGCCATGATATTCCAGGGCAAAGAGAGATTTTTCGGCAAGCAGAGCAGAAGAACGAGATCAGAGCGCCCCCACCGTTTGCAACAGCCCACTTCACCTTCTCGGCTCCTGAAATCGTAATTAATTTCTCCCCATCTCCAAAACGTCCTTCCATTCGGAGATAAGCGCACACGCTGGAAACCATTCAGAGGAGGCTCAGAGGGGCAGAGCAGTCAAGCGCAGCAGCTATAAACATCACTTCCTTTAAGAAAAAAAAAATAATAAAAAGACGTCTCAGACTTTTCCAGAACTTAAGACACTGTGTGTGACGTCTGAACTGTAACATCAGCCATCTCCGGAGGCTGATGGAAAGAGATGGGCTCAGTGACACCCCCAGACAAGGAGTTCACTCAGGCAGGGAATACTGGACAAATCCCTTTGGGGAGGAAAAAACAAACAAAGGAAGGCTCACCTCACTTTACAGTAACCCAGTTGCGAAAGAACCGGAGAGTGAGCCAGGGTAATTATACAGGCATTTTATTATCCACTGCTGCCTTTTAAAAGGCGAAATATGAACTTCTAAATGCTCTATGTGGGCTTTTCTCCACCTCCTCTTCCTCTCAGCTCCAAGGAAAAGGCAAGAAGAGTTAGGGCCTTGTCCAGCCTCTTCTCTACCTCTGTGCCATTTAGAAACAGGCACTCCCTCTCCAGGGACAATTAGAAAAAGTGTCCCCCACCAGTAGACAAAAGCCCATAGGCTGCTTGCTTGAATGGCCAACTTCTCCTGTGTATGAAGAAAAAGTTACCTGTTCCTCCAAGGGGACACTGCCTGGCGTCAGGGCACACAGAGGGCAGCTTGGCAGGTAGAACATCTCTGGTTTTAGCCCACAACGGGCCCCCTCAGCTGGGCCCGTTTAAAAAATCCACAAAACATCCAACCATGCACCGTGGCCCTAATGGGAATTATACCCCCGCACACTTCTGTTATTTATTGACATCTTATAGACGATCATCTCCCTCCTCCCAATCATCAAAGCTATTTGTCCGAGAACATTTTGCCCGATTCCCTCTGAGTGGTGATTGCATATTCACAGCCAAGGGCACAAAAGGGAAGGGATGGAGCTTAGGTTAGGAGGGCAGAATTTAACCCCGAGACCACACTTCAGTAATGGAGCCAGGGGTGATGTTAAACAGCTCCATGCAGGCTCCCCTGTCCATCAGACGGAAACCTGTGCTGCCCCTTATCAGAACCGAGTGGTCTGGGGTGTGGTCTCACTCCCACAGGCAGAGCTGGCAAAAAAGAAATTTACAGGGCTCTGAAAACTAGAGCAACCTGGCTTTAAAGCCCTCCTTATACAAATCGCTCCCAGACATTCCCAAAGACCTTTCTCTTACTCAAGAAGAATACCATCGACCATGCAATGCACCTAGAGAGACCAGTATGGCAGAGCGAGGCTTTGGGTCCTCTGGGGACACCAACAGGGGCATGCCAGAAAGGACTGACAAGATGGGCTGGCATAGAAAGCTTATTGGAAACAGTCATTAGCCCCCAACCTCCCTGGGGGAGTGGGCTTCATACCCACTCATGCCTGCTGTGTCCTCCCTTCAGCATCTGTGACCTCAGGACCTCTGCTGGCAGGCAAGGCATGCAGACCTGGTATTCTGGATCCTTCTAGTGAGTCTAGATCAGACTTGAGAGTGAAAGCAAAAAATATAAGAATGAAACAAGAGGATCCCTTATGAATGGATCTGAGTCCTGAATCTCTTCCCAACATGGCTTTAAATTTTCCTTACAAATATTTGGATCTGTGCATAGCAAGTCTGATTTCGTGGAGCAACTTGGTCTCTCTGTGACCCCTGGGTCCAAGAGTTGGCTGGAAACAGGAACGACGGGCCAAAGCCTGGATGGATTCAGCTGGGCTCAGTCCCTGAAGGCTTTGTTCTTCAATCTGTTTATACAGTTTCCCGTAGGAGTCTGTAATTTTAATCAGTAAATATCTCCCTTGATTTATCACCTTCTATTGACATAGTGGTAATTCAAGCAGTGGAACTAAAGCTGGGCCTGCTGTGTGTTTTTTCCCCTCATTGTGCCCGGCCTCTCTTTGATTTTTCTCGGTCCTCTTAGGTAATTGGTCCGCCTCTGACACTCTCTGTATGACCGGCTGTGGTCAGGGGTCAGTGGGTTCCCCCTTCCGAAGAGCAGAATGTTCTAACCAATCACAATGCAACCCCATCTCGAGTTTGCTAAAACCAGAGCAGACAAACCACAGACTGATAGGACCCAGTGGATTTCATCTTAAAAGTAGAAATCCAAGATGCTTATAAAGAACACTGTTATTCTCTCTAGCCCCAGAGACAGTTTGGAGACTTAATCCGCTGATTTAGTATCTCTGAGTTGAACAGGGAGAGCCTCCTTCCGAAACCTTCTGGAGCTGCCAATTTCTACATTAACAGATTGATCCCTCTGTAAACATGGGGTTAGATAAGGCCTGGTACTCAGTTCTACTTTGTATTAATGCATTCATTTATTTAGTATTTATAGTGGTAAATTAGTAACATTCTTTGGGCACACAATGTCCTGATTTCAATATCATGTTTGACCAAAAATGATTTCTTGATGGTTAAAATAAAGAAATGAGGACTTGCTAATCATAGAGCTAGGTGAGTTCAAAGCTGGCTTGATATGCTCCAAGGTTCTATGCTAAGCTACTTATGTTTGCAGGTCGCCCAGAACTAAAAGGTAAGGCTTGAGGTTGGAGGACACGGTCTGGATTCCCAAAAGATCTCAGTGAACTGAAATGACGGGCAGAAACTTAAAAGGATAAAAATCAATATAAAGTTCTGAACTTTGGTTTCAAAAATCAAATGTTAAAGCACTAGGGGCAATCCGTTGAAGCATAAGTTTTGTGAGACTCTGTGAGAAGTTTAGGGGTCCACAAGATCAGTAAACACTAACTGAGTGACCCATGGCTGCCAAAAATATTAATGAAATCTTAGGTTATATTGGTATTAGCATCTCATTCTGTGCCAATCTTCCTTTATTTTTTGTATGTGGGACGCTGCTTGATGGCTTGATGGGTGGTGTGTATGTCCACACCTGGGATCCATACCTGCAAACCCCAGGCTGCCAAAGGGAAGCACACGAACTTAACCACTGAACAACCGGGCCGGCCCTGAAAGTTTTAATCTTTTTAGCCCCTATAGTGACTAGAACAGTGCCTCATATCACAGAAGCTTATTTAGGTATCATCTGAATGGATGGATGGATAAGAAGAGAAGAAAGTTACCCACTGATCCACACATACCTAAAATACTATGTTCAGTTTTCAATGCCATGCTTAAGGATGGACACAAATAAAGTGGAATATGTCAAGAGATGAATACCTGGATAGCGAAGGATTTTGGAATCATGTCATAAGTGAAAGAGTTGAAGAGACTGGTACATTTAATTGCAAATAGAGGAAGGCAAAGGAGTCTTAAGGGGAAGGCGAATTGGCAAAGGGGAGAGAAATATCATCCAGATTTAGAATTTTGAAGGCAGGTGTGTCCGAAAGGGATTTAAAAAATTTACATCGCTTCAGAGGGTAAAAGCAGAAGCTACAGATAGGTAGATCTGAGCTCAAAACCCTGACCCATCAGCTAGAAGGGTTCTCTGGTTCCTGCAGAGATGTGTCCTGATTCTACTGATGGGTCTTTCTCTTTATCTTTCTCACTTAAGGCACACTGTTGTTGGCAGCCCCTACCTGGAGCAGTTCCTCCCCTATGACGCCTTCACAACTAATTCTCAATGCTCCTTTCTCAATGTTTTATTTAATAGTGCTTTACATTAAATTTAGTTTACTTGTCTGTCTCCTTCATTAAGTTATAAATTCCTTGAGAACAAGGCCTGTGTCTTTCATATTCTTTATACATAGTAGACACTCAATCAACCTTTACTTCATTTGTCAGGTTCAATAGAACTTGGCTGCCTCTTTGATTCAAGTCTAATACCAAAAAATTCTTTTGGTCTAGTCTGAGATCTGTGGAAACACGGAGACTGTGGAATAGCAATATAGCAATGTTGGTTCTCCTCCAAGTTTCTGTGTATTTGGGGGAAGATCTCGTCTGGGAATCCATTCTTTCCATCTTTAAAGGAAGGATGCCTGTATTCTTGAGGCTCATAATCTTATGTATGTACATGTTTCATACTTTCAAATGAAGGTAATCTCTGAACTTTAGGTGCCGTTATGATGATATATATCACATTAAAGAAACACTTTCTTCTTCCCTTTTACCATCAGCATTCTTTTTCGTTTCTAAAGTTCCTACTATGAAATTCTAGAAAATTCATTTCAATAAAACTCATTTATCTGCTACCCATCCAAATATGTATAAACCATTGGAGATTCTTTTGCATATAATGGAAGAGATCTTTACCTTTTTCTTCTTAAAGGAAGTAATAACTATTTGGGCTTTTCTTAGTAACTCAAATCATTTATAGTTTAGTTGGGGGATATACAGATTTCACCTTCAGATCACATTAGAGGATCAGAGTGCCTCAATGCTTCCATGACTTAGTCACACTGATGGTGCACATCCAGGTGGGGCCAAGAATGAAATGACGAAGGCAGTAATCCTTATGCTTATTCTGTTGGGTGAAAAAAATTGCTCTGATGCAAGCCTTGTGCTATTTCCATGATTACATCATTGCCTTCTTACTGCATTAGATTGGAGGGTGGGGCTGGACCAGCACTTCAATGAGAAGACTTTTCTGGAAGCTTAGCTCTTGTCAAGCCTACATTCCATCACACTGCCACATTCTTTCCCGAAGGTGGCAGCATTCTGGTGAATGGTAAAGTAAAATGATTTCCAGAGAAGTAATTAGCAAAGTGCACGGAGGCTTAAGAAAAAAAAAAAGACAGGCTATCAGTCAATAAATAATAAAAAATTCAGTTGAGGGCATTTTTCCATCTTGGTGTTCTTGGCTATGAGAGAGAGAGAGATTCATGAGGACTGGTCAGGTTACCCTTTCTTAGTTCATGTTACACAGCTTCCATATAATGCAATGTCCACACATAATGAGTGGTGATAAGGATCGAAAGTGGGAACTATGATTTCACCTTCACCTGGCTTCCTATTATCATTTCAGGCTTTCAGGTAGGGCTGTAAGATACCCGATCTTGGATATTCTTGAAGTAATTGCATAGACATTGATCTCTTAATGGTAGATGATGAGTTAATTCATCCCCAAACCCTTCTAACGTGGCAGATGAGGAGTTATTAGTCATCAAATTCACTCTGGGCATTACATATTCTATTATTTATCATTTACATATAAATGAAAGTGTGAGCCTCTCACAGGAGAAACTGGTCCACAAGCAAAAGAAAAGAGTGGAGTGGTGTTGGAAGGCTGAGGCAGTCCCTGGATGATTCAGAGAATTTCCATTGCCAAAAGACCAGGGTCAGTGCTGGCCAAAGGATGAGAGAATAAATAAATAAATATGGGATTTGGAGAGAAGAGTGTGATATGGGAGACAGGATGGGTTGAGAGTGGCTCTGGTGTTAGAAGAGGAAGGGTAAAGAGTTAGATTCATTCAATTACGCATTCATTCCACAAGTGAACTCAAACTTGAAGGCTAAGAAAGAACCAGCTACACAAAGAGAAAAAGGCGAGTGACAGAGGCTTTTGTGAAGGCCTCGAAGCAGGGAAGTTCTTGGCAAATTCAAAGAAGCAAATTGTGAATGGCACTTCCATTTATTGAGCCCCTATCATGGTCAGACCCTGGTCTAGGCGCTTTGTGTGTTAACGCATTTACTCCTCCCAGTCCTATGAGTAGACATTGTCATTATCCTCACTTTACTGGTGAGGAAAATGAGGTCAGCATGTCTGATACATAAAGGACCAAAGAGAGATGGCTGGGTATCATGTTGGAGAAGTAGGCAGGGACCAGCAGGGTTTTTAGCTGGGAAGAGGGATTAATCTGATTTGGGTTTTGAAACAATCCCTCTGGCCACTCACTGATGAATGGACTGAAATAGGGCAAGAGAAGAAGTGGAGGGACCATTTAGAAGGCTTTTCAAGTTCCAGGCAAGAGTAGACATGGCTGGGCTGGGAAGGTGGTAGAGGAGATGGCGGGAAACGGTGGATTCAAGGCATGTTTTGGCTGGGCTGAGATTTGAGAGGCAGCCAAACAGTGAGGACATAGAAAGAAAACACATGGACTCAATCCTAATACCAGCTGCCTTCCACTATGAAAGAGAGGGAAGGGAGAGAGAGTTGAGCAATAGACTCCTTGAAGCTGGAAGATTTTCAGGCACCTAACCAGGGTCCTGCCTTACTGTCAATATAGGACTTAAATACCCATTGCCGGCATGTTGTGGTTTGGCTGCCCTAATTCCTCTCATGTTTTTTTGTTAAATGGGTACATACATACACACACACACCCTTCCTGATCCACTAAGCACTTAGAAACAGTCAACAAGTAAGGCTTCCTTCTGGGACTAGGGAATTCTCCAGGCAGAGAAGAGAGATTAGCTACCCAGAAACTGCAGTTAGAAAAAAAATGAGGACGGAAATGGGAAGATGGCTCACCTGAGGGAAACAGGTCCAGCTAACCTCAAGCCAATCATTAACTCTGCCCAAGGCCTTTGGGACACTCACACACTTGGAAATTTCAGGAGCCCGGAAACTCAGAGCAAAGTTTATTTTCAGAACAAGGCCTGAAGAAGGAAGCAAAAGATAAACACGTACTAAATGTTTTAATTATTTGAAATGGTTTCCACCCCAACACCATTCCCCAAATCTTAAAAGAACGAGGGTCGAGGAGGACGTATGGGAGAGCATTTTCCTCCAGTTCTCTGCCATCCCAGGCCTGCAACTTGCTCCCGCTTTCATGACATTTCCTTAATGGGAATGGATGGGTAGCCCTGTGGCTGTTTTGTGACTGTAGCCCAAGCTGGGCGTCAGAGCCTGGTGAGTTTTCCGGCAGCCGTCTGGAACCGTCCTCGACTTCAGAACAGTAGCCACAGTTGGTTCTCCAGGGACTGCCTCCGAGTTTCATGTGATACAGTTCTTCATCTGGGTTTTATAGAGAACGGGGGTCTTGACCCTGCAATGGAAGAGAACACAGCCTTGTTAGCAAACTGTCCGGGGAAAACTTTAAGGAAAACGAATGTGGTGGAGGAGAGGGGAACTGGGAGGGGCTGACGGAATACAGGCCGTCCTGGAGCGCTGGGCCCCAACAGACTCCCTGGGTGTGGCCTTCAGACTAGCAAATCAACTCCAGATATCTCCAGGAGAGCCAGAGGAGAGGACAAACGTGTCAGGAAAAAAATAACTGCTAATATGATAAAATGGGAGTGGATATGACAGGCCATGGCCCATCGAAGATCTCAGGAAACACAGCTCGGAAAAAGCACAAAAGTCCTTCAGTGTGAGGTAATGAGGCGCGTCTAATTATATTTAAGAAAGAAACAGCAAGAAATGCTTTCAAAGCCTTCCCCTCTCTCTTCCCTCACGAATGAGTCCAAATCCCAAACGGAGAGACACCGTTATTTCAGAGAAAGTGAGGAATTTCCAAGAGCATCACGGGAAATAAGGTTGTGATTTTCCCAGAACTGAGAAAAAACGATCACACAAACCCTTCCCTGCCGCCTCTCTCTTCCCCTCCCAAAAAAACTCCCATCAGGAAACAGCAGGAGGAGGAAGAAAAAAAAAAACACAAAATACACAGGCAGCCCCACCATGAGAAATCAAGGCAGTCAAAATGACATTTGACACCGCCAGGCCACAGCTGAAGAACAAGGGAAAAGTTTGAGGGTGACTGTCACTGACCCATAGTCTCTCACTCCTAACCTTGGTCTCCAGCATATGTTTCTCATTTCCTTGCTTATAGCTGGTCCAAGCTAATGATATGTGTTTTGGCCGGGATCCCGTGCTTGGCATACAGCCGGTCTTGTTCTCATTGTCCGGGCTACTTACAGAAACCTCTTTCTCTGTCTCTTTCTCTCTCTCAAAAAACCGGCTTTAAAGAACAGTAAATATGCAAAACAGTCCCCGGGCTCTATACAGCTACCATCTTGAACATGGCCCCCTCTCCCCTAACACACCCCATCAATAAAGGCCTGAAGAGACTGCCCACGGGTGAGGGGTACGTTCAACACAAAAGCAGTGGAAATTCAAACAAATTGGCCCATTAGAGTCTCACACGGCTATAAATACAGCTCAGCTCGGGCTATTTTGAGGGACGGTGGCATGGGAAAGTTCGGCCTGGAATCTTGAGTTTGTCAGAGGAGACGGATATCTCCCAAGACATGGGAAGAAGACAAAGCGCTCGGCGGGCCAGGAGGAAGGAGGGTATCGATTCTGGTCGGTTCCAGGGCGAGGTCGAAAGTGGACGAGGAGACGCGGCCAGGCCTCACCCCTGTGTACCAGGGCTGCCGGCCTTGCCGTTGGAGGCGTGGGCTCTGGTGTCACTCAGAATGTCTGTAACCTCTAGAAAGGCTGAACGTGCCCTTTTGCTCCTCAGGGGTCAATGGACCATTTCACTCTTCCTGAAGGACTGGGCAGGGGAGTGGAGGAGGGGTGGGAACCAGAGTGGCCCAGCTAATCTGGGCAGGCTCTGGGCTGCAACCGGCATGTCTGGCTGACCCAGAAGGGAATCCTAAGGAGCCCATTTTTGACCATCAGACCCCAAAGCGTGGCACCCAGTATGTATATGTTATGAAAATAGGGCACAGTCGCATGGAGGTTAGAAAATTGGGACCTATACGTGAGTAACAAAATATGTCGGCAGAGAATACGTATGCAGATGTCTGGAGCTGCTTCACATTTCCCCCAGGAATGTGTCAACAGAAGGCAATTAACTGCTGAGTTAGGAACAAGTAAACACAGAATATGCATATATTTCTGCATTGTGTACCCACCCACTTTTGGGGAACACAGATCCCCCTTTTGCAGTTGCACTGCTGGTCTGTCTCTGTTCGGAAAGCACGCCCAGGACAACTTTGGATTTACGTAGTTACGACTGTTGGAGCAGCTTCAGGAGTTGATCGAGCACTGTCTGAGGCCTGGGGCCACACAGAAACAGCCCTGGCCACTGGGCTTCCCGCCTCATGGATGCATTGAATCTGTCCCCACACCACAGTTTCTTGACTGTACATCCCAGTTCGCTCGGGACAGCCCAGTTTCTGTCTGTTGTCTTGGTGTAATTATTAATAGCACTTCTTTTCACTCTCAAAAGTGTCCCAGTTTGGATGATAAATTATATGGTTCCTCATCTAGAGTCTCTTTTTCAAACGTGCTTTTTTTTGGTGTGAAATATAATACTCAGAGAGAAAAGTGCAAAAATGTAGCATCCTCTGTCTTTGAGGCTCTTTGGAACTTACAAAATCAAGAGAGGGTTCCCAAATTATCAAGAAAATGGCTTTAGCAGATTAAATTTTAATTAGTTCAAGAACAGCCTCCACTGCATTCTCAGCTTGAATCTTTGCCACAGGCTGTAGCTGGTGCTGTCGGCACGGATGTCGTCTGCTCTGGATTTTCCATGATGCGCCTGAAACTTCAGGCTAACCGACCTCTTCCACCCAGCATGGGGACAGCTAGGGCACATGAGGGCACTTGTCCCCATACAGCCTGGAGGGGAAGAGCCAATTCAGGTTACCATGACAACACTCTTTCCTGAAAATCTCTGACTGACACTTCCTGGGGAGACAGGAAGTAAGGACAGGAAGACACCGAGGTCACTCTCTTCCCATGTCCAGCTTTCCCCACCTCCCAGGCTTGGCTGATATCTGACCTCTTCCGGCTCAGCCTTTCTTCTCCCATTTCCATCCAGCATTTTCCTTCTTTGCAGCCAGCCAATGGAACCCCAAAATCTTTCCATAATAAGACACGTAAAGTCACTAGTGAGATAACAATGCTTCAGAAAACTATGCGTCTGATTCCAAAGTAGGAAATAACTTATGGTCTGTCTGCTCTTTTGTAATCAATGTTGCGACATTAATAATCCTTCAACAAATGTTATTGAACACCCACTCTGTGCCAGGCACCGTGCTAGAGATTGGGTGTGGAGTGTTGAAGAAGACGGATACTGTCCCTGCCTCCATGGAGCTTACAGCATCCTGAGAGAGACAGGCATTAGAGGGATAATCCTACAATAAATACACAACCACTGGTTGTAGTAAGTACTACTACAGAGGAAAAGGGTGAAGGAAAAGAAAAAAGAAAAAATACAACTACAGAGTGCAAGAGAATGTACAGCAAGCAGATCTACCTTACATTTGGGTGAGTCAGGGAAAGCCCCCCTCATAAAGCAAACTTAAGCTAGGACCCAGATGATGAACAGGAATAGGCAAAGAATGTCCATTTATATCGAGAGTCCATGAATCTTCACTGTATCGGGTATAACCTTGCGCATTACTGAAATATTCCACTTTGAGACCAGAAGAGTTTAGGGGTATAACTTTCAAACCTAGATATTTATAACCTGCATCAAAAATAATCCAAGAGGGTAATAATACCTCCTTGCTAGGTTGTTAGCTGTGTGTGAGGCTCCTAGTTAGCACTTGAAATGTGAAAATGGTTGGAGCATGGCGTTCACCTCTCTGGGCCTATTTTGGCTAATGCAGGGTCTCTCATATCAGAATCTCCAGCACCTCATGTGATTCAAAGTGTTGTTACCACGTAGCAGTTTTACATATTAAATGCTCAATATACATTGAATGAATGAAGGAATCAGTGAACAAATGAATTAACTTTTCCAGGATGTCTTCTATGGGCCAGGCACTATGCCAAGTACTTTCACAAATACCCTCTCATTTCAACACCTTAACCTTACTGCACCTTTCTCAAGGATGGGATCCTAATATGATAAACTAGACAATAACCCTGAAAATAATAATAAGATATAAACCTAATGAAGTTGGAGAAGCAGATCAGGAGAAAATTCATTTTCAGGATCATTTTGAAATAGCAAGGGAAGATGCAAGCCCATGAAATGAAAGGGTACCAATGCTCCAAAGAGTCACAGAAGTAGGATGAGAAAGAGGCTTTAAGGGAGAGAAGGGGTGAAGTGGGATGGATGGGCAGCGTTGCTAAAACCCAGAGAGCAGTCTGAGCTCCTGAAACAGTCCATGGAATGTTTTGTAGACAGAGATGATGCAGTTGGAGTCTGTCGTCCTTAGGACAAGTGTTGGATACACCCCCAAAAGTCCAGGGGGGAGTGGGTTTGGAGAGAATGGAGAGAAGAGAATTTGGGCTCAGTGGACTGTTTAAGTGCAGAGAAGCTTCAGAAACACTGACGTGAAAAGGCTGACATTTATGGGGCACATGGTAATAGGGCTGTTTTCTGAAACAAAGCTAATGAAAGGAAGTGCGAACTCAAAAGTGGCTTCAAATCTCACTGGTTTAGGATGGGAATTGGATAAGGAAGGAAACTAAGCAAATGATTTTGTATTTTAAGAGGTTCCTCTAGTCTAAAAGAGGCAAGTCTTACCATGAATGACTTAGACAAAAGAAAGTTGGAACAGAGGTAGAAGTTTATTTCATCAAAGATGGCAGTGGGAAGCAGAGAGGACTTTTAGGGTCGGAAATCTCTACCTTTTAAAACCATTCACATTAAACCGAGGATGAATGGAAAATGAAAATGTCTGAAAAGGTTCAAGGGGGTAGGAAAAAACCCAAAGGCAAAAATAATTGCCCCTTGTAGGGAGCTCTGATGTTCCAGAGGATTTTCTGCAGAAACCGTCTTGGGTTTAAACTTGATGCTCGTCTGTCGGATCCCCGCAGTTTGCTGAGATGGTGACAAGTTCCATAATTGTTCCGGCTTTATTGTCTTTCCTCCACAAACCTATTTGTGAAAGTGCCATAAAATTGTCTTACCCCGTGCTCTCAGTTTCAGGAAATATGACACCCGGCAGATTGGGAGAAATTATTATTTTTTCCTATTCCGCAGTCTCTTGGCACAAGTTCAGCATTGAAATGGTTAAAATATCAGCACATTTCACTGGTCTTGGGTTACTCATAAACATTCAGCAAAGCAATTTCACTCAATCGCACATATTAACTGCTTAAGTTCTTCTCTCTGAGGATGTGGACTGTTATTTTATGCCAAAAGTCCTGTAATTAAGTTTGACATAAGCGCATGGATTAAATATGTGGTTGGTGGGGGGGAGGGGAGTGGAATGGAAGGTTTTCTCCCCTCGCCTTCTTGCCATATGGAGACTGTAACCAAATAATGTGCAAAAATTTTTAAGAGAATTTCCAATGTTATTACTCAGTGTTGTTTATCAGGTAAGTCACAAGGCCAGTACAGTTACAAAACCAGTTTTTCTTTTCCCCAATTTAGCAATAAGAACACAACAAAACATGACTCTTACAACAGCCTGAGAGCCTTATAGTATAGTTTTTATAAGCCAGAGAACAGAACAGCTACCAGAAACTCTTCCATTGGGCAAGCGGCTGTGACTACGGCTCAGAGCTAATTTGTCAAGCCGATCGAATTCAGGGATATATTTTAAACGCTGAAACCATGATGAGGGAGCTGTGCATCGCAGCCCTTTGTCAGTTACATTAAAGGATGCAACATTCTGATGCTCTTCGTTCTCGGAGGACTTTTGTCAAGTCCAGATTATCCCTGTCTGAAGGGTCCTCAGGTGACTCCAAAAAGGCCCAAATCACTTAAGCAGCATAATAACAAATTTACTTTCCATTTCTGGCCATATTCATGAAGGTTTCTTGTGGTTTAAGAGAGGAATGCTCTTGTTCCTCCCTTCCTAAAAACAGATGAAAATAGCTTTCTCAAACGTTTGAAAGAGAAAACATCCTCCTTGAGTTTCCCCCAAATTAGAGGGAACACACAAAAAACGAAGTCAGGTAGCAGGCCACCTCCCGCCTTCCCTCTTGGTGAATTTGTGCCAGGACCGGTACCCAGTTCCAGATCTTTCTCTTCCTTGGTTTGACTGAGCTGACGGCCTTCTTGGTGGCTTCGTCCTGCTATAACTTCTTTAAAGCATCGAGAAACGTTACCTAAATCGCTGCCAGGCTCGAGTTCTTTATACTCCACCATTGCTCTGAAGAATCTCATTGCAGCCATTCCCAACGACCTTCGGATTTGTCTCCATTTCCCTGAACTCCAGCATGAATCTTTTCCTTTTGGGGGGCCACAGTCTTCCTTTCGGAGGCTGCTCACAACATTGGAAGCCCCGTAAATCTCCATGTTGTGCTGACTTCCACGGTTGGCTTCCAACCATTTTAACAGGACCATTTTTATTTTATAACAGGTGGCTCAAACTGAGAGTGGTGTTGAGATAAAACCTTGGTATTTGCTACGCCAGAGTGAGAATAATGTACTTAGGCTCAATACAGCCCTCCGTATGCCCCATAATTTGGGTGAATATCTGCTACATCACTCAAAAACCCATTCCAAGCCCTTCAGGAATATTCTTGTTGCTTAGCTTATCTTCTTTGTTTTATAACTTATATTTCTGCTCATTAAATTACATAAGCCTGTTACTAAGCCCGCAGCCTTAATGTATTCCAGGACTTCTGAACTGCACTGTATTCTTCTGTATTATCTCCCAATTTGATAGCAAATATAATTACCTTCGACTCTCCTATCCATGTCATTGTTGAGCATTGTCTGGTTCTCTTAAGCGGACTTCATCTTTTCTTTCATATCTTAGGTGGTTCTTTTTATTCCCAAACCTTACTCTCTAACAGAGCCAGTTCATAAGATTTGTCCAAAAGAGGTAATGAAATGCATACTTTGCCCCCATGGTTGGGCTCTTGCTTCAGTCATGAGGGGTGGGGTGAAAAGACTCTAGTGGTTTGCCATTCCCGAGTCTAGTCCAGTGACTTGAAATTAATGAGACTGACCCAGGCCACTCTGACAGAGGTGTGCGCATTTTGCTTTCTAAGTGTGTCTGGTTGCATTTTCCATGGACCCAAGTCTACCATTTTATTCTGTCAATGTCCAATCTCTGGATAACAGCTCCAGAAAGAAGTGAAAGCCGGGCAAGAACACATGTCACCATAGGCTAAGCGCCAGGCGGAATGTGGCTGGGGTTGCATGAAGCTGATGTAAGTGAGGCGAAGTGTGGTATGTTAAGAATCCAGGGGCTCCAGCATAGCCGTGCAGCCCTTCTTGGAGGCCTGTTGAAAGCTTTCTGCACTTGAGCCTGTCCTACCTTTGTCCCCAAATAAGAACTTATCTCGATTTTTCCTCTTAGATGCTGTCATGTTTTGCCTCCAGACTGGAGTAATTCCAGCATGGACCTTGCATTCCTCCTGTGCCTCTTGTCCTCCCTCTGAGATACCTACAAGACTGAGAACCCGTTAGGAACTTCTGAAGTCTATGCTCACAGCTTTCTAATTCTGACTATAGCCACGCTGAAGAGGATGGCTATTTTCCCTGCAGTTTATATATAGCATCTTTCAGTTCGTCTTCCTGAGCATGACTCAAAATGACGCACCCCCATGCTTGTCAATAAGTGCAGTAAGAGTGCAGTGAATAAGAATGCAGCTCTGAAGCCCAACCACCTGGGCTCAAATCCCAGTTCTGACATTTCTTAACTGTCTGACCTCAAGCACACTAGCTTAACTCTCTTAATCTGTATAATAGGGAATAATAGTACCTCCCTCTTGGGGTTATTGTGAGAATTAAACACATGAAGGGTTAATGAGAGTGCTTGGCCCATGGCAAGCTTTCAATAAGTGCTGGCCAAATTCCAAATTTTCTAATGAGTGTCAGCTACATGTTTTTGGTTTGAGATGAACTGGTCCTTCAAAGAACCAAGATACTCAAGCTCACAAGGGGATGAGTGACGAGCACATCCATGTCTTCAGGTTGTACTTCACTTGGCAGCATTTAAGCACAACCTGACATTAAGACTAACAGTCTACCCATGACTCAACCTCTCACAGCCTAGTATTATTTAAGGACATGAAAACTCAAGAAATGGAAATGTTGGTGTAAAAATTAATAAGAGGATTTCATTTCAAAGTTCTTATTGTTTCCTCTGCTGCACATAGATAGATGCAAATGACAGAGTTCTTGTGCAGGCTCCCTGGAAAAGCCAGAACGCGGCTAGAGTTTCAGGGTGAGCTCAGCAGCCCTGCAACCTCGAGCAAGACCTTCAACCAAACTCTTGACCCCCAGCTGCCAAACTGGGATAACTCACCCCCAAGCCTACCTCACAAGGCTGTTGCAAGCAAGAAAGAGAGTAAAAACATGTGGCTTCTAGTAAATAATCTATCTTGAAATCAATAATAATACTTTTTAAAAATTAATTTATTTATATTTATACAGAATATTGCTAAATACCCTTGGAGTACCCCATTTCTCCCATCTCACTGTCCAAGTTCTCTCCTTTTCTAGTGCTCTAATTAAGTCTTATTTCCTCTAAAAAGTCACCCCTGCATGTGCACACACAACACAACATTAAACTTTCACTCTTCTGAACTGTTAGCCTGCTTATTACTGTTCTTTCTACTTGCTTTGGTATTTAATTATGTATTCCAGGAATTGGCAGACTTTTTCTATAAAAGTCCAGATAGTAAATATTTTAGGCTTTGCAGACCATACTGTCTGGCACAGTTACTCGACTGTGCTATAATAGCACAACAGCACCATAGATGATACATAAATGAGTGGGCATGGCTATGTTCCAATAAAACTTTATTTATAAAAACAGATGAGACTGTAGTTTGCAACTCCTAATCCATAGCCTGGCCTTGTTCTTGAGTGCTTTTATTTGTGCTTTTTTTTGCCTACCCAGTGAAATTGTCAGGACCTTAAGAACAAGAGTCTTTGTTAGGCGTTCATAATGCCCTATTCCTCGCTTCTCCTGAGCCCAGCACCTGGTTCAGTACAGACTCATTAGATTAAACTATCTCATGGGAAAATTGTGTATTTATTGTGAATAGAAGAACTTAGACAACCAAGCCATGCCAAATGCCTTGAAGAGTTAAACAAGGGAAAAGAGATGTGTTGTCTCTACGGAAGGAGATGACCATCTGCACGTCAAAGACATAAGTGTAGGAGAAACATTGCCCAATGATCACCGTCAAATCCAGAGGGAAAAGCTATGGAAAACACCTGAAGACCACATGTTCTTGGAATCTGCGCTCTGTGCCTGAATAATGCCATATAAGACTAAGAACATAGAGTAGCCTGAGTTTTTCCTAAGAACATAGTTATAACTCTGAATTCACAGACAACTTATCATTCTTTAGAGGCCACTCTTTTGTCATTATCCTTGAATTTAGAATAGTTTCATTACTGTTTCCCATTTAGATTAATCTAAATGAAATAAAGTTTTCATTTTATGAAAAAAAAAATGTTTTTATTTGGGGAAATAGGATACTCCAGGGGCAGATAGGATAGTGGTTAAGAGCAGCAGCCTAGAGTTACACCTAATTCAAATCAATGAGCCTTTGAGTGAGTTGCTTACCCTCTCCGAGCCTCAATGTTCCCTCCGTAAAATAGGAATTTTGTGAAAGTTAAATGAGACCATGTATATGAAGAACTTTGTATATGGCTCAGGACAGAATAAATACTCCATAATTATTAGCATCCAGTAACAGCAATAGTGGCAGTCAAAGTTACAGAAGTAAAAGATATTTCTTTAAGCACAGAACTACCAAAGAACCCAGGAATTCCACTCCTAAGTGTATACTCAAGAGAAATGAAAACCTATGTCCACACACAGAAACTTGCACACAAATGCCCATAGCAGCATTAGTCATAATAGCCAAAGAGTGGAAACAACTCAAATGTCCATCAACTGGCAAAGGGATAAACGAAATGTGGTATATCCATACAATGGACTATTATTTGACCATGAAAAGCAATGAAGTACTGATACACACTACAACATGGAAGAACCTTGAAAACACTATGCTAAGTGAAAGAAGGGAGTTACAAAAGACCACGTACTGTATGAGTCCATTTATATGGAGTGTCTAGAATAGGCAAATCCATAGAGATAGGAAGTAGATCCGTGGTTGTCAGGGGCTAAGAGGAGAGGCATAGGGTTGGAGAGAATGAGGAGTGACTATTACTAGGAGTGGAGTTTCTCTTGGGGATGATGAAAATGTTCTAAAAATAGATAATGGTTATTGTTGCACGACTCTGTGAAATACTAAAACCACCAAATTGTACACTTCAAAAGGGTAAATGTTATGGTATGTAAATTATATCTCAGTAACATGGTTATTTTTTTTAAGATGTACCCTTTAAAAAAAAAAGTAAATTAGCTATCCTCATCGAAAATTAATCTGTGGTATATACCTCTTTTCCTTTGATATGAGCTAAATATTTATAGTTTAAGACTTCCACACACAAAAAAATGTGTTATATACAGATACATTTTTAAAGCAGACTAGTTCATACATCCATGATGTTTAAATGTACTTATCAAGGATGTGTACACATAATCTTCATTTATAAACTCCAGTTAGTTGTACGAATTACTCAGAGGCAAGAACTGTGTTGAGGGCCTGTTGTGCACTGCATGTTACCCTGGACGTAGGGACATAGGAGAGAATAAGATCCTAGGGTCATGAAGCTTGTGGTTCAGCAGTTCTTTGCATATCACACCAACCAAGATGATTTGGTCATGCTCCACTTTTCTGTAGTTTATATCATAAAAACAATGAGAATTTTCCCAAATATAAATCATACTATCATCTTAAATCTACCTTTTCAAACCCTTCTCCCCAAGGGCACACCACTCCCATCCCGAGTTGAAAAATCACAGTTCTGGATTCTAGAAGTTTCAATAAGTTCAGGATCCCTAAGTTTTACGTAAAGAAGTAAGGGTCCACCAGGCCATACATGGATTGCATTTTCTTACTTGGAGACCTTCGGTAGAAGAGAGATTCTCAGATTTTCATGAACATAGGAATCCCTGGGAAGCTTGTTTACTGTGCAGATTCCTGGGCCTTAGCAGCAGAAAGGCAAACTGAGTAGGTCTGAGAAGGAGCGCAGGAGACAGAGTATTTAACAAGCACCCCAAGTCACTCTGATGCAAGAACGTATAAACCACGCTTGGAGAAATACTGCTCTCAAAGGTTGGAAACCAATGTGTTGTGGGATGTTTATTAAGCACCAACATTAAACATACACTGTCTAAGCACTTTGGGGAATATGAAAACATGTAGTCTCTCCCGCAAGGAGCACATAATCAAGTCCGGAAGACTTGAAAGACACAAGCATCATCGCTGACTGTACATGCTGGACGTGATCAGTAACAAATGAGTGACTAAGACCCTCAGGGCTGTAAGAATTCAGAAGAGCAAAACCACTCCATGCGCCCAGGTGGTTGGTGAACTTTTTGGAGGAGAGGGGTCACTTAGGCCTAACCTCAAAAGGTAACTATGTTTGCAAAGAGGAAAATGGAAGAATCTAGAGCAGACAATAAGGGAAATTCGTCTCAGAGCAATTGGCTATAGTGTGTTTATGTGAGGAATAGAAAGAGGCCCAGTTAGGAAAGCAGAGTGAGGCCAAATTCTGGAAGGCCCTATATGCCTGGCCAAAGGACTGAGACTTTACCCATAGAATGTGGGGACCCACTGAGAACTTTTGAACAGGTGAGTAGCATGCCAAGGTCAGTACTTTAAAAGGATTAATCTGATAATAAGTCACTACGAGCATTTTTGGAATGAAATGATACATAAATGATGGAGCAATAGCATGATAGAAGTAGAATCTAGAATGGATTGGATAAAGAGGAAGACTAGAGATGAAAACCATTTGGAGGGGCTGGGATTAGTCCTCCATGACAGCCTTCCCCCCAAAAGAATAAGCACGCCATCACAGAATTCCTATTTTACTTAAAATAGAAAAGCAATACTAATATTCTTTCTTACGCTCATAACAAGAGAGATGCTAACTTGAAAGAGGCAATTAGGGAGTGAGATTATAATAGCAGTAATAAGGGACATGAAGATAGAAGAAAGGATGTAACCAGCCTTAGAGATTAGAAAAAAAATGACTGTGGGGTAAGGAAGAGAAAGAGATGGAACCCACATCTGCCAAGCCCTGTTTGGAGCTCTCATCCTGAGAACCTTGCTCATGACAGCTACAATGAGAAACGTTGCTTCCCATGAAACTGGTCCACAAACACATTAGAAGCAACCTTTACAAATGGCCACAGTGACTACCTAGGAAAATCTGATAAGACTCTTAACCAGAAAGGGAGATTCGTCATTGTGTAGTAGTTAATAATCATATACCCAAACAATGCTTTATGTTTAAGGAAAGACATCCCTGATAATAGAGCTTAAGGGAGAAAAATAGCAAGTTTAGTTATTATTTGTTAGACAGCTTTTGCCATGTCAACAAACTACGCAAAAACTTAGTAGCTTAAAACATTAAACCATTTCTCACAATTCTGTGGGTAGGCTGGACAACGTGCCTGGTCTGAGTCGGCTTGACTGAAATGGGTAAACAAAAATGGCCTCACTCTCATGGCTGGCAGTAGGCTCAATGTCAGCTGAAGTGATTCTCCCATCCTTCAAAGGCTAACTAGGGCTTCTTCACATGGTGGTCCCAGGGTTTCAAAAGGCAACAAGGGAACCAACCTCAATACACAAGCATTTTTCAACATTTTTCAAGCCTCTGCTTGTGCCACATTTGCTATTGTCCCATTGGCCAAAGAAAGTCACATGGCCAACCACAACCTGTGAAGGCACTTCTCAAGAGCACAGCTGGAAAAAGGGGGAAAATATGTGGCCACTTTTACTACCACAGCAAGGTATGTTTAATATATCATGCACCTCTAAAGGAAGTGGCAATTATCTACTTAATTCTGCTTAAAGGATCTAGGAGGATAAGAGTCAAGGTTGGGTTCATGCTGTACTTATCTGAATGTGAATATTGGAACTATTTTAAAAGAAATTCGCAAATATATATTACTGATAAGAAAGTATCAGTAATAAAAGGAGGAGAGAGAGAAGGAAGGAAGGAAGGGAGGGAAGGAGGGAGGGCTTGTCGAGGAAGAGAGAGAGAGTGAAGGAGGAAGGGAGGGAGAGAAGGAAGGAAATAGGAAGGAGGAAGGGAAAAAGGAAAGAGAAAGATATCTTTCTTGGCATATCTAGCTCATTACTTTGCATTGGCAGAACACTACCAGTCTTATAAAGATCCTAAACTGTCAGGTTGTCCTTACTTGTCTTGTAAAATAGCCTCCTATCTCCTGAACTCTTGCACAGGTCAGATTTTGGCTGCTGTGGAGGAGCTCAACAGTGTATGTCCAGGACCCTTTCAGAGAGCAGAAGCCCAAGTTTCCATTCCACAAAGTGGTAAATGCTTGGACTGCTGGCCCAGTCTTGGAAAGACCCAAGATGCAGACCAGCAACACCCCATTCTTAGGACATAATTAATGCGCTGTTAATTTTTTTTTCATCAACAAAGGATTACCAAAATACCGCATGATTTCCTTCAAAAATGTGACCCTCCCTTTCCTGTCTCATTTTTCTTTTCCTGGATCCAAACGTGGTTTCCATTGGCTTCATGAAAACAGTTATTTCTGTTCATTTTCCTCAACTCGTCTCAGTTCCTTGATCCCGAGGAGTCCAGAAATGCTAAAGCGAACTGTTAGCATGAAATTAAGCTGCTGCTTCTCTCACTCAGAGGCTCTTCTCTAAAACGCCTCTCCTGCTTGTGAGGCCAGTGGCTTCCTCTGTGTCCCACAGCAAACCTCACGGTGTTATAAAAAGCCAACTAACTAAATAATGCCATAGGAATCTTAATGACTAGGGTCGTTTGGCCAACAACATTACACAGTTTTTTCCCCTCAGAATTCAAGCATTTAAAATTACAAATATCCCATCCAATTCAGATTTAATTACCACTGTTCAAACTTTAAGAACTTTTTCGTTTTCAATTATGTAAAATTGGAAATAATGAACTACTGCCAAAGGATGGTCAACTGACTCCTTTTTTAAGGGGGAGCAGGAAAGTTGCATACTTGTCTCTTCCTGATCAAATTTTCTATTGTTGACTAGTCATTTTTCTACCGAACTTCCCCAAATCAGCCAGGTCAACTTCTCTACATTTATCATCAACCAAGAATGAAGTTAACCTGTGATGAGCCCTGATGTTTGATTTGGCCATAGAGATCGTAGTTTCCAGAACAAAAGTCCATGTCTGAGAGCTAGGCTGATGCAAACTCTGAATGGCAGAGGGCATTTTAAGTAAGAACTGTCATGGAAAATCCAGGATTTAACAGTCACCATCAACCCAAACAAACTTGGAGCTACTCCACACCATCCGTTGGGTGAGGAAAGGGAATGGGGGAGGCCAGCACCTTTAGGGCTTCTAAACGATCCCACTCATGACTTGTCCTGCTTCCTGTGAAAGGCTAGACTTTAAAGTCATGCACATCTGGGCATGCTTTAGAAACGTGGCTGCTGAGAAGGCAGGGCTAGGAACAAAGGCTTCCTTCAAGAGAGCCCTACCTATTTGGGAGAAGTCTCCTTGCAGTAATAATGGATTCATGGTAGCAGTTTTCTGAAAATCCATTTCGGTATGCTTTGCAATAGTCCATTGTCTCTAACAAGCATCTTTTAAAAAGAAAAAAATACACAGTTTTCTTTTAGTACCCCAAATCACCTTTTTGAATGGAAACTACCCATCTACCTATCAAGTAGTTCTTATAATGAGACTGACTTTTGCATTACTGAAAAAGAAAGTTTTATATATATATATACCTATATGTATAGATAGACGGATAGGTGATAGATAGATAGACAGATGATAGATAAATAGATAGATAGATATGGGTGTGTGTATGTGTGTATATGTATATATACTTTATATAATGACATGAATCTAAAGTATGTGTGTGTGTATCCTTATATCATAGCATCCATTTGAATTGGGCTGCGCCTCATCACCATTGGCAGTTCTGTTTACAGGGAAGGACGAGGAACTGGGGTGAGGACTTTATTTCCACTGAGCTTCTTCTTTGGAAACAAGAATCCTTGTGTCTGGGAGATGCTCCCAGTTTCATGTAGGAACAGCATCCTTTATATTGACCACTAAAACCTAAAGCCCTAAGGATTTTTTACCTTAAATGTGTGCTGTTTTGGCTTTGAGGCACATGGAACTGTTTTTAAGAGTATATGTGCCAAGTGGAAAAAAAAATCCTTCTTTATCTTTATGCTGGAATTCTATTCACGCTTCTTCATTGCACAATCTTATCTTTGGGGGGTTTTTTTGATGGCCTTCGCTACACATGTCTCCCTCACTCTTCACCCATCTTTAGTATTACAAGGTTTTATGAAGGTTGAACATTTTGTACCTGAGTAACACTTTTTCCCCAGAATATATTTGTATTTACCAAAGTCTCAAATTACCATGGTAACTATCAAGAGTCCCGAAAATGTATGTTGCTTTTTCTGTGCTCAACCTACAGCAAAGTTGCCACCAATGGCCACAGAGATTACATAAGAATTACCTCCGGGGCTGAGAAAAGAGCCCCTGCATCATTAATTTCTTTCCATTTTAGTGCGTCTTGGGGGAGATTGAACGGCAAACCTAGGAGGATAATAAAAGCATCAATACAGACTCTTCTTGTTCTGTCTCAGGCAGGGAGAGACTGTCCAGTGCCTGTGTGTGCCCAGTCAGTGGTGCAGGGGAGAGAAGAGGAAGTGTTGAAAAACGGAACAGGAAACAGATGGGAGATGTGATCTCTCAAAACTCCCAAAATTCTGAAAAACCTCAGACCAGCCTGGTTGCTTGAAGATTAGAACAAAAGTGAGATCTGTGCATTACCAAAGAGGTCAGCGAAGCAGGCATAGCCAGGAGTCGTGTCACATGGACACCAGATCCTACTGGCTGCAGTTCAGCAGTAGCAGAGGGAAGTGAGAAAGCTTGACCATCACTGAGTTAATTTGGGCCAAGAGCGAGGGAGAAGGGTGACACTGTTGCAATGACAACCTCAACTCTAGCTTCACGTTGACAGCTGAAATCTCTGCAATCATGTGATTTGGGGTTAAGAACACTTCTTTCTTTACTGAGAATTAAGAAGTATTTACCAAGAATTAAGCCCTTGATGGCAGCCAGAGGAAAAGGACTCAGTCTTCCACATCTGCAGGCTTTTGGGCTCTTGGAAGGGAAAGGAGGGAGCAGAGTCTAGAATAAATGGGTTGGGGTCATTTTCAGTGACCCCAAGGCAGAAAGTTCAAAGAATCTAAATGGCTTCATTAAAAATTCATCACAAGGTGCAGTTATTTATCTAAAAATGATTCCTATGCCCAAGTTCAGAGCTCTGGGAGAAATTGTTGTGGTGATTGCTTTCCCAGGTTGGAACGAATATCCAGATTTGAATCTTCCTTTTCTTCACTGGTTTGGCAGGTGGGCTGTGGGGAGAGGGGGAGTGATCTCTCCCTAACACCAAAAAGTTGAACCTGCTTCCTGAAGAGATGCTAAAATCTGACAATCCAGCTGACCTCCCCCTAACAAAGACAGAGAGCAATGCCATCCAGCAATCCCAGACACCCCTCCCCCTCCCAGGCAACTGCATTTCACTTGTGGCCTTGCACAGCCTGTGGTCAGGAAAGAGCCTTTGAACACATCTCCAGGGCTGCAGCGATTAGAAGGTCTTTGATTACTCAGCTCAGCTGGTCCTCCCTTCTCTCTATTTCTCTCCTCTCCTCCCTCAGCCCCCTTCACCTTACTCAGTAGCCCAGACAGTTTTTTTTTAAGCAACCAATTTTTTTTCCTCTCTTTTCATTTTCCTATAGCATCCTAAACCTCAAGATGTGGTTAACACTAATCCTGATTTATTTAGGGTTTATCTGCATTATTAATTCCAATCATGAAAAAAAAAGTGCTCCAAGCCCTAGTTTGTATACAAAGTTTGGGTGTTTGTGAAAGGGGCCAGCAATCCCTGGGAAATATATTTTCTTTAGATACCTTTGAAATCCAAACAACTTTCTTTTCTAGTCTGAAAATGTTCCTTGAGATGAGTCCCATCCTTCACAATTTCATTTATTATTATTTTCCCCCCATCAATATCCTTTGAAGCTGCTTCCTGCATTAATCTGGACTTAATATGGATTTAAACATTTACAATGGGAAATAATTTGGGTTAAAAAATAATCTTCCTTGATAAAGCTAGAAAAACCCCCACAACTGTCACCATCTCTGACAGCCAGGAATGGAATGAGATTTTTGAATATGCATATTGAAGAAAAGGGAAAGCAAGACTAACAGGGTGGATGTTATATTTTATGTTTGTCAGCTGTTATGACTGACTGGAGTTGAGTGATATCCAGGGTCTTGACTCGTTGTTTGAATGAATTCATCATCACTCAGAACATACGAACAGTTATTTGGTACATAGGATGTACTAAAAATACCTTCCGCAACTGTGAGGGAAGGCTGTCTCTCAGAGGGAGCAGCCTGCACCCATCGCTCACAGAGGAGCTGCCCAATAACTAACAAGTTCCAACCCCCTTCCCACCCATCCTTTCCATTTTTCCATTCTTCAGTCTATTAACTGGTATAACGCTGGAGGTAGAAAGTTCACATTTCTTTGACTAGGCTCCAGGCAAGGCCAGGATTCTCCAGGGAATTCTCCCTGGATTTGACTCAAGGAGCACACGGGGATTGGAATATTTTCATGGGAATTTAAAGGAATTCAGATTTGACCTGCAAGTCTACTTTATCAGACTTCAACACTTCAGGCAGTCCTAAAAGTGTTTGGATTTCTTGGGAACTTGACAAAAGGGGCTAGGCTGAATCTAAGAAGTGCCCCTTTTCCAGGATGGAAAATAATGTGGTATGGATTTCACTACTCTCCATTCCTATGCCTGTGTCAGACATGACTAATCAAACACAGCATCCTTTCCCATTGAGCCAGGAGGCAGCCTCTGTATCCTTCTCAACACAATGGCTTGGGAGCCACCTGCAGTGGATCAGATTTGGAAGACACATCGAAAGTTATTTTACATTCCTGCTGGGCCCTGAACCACTTGGGGAGACTCTTGGCTGATCTCAGGCTTTTAGCATTCCCCTTCAGCCTATGTTGTGCATTACTGCTGGCTCCTATTCCTGTTCTTGATAATATGGGGCCGTGGTGTTGGGAACAATTCCGGAAAGGCTATACAGACCAATGTGAGGGCAGGGGTCCTTTGACTGCTGGAGCTCTCAGAACCACCAGTGCTAACCAGGCAAATTGGAAACTCAGAAGGAGCCACCCTATTCTTGTTCCTGAGCCCCAGAAAGTCTGACTCCTGTGGATTTCCTTCCAGCATCCCTCAGTCACTTGGGCCAGGATATAAGGTAGCTGGGATAATCTTCTGATCACTTGACCACTCAGAACCAATTATATCAGATTCAGAGGAGTCTCACAGCTCTTCAAGGCCTTCCTCCAATGTGCCTCTGACGGGTTCATCAGGCTCATTCCTCTCGAGGTCCCTGTCACATCAGCCAGTTGCCATACTCCACACAAGACAGTTCTTCCCCATCCAGGAAATCCTTTCCAGTGGCCACACACTCTCCTTCCCCCTCTAAGACGTCTGCCCCAGCTAACTGACTCTCGTCTTCACTCTGTGTCCCTCACCAATTTTCATCTGTGCTGTACACTTCAATAACATTTACCCCTTTCCAAAGTAATATAAATTCATGGTAGACATTTTAGAAAATACAGATATACAAAAAAGTGGAAAATTAAAATGTCTTGTAATTCCATTAGGATATACATGATTTTCCTTTTATGAAATATTTCTTTTTTATTGTAAAAAATATACATACTTAAAGAAAGTGAATTTTATAATTTCTTATATATAAATTATACCTTAATAAGCTGAGCATGTATCTATATATTATACATAGAAAAGAGTACATATAGTGTGCATCTGAACTTTATATGCTTTTTAAACAAAAACAAGGGTTTCATATTTTGTGTACTCTATTGAAAAGTCTGTAAACTTTGTTGTCTATAAACTTTTAGATCCTAAAACATAATAGCTGAACAATCTTAGGGCACATACCTACATTTCCAGTATTCCAAAGATATGTCAATGTTTGCCCATTCTTTTTTAAATTTCTTAACAGCTTTATTGAGATAAAATTTACATACCAAGCAATTCACCCAAAGTGTACAATTTAATGGTTTGGGGTATATTCACAAGGTTGTGCAACTATCATCACATTCAATTTTAAAACATTTTCAACACCGCGAAAAGAAACCCCACACCCACTGACAGTCATTCCCACGCCCATTCTCCGCCAAACCCCCTCAGCCCTAGTCAGACACTAACCTACTTCCTGTCTCCGTGAATTTTCATGTTGTGGACGTTTCGTGCAAATGGAATCATTCAATATGTGGACTTTTGTGACTGGCTTAGCGTGTTTTCAAGATTCACCCATATGTTGTAGCATTCCTTCATTCCCTTTCATTCCAAATAATATTCCATTCTGTTTGCCCATTCTCTGCAAGAGTTTCTGGTTTTCGTTTTAGTGATGTCAATTGCAGTACTTTACTGAATTCAGCAGCCCTCACATCTCCCATCTGTGCACACTTGAATTGTTCCAGTGATTATTTTTTGTAGGATTCTACTGAATTTACAAAGAATCTTAGTTCAGTTCAGTTCAACAGATACATATTGAGTGTTGAAATGTGCAAGGTTCTTTGTTAGAAAATGCTGAGGATACAAATATGAATGGCTATAGCCTCTGTCATTCAGGAATTTACAATCTATTTATATCAAATCAGGAGAGCAAACCATGTCCACGAGTTACTCTTTAACTTTTAACTAATATTTTAATTTATGTTATTTGGGTATTGACGTGTAAATGTCTTTCAAGTTTATTCCATGTGTTTTTATGTTTATACTATGGTATTCTATAAGCCACTCAAAAACAGAAACTATGGGTTCTATTTCTTTTGTGTTATAGTAATGTTAATGATAATCATAATTACAGCAGCTACCATTTACTGTGTATTTACTTTATTTGATCTTCAAAACAATCCTGTGAGTTGGCTATAGTTATTTTCATTTGCAGATGGAGAAACTGAGGCTTGGAGTGATAAAGCAACTTGCTGAAGGTCGCTCATCCGGTAAGGATGGTTGCTGGACTACACTAGACCCCAGCTGCTTAGAGAACATTCTTAGCAGCCAGTAGGTGATAATTGTCCACCTGCCACCGTGGCAGGCAGCTCTGCATTTTGGTCTGGGCAACCTGAACTAGTCTCTGGGGGTGATAGACAAAGTCAAAGGGTCTCAAATCTTCATCCTGTGGCATTTGTGGTGGTGTCCATTTCGTTATTCTCTTTTTTTCTTTTTTGAGGAAGAGTAGCTCTGAGCTAACATCTGCCACTAATCCTCCTCTTTTTTGCTGAGGAAGACTGGCCCTGAGCTAACATCCGTGCCCATCTTCCTTGACTTTATATGTGGGACGTCTACCACAGCATGGCTTGACAAGGAGTGCATAGGTCCACACCTTGAAACTGAACTGGTGAACCCCAAGCCACCAAAGTGGAACGTGTGAACTTAACCGCTGTACCTCCAGGCCGGCCCCCATTATTATCTTGACAATGATGGAAAACATAACTCCCCAAAGGGCTGCCTCTGCTTGGTACAAGAAATCACTGGATGTCATCTTTGGAATTTACCGTTTTGGAGTCAAACTTTAGAAGATGCACTCAGAAATAACAAATTAGGAACCTCTCACACCCCAAAATGTGCCATTTGGCGGAGCAGCGTGACAAACGGCAGGATGTGAGAACTCAGGCCTCTGATGTTGGGCCTCTAGAACAGTCCGTCTACCTTCCTAAGACACACTGGACTGGACTGTGCTGGCATCTTCAACAAGAAGGCAAGTTACTCCATGAGTCCACATATCACAACGAAGACACTCAATAAATATGAAAGAATAATGATTGTTTCTTTCACATTCGCTGACAGGATAAAATCCTGGTAAAGAGCCTTTAAGGTCTAATTACTTCGTAGGCATTGAAACCAAACTGCTAGCTGAAAAATTAATTGTGGAGCCGTCGAAGATAGAGTTGTAGGAAGTTGTTTTGAACAGTGGTGTCACTCTGAAACGCCACATAAGATGAGGAGCAATAAACACCAATGCAAACTGCCCAAAGTAACTGAGCGAGAGGAGGCTAGAGGTGCAGCTGGCACGGAACGGACTCCCATTCATTTGCTGTTTACTTCAGTACACAAAATATGTGTTGAGGGAGTGACCAACTGAATTAATTATTTAACACAAAATGTCATTAGGGACATTGAGAACAATATGCATATGATCTCCATAGCACCAGTGAAGGCCCGAAATATTAATAACAGCAATTACAATATAATTAACATTTACTGAGCACTAGCTATGAGCCAGGCCCTATTTCAAGTGCTTTAAATATATTATCTCATTTAATCCTTACAACAAATTGTGAGGCAAATATTGTCCTCATTTTTAAAATGAGGACATGGAGGCACAGAGAAGTTAAACAACCTGCCCAACATCACACAGTTAGTAGTAAAAAAAAAAAAGAAAATGCTCAGAATTTGCCAGGCTTAGGCATATCCACTATGCCATTCTTTAATTTCTGAAGATATCACTGAGTTTCCAGGATCTTAAAGAAATATCCAGAGATTATCCAGTCCGTAGTTTTCAAACTGTTCCATGGAACCATGGAAGTCGCTTCAGAAGTTCTACCAACAATAATATTCAAAGAGATTTATGCACCCCTATGTTCATCACAGCATTATTCACATTAGCCAAGATATGGAAGCAACCCAAGTGCCCATCAATGGATGAATGGATAAAGAAGATGTGGTATATATATGCAAGGAAATACTACTCAGCCATGAAAAAAAGACAAAATTGTGCTATTTGCAACAACATGGGTGGACCTTGAGGGTATTATGCTAAGCAAAATAAGCCAGACAGAGAAAGACAAACACTGCATGACCTCACTCAGATGTGGAAGATAAACAAACTCATGGATGAGGAGAACAGATTAGTGGTTACCAGAGGGGACAAGGATGGGGTGGAGGGCAAAAGGGGTAAAGGGGCACATATGTATGGTGGTAGATAAAAACTAGACAATTGATGGTGAACACGATGCAACCTATACAGAAACTGATATATACTAATGCACACTTGAAATTACACAATGTTATAAGTCAATATGACCTCAATAAAATAAAGTAAAAAAAAAAAAGAGTATTTTTGCCAAACAGGGATGAATTCAGCTCCCTGGGGGAAATACTTGCTGCTTGAACTTCCTTTAAATATTGGATTTCCACACAACATTTTGTTTTCATACAAAAGAGAGAAAGAGTGTTCCATTGGTATAGGTCAGTGGCTGGCAGATGTTTTCTGTAAAGGGCCAGACAGTAAATATTTTAGGCTTTGCAGGCCACAAGGTCTCTGTCACAACAACTCAACTCTACTGTTGTAGTGCAAAAGCAACCATGAACGATATGTAAATGAATGAATGTGGCTGTGTCCCAATAAAACTTTATTTATAAAAGTAGGCAGTGGGCCACAGTTTGCTAACCTCTGGTCTACATCATCCCCCTGCAATCAACTGGAGTTTGTCTAAACTTTCTAAATAGGGGTTGTCTTGCTTACACACACACAGGAGGTATATTGTCCAAGACCCCTATATTTATTAATGCCAGTCATCAGAAAACCCATGCCACAGTTTAAAGGAAAGGAAACTAACGTGTATTGAATGTGAACTTTGTGTTGAGTACTCTACTAATGGCTCTACATCAGAATTAATCCTCAGCATAACTAGGTAAGGTGAACGGCATGATCCCTCTAACAGAGGAAACTGAGGCTTAAATAGGAAACTGAGGTGAAAATAGTAGCTAGAGTCAAACCAAAGTCTCGCTATATGCTATCACATCGTGTTGACGCGGCTTAAAGCCACATCGCCTGACCGGAAGGTCATTGATAAGTCATCTTCAGTCAATTCGTCTCTAGGAAAAACCATTCAAGTTCACTTCATAACATCACTTTGCTCCTCCTGGGTGCTTCACCATCTCTATTAAGTTAGAGACTTAAACACTAGGGCTACCATTTCTCTATGAGTTTTCCCAAGCATAATACAAGAGGAGAATAACCTTGCAATTTCGATAAGCTGTTCTCCAATTTATGTTTTCTAGTCATTCATTGTCTATCTTGGTAGGTTGCACTGGGGTTTGTATTAGCTGGTGATCCTCCATGATCCATATGTCTTTTATAAAGATCATTTTTTTTTCCATCTTTTTCTTTTTCTACCTCCTGTTCTTGCTATGCTGGGAAATTTCAAAATTCTAAGTCTTCAGTAACCTCTTTTTGTCAAACCTCTTTTTTCATTTCATGGCACTACCAGCTTGGTTATATGCCACCAGCAGATAAAGAAATCTAATATCTTCCTCCTTCATGGGATAGGTTGAAAATGTGAGGCTGAGCTACTGGTGGTCGGAATACTAAATCTCTTCCAGAACACACATTCGTTGTCTTTTTTCATGTTCACCAAAATGCCTTGGAATGGAAGGATCTCTTACATCTATTTTTAATTTGTTCTGGATTGGTTTCCTTTCAAGAACCGATTAACCCCATGCAACTGGCAATATGAGGTTGGTGCCATCCCAGAAGTCAGTGATAGCATCGCCTCTAGTGGCTCTCAGTTCCAGAAAAATCCATGTCCTCAAGCTACCATAGCCCACCTCCACTACTGAAGGGGAACCCAGCTGCCTGTGAAACAGAAGAGAAATCCATCACATGTGGAAAACTCAGCCACCGATAAGCAGCTCTGCAGGCCTTTCATTTGGGGACAGACCACGGAACTGGCCCACCAGCAACAGTCAAACAGTCTTTAGCTGTGATCGGCCACTTCCATCACCTCCGAGACTGGCAGGTTTCCAATAAAGCCAATAGCCCCCTCCCTCAGGGTAAGGTCATCAGCAGGAGGCAGGCATTGTCGGTTAACCCAGCAATTTGACAACAGTGTTAGCTTACACTCTATTAGCCAGCAGCTACACCCTGACCTCTGACCCTGACATTGACCTCAGACGGCCCTCTCCTGAGGTAGACTCTGATCATCTGATTTGGCCCGCCCTGCTGGTTAGCATGAGAGAAGGCCCCTCAGTACCAAGCAGGTCTCCCTGGTCACCCCTGCTCCCAACAGAAGACATAGGCTTGAAGTACAGAAACAAGCCAGAGTTGAACCCAAGATGCCAAAGGTGAAAGTTCAGAAGCATATCCATCAGCAGCCTGTCACCAAAGGACGATGTAAGAACTATGGAAGCTTTCAGCGCAGGAATAGCCGTTGTCTCCAGACAGTTCTGCTCCTTAATGGAAAAGACATATCAAAATATGGCTTACAAAATACAAAATAATGGACTGAGATGTACATTATATGAGGGTGTTAGATTGCAATGTACTTTACAGTGGGGGAATTAGATTGAAGTGTTATGCCAGGGTAGTTAGGTTGAAATATGGATTATCCTAGGAATGTTAGCTTGAGATGTGCTTTATAACACAGTTGTTAAATTAAGATGTGCTCTTCAGTGCAGGCATTAGCCTGAGATGTGCATTATAGCAAAATTGTTAGGGGAAGATGTGGATTCCACTTTGGGAGGGGGAGAAGAGAGAGGAAAACACCTTGTATTGAATATTATTCAAGGTTACGGAATGTCTTCTGCATTATGTGGATTTTAGGAGTTTGATTGCAGGGGAATGAGAGCATGAAGTATATAAAATGCTCCTTCCCTTCTCCTTTCTCCCCAGTCAAACAATCTGCCACTTTCCCCACTTTTCCTGTTAGGGACTTAAAGGCCTCCCCCATCAATAAAAACATTAGCTCACTAAACAGCCTGATGGCTTTTCCTTCCCTGGCTTAACCCTTCGGGAGCTGGGGTTTCCTTTGGATTTGTAAAGATATTGATCCCAGATAATGTTTGCTTTTCTAACTCTCTCTTCCGTGGACTTGATGGATAGGTTCAGGGCTCCATCTCGGCAGCCAACTCACCGCAGCTACCCAGGGAAAGGGGAATGGAAGGCGAGACAAGTGTTCAGTAGTTAACACCAGTGGAATGCTTTCCCTGGGATGGACAGGCAGAAACGCAGTGGCTGGGGAGAAATGTGGGGGCTCCAGTCCCTTTCAATCAGCACAGGATTTCACTTTCGATTTTCCTCATTCTTATCCTGATCCCTCTACCAGTATTTCTTTACTTCAGCTTAGAGTGTTGTATAATTTCTAATGAATATCAGATGCTATCTCGAGGTTGGCCGCCCTGAGTTGTGTTTTTAAAGACTGGCTTTCCAGTTAAAGAAAGTGCTTCTCTGCAGCATTATCGATATAGATGAATACAGGTAGCTGTGTGGTTTACTTATGATGCCGGTCTAGGTGGGGCCAGTTTGAATAAACCCTCACCCCAGATACAAATCTTACCCAGGAAAAATAAGTGAAGCGAAATGGGAGCATCATTTTGCTCATTAACCACGCGGCCTGCAAAAGTTCACCAGCCGTCTCCCCAACAGTGTGTTTGTTCTTTCTTCTCTTCCTTAGCTTGGAAGATATAATTTACAGCCTCCAGAAGTCTAGCCGAGCGTGATTGGATGGTGTCCAGCTTTGCCGGAATCAGAGAGGTGAGTTCCAGCCTTCTTGTTTCTCAATGAAAGAAAATGTTATACCAGGTGAGTTCACGCAGTCAAAAAGACTAACCTGCCAGACAAGGGCACCAAACAAAACCAAACAGTTCAAAGGAAATTGTGGTGTTACTAGACACCCCTGCATTGTGCCTTGAGGTTCCAGGAAAGAGGCAAGCGGCCATTTCTGTGTGCATTTTGTCAGGCTCTATTTCTCTAGATAGAAAAGTGAGTTTTGCTGCAGGACAACAGTATTACCTTCCCTGGCTGAACTTGCTGTGGGTCAAACACAAGACATGTGACAGAAATATGCTGGCCAGGTGAAAAGCAGCTCCACCCACCTGGTGTGTCTTTGCCAACTTTAGTCTCTTTGTCGGCATTCCCACTCCTCCTCTCCGAGAGCATTTCCTGGTGAAAGACTTTTTAAAAGTTTGCCTTATTCTCCAGCCTGGTGTGGGTGTCCATTCCTGCCTCATTTTCTGACATCACATTTTCCTTAAAAATAGGCTATGAGAGCTATTTCTATCCCCTGTCAAGGGATCTGTCCAGCCAGACTCCCACGGGATGTAGGAATGAGTTTAAAACCAATCCTGGAGAAGAAAAAAAAAAAAGAGGGTTGGCTTAGACCCAGACTCCATTTTTAAACAAATCTTCTGTTGGGTCAAGTGAGATATTTGGGGCCCCTCCCTATGAGAGGGATTACAATATGGTTCCCTTGAAACACCACCTGAAATCTCGCTCCAAAGAAGAGACCAAATAGCGTCCCGACAGAATCACGGTGGCCTGGTGGTCAGAAGCAGTTTTGGAATCAGTCCCACCCCCATCACTTAATTGCTTTGTGAATTTGGGCAAATCACTGGACTTATTTGAACCTCAATTTCTCCATCCACAAAATGGGTCTAACGGTAGTATCAATTTCACAGGGATATTACAAGGATCACATGGGCTAATGCACATAAAACGCCTAGTCTTATGCCGGCCTCAGGTTAATCCCTCAACAAACAGTGGCTGTCAGCTTTATCACTTTATTGCTATACTAGCAGGTGTAACAGTGAGCCTGTTTACCTCGGGCTCCCGCAGTGTAGCCTTATCATATACCACACCAACCCTCATGCGCTCATTAACGCACCTGGTTTTAGAAACAGGCTGTGTCTCCTAGCCTCGCTCCTTTACAGAAGCACCGTTTATGAGGATTTTCTCTGTACAGGAAGAAGGGCAGCCCCGCCTATGAGAGGAGAAACAGATTAGAAGGGCCTCACTGATGGAATATAATCCCCGCTCTGTACTCTCTGGTAACTAGCCATGATTGTGTTTCAAAGGTAACAGCTCATCTCCACCACAGGGATTGGCACACAGTCCACAAATAGGGCCTAATGTGATCCGACAGGCCTGATTTCTCTAGATATATGTTAAAACAACATGCCCAGTGCTGACGGCTCCAAGGTCCTGACCTTTAACGAGGACTTATGACGTAAGGCAAGCTGCCTAGGAGAGCAAGCAGGGCAGAAGGCCAGAGGGACAAGGTCATTGGCTAATGAAGTGGTCAGCATTGAGTTTCTGTCACTCAGCTGGTTAAGAGGCAACTGAGAGGGAAGTAAAAGAAAATGGGAACATTTAAGAAACAAAGGGATGGACCACATTTGAGCTAACACTCCAAAACCGAACTGATGTTGTCAGAAGTCAGGGTGACGAAATGCAGCCCATCTGAGCCTTCATTGTGGCCATGTTCAGTTTTACCTGCTGAACACAGGCTGGTTGAAACAGCTTTTGAAAGAAGCTAACATTATATAAATCCCAACTAGGAATGAAAATGAACAGGTACTAACCCAGCCTGCTCTTTGGTTCAAATCGGCTTCTGACACATAGGAAGGAAAAGTAGTCAAGAAAGTGGGCTTGGAAATGGATTCCAGATCGATTCTCTCTGGGCTCTGGGCAAATACCCTCTGAGCTTCAGCATCATTATCTGGAAAACTGGTAACAGTACCCACCTCAAAGGGCTGGTAGAATTAGGGGAGACAATTCATGTCAAGGGCGTAGTATGGTGCTTGGCACAAAGCTATCACTCAAATGTGAGCACTTATTATTGTTATTCAACATGCTCTAACAATCTTAGAGAGAAGTGTGGGGCTTTTTTTTTTTCCTTTTTTTCCCAAAAGCCCCCTGGTACATAGTTGTATATTTTTAGCTGTGGGTCCTTCTAGTTGTGGCATGTGGGACACCGCCCCAGCATGGCCTGATGAGTGGTGCCATGTCCGCACCCAGGATCCAAACTGGTGAAACCCCAGGCTGCCGAAGCGGAGCGCATGAACTTAACCACTCGGCCATGGGGCTGGCCAAGTGTGGGGTTTTTAAAAAATGGATAATAAATTGGGTGTTGTAAAGTAAGAAAACAACTCAATCAGTTTCACAGCGGCAATTTCTAATGCTTCCCATTGGGCAAGTTCTTCAGACTCTCACCAAGCCAACAAACATTTACTGAAAACTAATGAGTGCTGAGCACTATGCTAGGTCTTGGGATGGGGTTGTATATGGATCAGAATCATTCCCGACTTCATTCTTCACAGCCTCGCTGGGGAGGCAGAAACTTCGAGACTTACAGCATAAGTGGTAGTATATTTCAAGACTATAGTATGGGTGGGGGCAACCAACTCTTCCTGAGAGCATCAGAGAGAAGTTAAAGAGATGAAGACGTTCATATCTGTTATAGCACTTGATTGTCCAAATGATGCCTTGGGGGCAGGTAAGACTGATCACTCTCCCCCATTCATTTTATATATAAAGAGGTCAAGACCCAGTCAAGTTACCCTTGCCTTTGTTTGCAGTAGTTTGTAGTAGAACTGAGACCATTATCTCAGTCCCCACACTTCCAGGACGGAGCTTCTTGGCAGTATCAGAATGAATCATGACCCCTGATGCCCATCCGAGGTCCTAACTACCGCTATCATCAAAGCCAGATTTAACCCACCTCTTGAACATCCCAACACACAAAGATGTAGAGGATTTCAGTTCCATGTCCTGAATTAACTAAAAGATTCTTTCAAAACTTTTCCCTCTCGTTTCCCAAAGTGAAACACTATGGGCGAGGGAAAGAAGCCCTGAGTGGACAGATGGAGGAGCAGCTCGCTGGGCTCAGCAGTGCAGGGTCTCCCTCCAGTCCCACCACCACTGATGCCTCAGGTCCCCAGATAGGGAGTCATCGCCCCTGCCCACCTCTGTTACAATGATGATCTGAGGATGAACTGAAAGCACTGATCTGAGGAAGTGCTTTGAGTGTTGAATGGAGGGCATAAGGTTCCATGGAAATGATTATCAAATTAGAATGGAGTAGCCTGGGAATAAAGAGGTCGAGTGTCACCGGGGCAGCCAACTCTCTATTCCCATCATAACCCAACCCAACCTCTTTCTCAGAATTCAGTTCCTTGGGATTTTGGGGGGTTTGGAGACTAGTAGAGCAGCACAAATGCTCATATCCCATTAACCAAGGCTGCTATCTTTCTTTCTTTCAAATATGCACCCAGATTTAAGCTTATTTTCTGCTTATAAAGATAATATATAATCTCTTTTTAAGATGCAAGAAATTTATCAAAGCATAAAGAAAGTTAAAATAACCCTAAATTCCACCACCCAGAAACAAACACTGTTAACTTGGACTACATCCTATCAGATGTCTTCTGCATACATAAATATATATGTGTCTTATTTTATGTCGTGGTATCATATTACACATGCTGTCCAAAACAATATACCATGTCAGTGAATTGTAGATTTGTATGTTCCTTTTCAACGATTGCACTGCATTCCAGCGTTGGATGTACTGTCAGTTATTTAACGAATCCCCTAAGGATGAGCAGTAATTTTATTATAAACGATACTCTAATGAACATCCTTGTGCTTGGTGAATCTGTCCAATTGTCTCCTTAGGATAAATTCCCACAAGTTGGAATCGCTGGGGAAGCTGTTCCCTTCAGCCAAATGGTAAGAGAGAATTCACATGGAGCGGTGAGGGAATAAAGGGACAATGACCAGTCAAGCTGACGAGTCCCATCAATCCTGACCTGTGACGATTGCAGGAACGCTTATCCATTCATCCATGGGGAAAGGAGGGTGAAAGAAGGTGAATTTTCCTATCCCTGAGATTGACATCATGGCCTGAGGGTCTAGAACTAGATGGCTGTGTTCCTTCACTCCCCTACTTCCTTGCTTCCTGCCCTGGCCTTTAGATCCATTGCACATCTTAGAGCCCACTCTGCAGCACTTTCGTCCCCTCGTCTCAACCATCAGTCAGTGGGTTCCATTTTCTCTTGACTGGGCTTTCTTTCTGATGCTTTTCTCCATATGGGGCCCAAAGGTTGATTAACTCTTTTGGGTAGAAGTAGGCACTGATAGCATCCAAGCAGTGAGTTGAGTTGGGTGATTACACTGCAATGTTTTAATTTGCCTTTGGACAAATTCCATAAGCTTTCCCAAGAAAATCTCTCATTAGATGTAATCATTTAATTTAAGAACAGTTGGGAGAGGAAGATGAGCTAAGATGACAGATGGAGGAATGCAGATGTGTGTGTCTTAGAGAGACTCAAAAGCGCTCTGAGGATTTGGCATCCAATGAAACACAATGTCGGCTTTTAGTGCTCGTGTCCAGGAATTTGAGAAATTTTCAAGAAATCATAAAAATACAGAGGTTTTCTCGGATGACAAGAAGTTTTCATTATTTTCTCTTGTGTGTAAAAACGTAACAAGGTCAACTAAAGAACTAGATACCCCTCTACAGACCCCCCAAATCCAGCAAACACAAAAAATAAAAATTTGAGTGGCCTTGTAGGAAGGCAAAACAAAGCAAAAAAATAATAGCCAGGCTGCTGTTAGAGAGAAGTTCCCTTTGCTCACATTGCCACAAAGATAACTTTTTTAATTCCATGCTTACACTGGTTTCCTTCAATCCTTCCTGAATTTTCTGGACATCCTAATTTGGTGTTTGCATAATTCAACATCTATTATTGTTTTAGGACCACAGTTATTATTTTAATTATAATTTAAAGCTGCCTAATATACCCAGAGGTCATTGGGCATCTAAAAGAAATAAATAAAAACAACTTGCCATTTTTAAAAGCAGCGTGTTTATTTGGAAGTCTCATGAGCCTCTCAACTAAGACATCATAAAACCTTCAAATAAACTAAAACGGAAGCAAAATAAAATGACTGGTCTTAATCTCCTTAGAAGGCAAGCAGGAGAAGCTTGCAGCTGGCTGCATGCTGGCATGAGAACTCTCAGAAGGATTTTATTGCTGAGTTTGGGAACCCCAGTGTACGTCTTGATCCCCACATGCCATATTGCAATCTGCATAGTCCTAGTCCTAAATTTATAATCCTTGAGGCTTGGTATGAAGTTTTAGCCAATGAGAGGTGAGCCTAACAATGAATTTGATGCAGAAAAAGAAAGGAGGCATTCTAGAGGCTTGGACGTGCTTACCTACTGACTACTTCATCCAGATGACTTTGGATGGCTTTCTCCAGTGGAGGTGTCAACAAAGCAGATTGAAGTCTTATCGACTCTGATATTTTGAATATAGAATTGCTAAAATATCAAAGTCTAGTGATTTTACATTTGGAAGGCTAAAGAAATTTCAAAACAGTTCCATAATGTTCCTACATGTGAGTTTCCATAACAGAAAACAGTAAAATCATTTTCAAACCATTTACTGCTAGCATTCTCCATGTAATCAGAGCTGTTATGGTTTATTAAGCAACAGAATTATCTAGTGGGCAGGAGGTTTATGCTGCTGCAAGACCTTCTTGCTACACAAGTTTGCAAGTCAGTAAGCATTATGGAATCCACTGAATAAGCATAGTCAGGATTTCCAGAGGGTAGCATCTATTCTCTCTATTCCAAGAATGGTCTTAGATAGTTTAGGGTGACTCTTTTTTGGGGCACAAAGAGCTAGACTGTAAAATTTGGGTCACTGAAAGTTCTGAGAACAAGGCAGAGAGTGTCATCCTCAGAATAGCAAAGGATGGGCTCCCAAAGATCTCCTTCCTTACTGTGGAAGAAATAAGAACGAAAAGAAAAGAAAAGAAAAGGAAGGAAGTTGATCCCCAGGGTGGCAAACTCAAATGGCTGGATGAACTAAGTAAAGAATAAAAATAAGTGAAATAGGAATGGCACAATTCAATAGGGAGAGGTGGGGACTGTGGAAAACATGCTCAGCCTAAAGGGTAGCTGCTGCTCAACTCCAGCTGATGGTTCCAAGGCCCAGTATAACCAGAGTTTTCAATTCTTCAAGAGAAGCTGGAAATACATTTTTTTTTACTTGAAATATCTCAAATTTTGAGTGTTGGCAATCAATTTGATACACTCACACAACATAGGAACCAAAGAAGAGATTCTACATGCCACATTGAGCTCATGCGCCATAAGTTTGTAAATTGTATGAGGCAGAAGTAAGCAGTTGGGAACTAAAAAGAGGACCAGGTTCTGAAGCCTGGAATGGATCACTTATATTAAAGAGTGCTTTCATTCTCTGTCTCAGGCAAGGGAGAGTCTTATCATGTCTTGGTACTAATTCCCATCTGTAAAGGAAAATATATACTTTTTCTCTCCCGTGCTAATAACCTCAAACCTAAAATAACTTTTAATCTGCTTTATTCTTTCTTGCTGATTCTCTTCATAAATATTAGGCTGATGAATGAATTCTGTGTGTACTGAGCTAGGCTAATGCTTAGGATCTCTTAGCCTTCTAAGATGAGGATGAATTGATGCCTAGAAAGTATTTGTAGAAGGTAGAAATCTGTTTTGAGCCTATCTGCAAGATTTCTTGGATAAATTATAATATAGTTTATTGGTTATTTAAGGATACTATCCTTATAGCATTCCTGGCATTTAAGCTTAAAAATATTGATATTCAGAAGGTATATCAGTCAGTTTTTACTAAGTAATGCTGCAGTAACAAACAATCCTTAAGTCTTAGTGACTTGCAACTAAGGCACATTTTTCATGCACAAATTATGTGAAAGTATCTTTGCTCCATTTCATTTAAATCACGTGGTTGTATCTTGGCTCCATTTCATCTTTATTCTGAGCCTGGGGCTGAAGGAGCAGCTCCTCCCTAGCTTCAAAATAATGTCATGCTGGAAGAGAGAAAAGAAACCACATGATGGCTTTTAAAGCTTCTGCTCAGAAGTAGCATACATTCACTTCATCTCACGTTTTATTGGTGGCCAAAACAAGACACATGGCCAAGCCTGATGTTGATGAGGCAGGAGAAGTATTACCCTCTTGTAGGGAAGAACAATATTCAGGAACAATAAAACACTCTTCCACAGAGGACACTGCCTCAGAGACTTTGAAAGGGAAAAATAATGGGGAAGTTCCCCAACATCTCCTGTTGGAGAAACAAAGCTAGCCCTCAGGCTCCATTCTGACCTTGGTAGGGACTATTGAGGTAATTTGAGCAGTGAGTAGTTAAATACATGGCATTTGGAGTCAGACTTCCTGGATTCAAATTGTGGCTCTATTATTTCTTGGCTGTCAGGCCTTGGGTATGTTACTCAACACTCTTATGTCTCAGTTTCCTCATGGAAGCACATCTATCTCATAAAGCTGTTGGGAGGATTCAGTGAATGAAGGTATTTATTTAGATATGTGTTTGGCACATGCTAAGTATTGACTGCTACTGCAGTGATGATAGCTAGAAAGCCATCAGCTCAAATGCATCTCAACCACCTTCTCAGTAAGAGTCAAAACCCCTCCATTAGAGCTAGATTACTCCAGGTCTTTTTGGCTTCAAGAATCCCATATTAAAAACCATTTGCTTCTGGAAGGGCTAAACCCTTTAGTCTTTATCAACTAATACCTTGTTGGGAATTACTTTGAGAGCATGTTCCAGCAGGATGGGATATAGGAAAGGGTCCCAGAGAGAGTGAGACAGAAAAAACAGAAACTGAGGAAGAAGGATCCCCAAATAAATTTGCCACACTTGATGGTTTTACCAAGAGCGACTCTGATCAGACCAGTGGTTCTCATCCTTGGCTACACAGTAGAATCCCAGAGGATGCCCAGACCACACCACAGACTAATGACATCAAAATTTCTGTGGGTGGGATGCGAGATTCTGAACATCTTAAAGCTCCCCAGGTTCTTCCTCTGTAAAACCAAGGGTGATCAACGCTGGAGCAGTCTACCTTCCACTCACAGCACCTGATTGCCTCCTTCTTGGTCCCAATTTTGGTCCACCATGGATCTGCATTAACCCCTGTTTCTGCAGAACAGTCCAGATTAACTGACCAGGAGAGAAACACTTGCTGACAAAAAAGAGGGAGAGATATGGCCAAAGTTAAGCATTTGCCTTTCCTCTCCTCCTGATTGATCACTTTATACAATAATAAAACTTTTAAAAGGTTGAACCTGAACTGAGGCTGTGACTGTGACACAATTAATCAAACTCTTCAAGAATCATCTTACATTATGTGCTTCAAGCATTGATCCACTTCACTAAAAGTTGGCCTGAAATACAACCTAGACACAAGATATTGGATCCATAAGAAATGGCCAGGATGCTGTCAATTGCTTTGTATCTCCATAAGATATGTGGAGCTGCCACTGACCAGACCATAAAGTGGACAAATTCAAACACATCAGCAGGGATGTCATCAGTCCCCACCTTGCCCCAACCTGCTGGGAATGGAAGTACAGAGAAGAGAGAGCTGATTATGTGTGTCCCTCAAACCTGCTATCACTGCACATAGACAATGATAATACTCTTAATCCATAAGGTTCCCAGTCTCCCTACCTGTTCTTGAATTGATCACAGACAATACTAGCATCCCTGGCACCATAAACTCTTCCCCATGGAGGCACATTTTTGGGGTCTTATTGGTAGGACCAAATGCATCCCCCTTTTTAAGTCACAGGTACAATCAAGTCAATAACAATATCTAGCATCTCTGTGCAGTGTTTTCCAGTTGGTCAAACACTTAAAAGTCCCCAGACTCAGTTGAGCCTCACCACAATCCCATGAGGTAGGTAGATGAACCAGGATGTATGATCCCCATTTTACAGAAGAGGAAACTTGATGGGGAAGTGATGCGAGTTGCCGAGGTCATGGAACTCAGGGTGGAACTGGAACACTTGGTTTTAGGACTTGGATCCTGTGGCTTCTGGCAACTTCCAGGCAACATGGGAGACCACGAAGGAAATCATATCTTGCGCTGGCCCCAGGAAAAATCACATTATAGGCAAATCTCTTTGCATGCCTTTCCTTGCCCATCCCCTTCACCAGCCTTCCCCCTCTCCTCCAGGCATCTCTCCCACCCTGTGTCCTCCCATTGCATCAGCCCACACTTTCACTAGCATCTCCAGGTCCAGAAGTCTCCCTCTGTACTTCTCTCTTGAAACTGCCCTGGTCTAAGCTGGTCCAGTGGAAAGACAGATGTGCCCTCAAAGCCCAGCTTGCCCTTGAGATCTAGCTATGTGACCTTGGACAAGTTACACTACGCTTTTGAGTTTCCTCCTCTTAGAATGGGTTCTTACTGTTACTTACTTCTTAGGGTGTATGGAAGACTGCATGAGTCATGGACATAAAGCACTCTGGACCATGTCTGGCATGTATTTGGTGCTCAAAAAGGGCAATTGTTTTAAAAATCATTTATATTTAGTTTAGTTTTTTTTTAAGATTTTATTTTTCCTTTTTCTCCCCAAAGCCCCCCGGTACATAGTTGCATATTTTTAGTTGTGAGTCCTTTAGTTGTGGCATGTGGGATGCCACCTCAGCATGGCTTGATGAGCGGTGCCATGTCAGCCCCAGGGATCTGAATCAGCCAAATCCTGGGCCGCAGAAGTGGAGCGCGTGAACTTAACCACTCTGCCATGGGGCTGGCCCCTATATTTAGTTATTAACTATATGTAATAGGTATAATAGCTAGCATTTTTTCAAAACCCACTATGTACTGCTATGTACTGCATTGTTCTCAGTACTTTTCATTCTCTCACTGTTTTCTGATGACAACCTTGTGAAGCAGGTACTGTTGTTACCCCACCTTGGGGATGAAGAAACTGAGACACAGGGGGGTTAAACAGAGCCTGCAAGGGATAGAACCTGGACTGGGGCTAAGTGGTATAACTCCAGAACCTTCACTCTTAGTTCAGATGCAAGATCCAGTTGAATGGGGGCGGGTGGGTAACAAACTTTTAACGTTGCTTCTTGCCATTTGCATTTTCAACTTAGAATATCTTTGAATAAAAGAAATGGCTCAAGCATATAGCACTTACTTGGAAAGGAGTGAATTAGTGATGGAGAAACATCTGCTATTACAGACAATAAGTAGGAAAGATGGTTTTTCTAGGTGCTGCTAAAATTATAGCAGGAATAGAGTTAGGAATCGCAAGAAGGTGTTAACAGTGATAGTTTTGTAGAGCAGGACTGAGCTCAGGTGAAGATAGCAGGGTTTTTCATTTTCATTTAGTACTTTTCTGTATTATTTGAATTTTGGAACCCAGGTCCACAAATAGGTTTCGTTTTATACCAAGAAGATTTATCTGAACAATAAAAGTATTGTTTTATTTTGTTATTTTCTTCCTTATGTTTCATATTTAAACATTAATGAATGTGATGTTTAAAAATTATACCATAAAACCAACCACTTGCTCCGCTCCAATGTCACACCTTCAAGCTGCTTATCGTCTCAACACAGAGATAAGACAGAGCAGATGACAGAACTGGAGCGCCCAGCAAGATGGGTTATATAATTAAGTGCCCAAGAACGCAGAGCCATCTCTTGAGACTGTAGGAGTCCAGCTCTCTTCCCAAACATGGTATTTTCCCTGGTGTTTTTTTTTTTTTTTCCTCCACCAGAAATTTTCCACTTTAATTATGTGGGTTAGGTTAGCGGAGTTCACCTTCAGAACTTTAAATGCGCAAACAGCTAATCCCTTCCATAAGACACATTTCTGGGAAAGCCCAAAGATAAATGTTTACAGCCTGTGCTGGGAGAATGGAACCCAGTGAAATTTGAAATGATTTAAGCATGATGTGCCCGTGCCCGAAGAAACAATTTAGAGAGAGCTCTAGCCTCTATGTTCTCGAATTCTAGCCTTCGTTCTTACAGAGAGTGGACTCACTGGCAACGCTCGGGGGTTAGGTTTTTCCCCCCTTCTCTTGGTTTTGCCTTCAACTTGAGGAGGATGGTAATTAAAACCATACTTAAAATATTAAGTCTACTACCTAAAGGAATTAAGTTTATTAAAGTTGCTAAGCATTAAGTACAGAAACTCAAAATAGCCTGAGCACACTCCCCTCGGCATACACCCAAAATATTGGTTGAGAGGAGCCTGAGCATAGAGATGGCGAGTACACATACACACATGCACACACACACGTCAATACATTGATATATCAATAAGTGGAATGCATTTCTCAAATAACTAGCATTTGACAAGCAGAGAACAAAGATGACCCATAATTAAGGTACTTAGAAGGACTGGTTACTTAGCAAAATTGTGAAATGGTCTCATAAGGGTTCAGAGAAAATAGGAACCATGCTAAATGCCACTTAACCTCTTTGAGGCCTAGTTTCCTCATCAATCACATAGGGGTCAGTGATATCCCTTTGGAAAGATGTGGAAAAGGTGTAAGGAGATACCCAATGCAACACCCAGCATGGAGTAAGGAGGTACACAGTGTCAGGCCCCTTATTCCTAGGGGATCTCACGGTGGTTCAACTGACGAGAGATGAGCACTTCCTCTCTGAAGGGCTGGGTGGCATCTACAGGGCAGTCCAGGTAAATTCCAACTATGGTCAAGGAGTATTCGGTCACCATCCTTCTCTCCTACACCTAAGGTCATCAGGGCAGCATGGCGTAGTGGCTAAAAGCACCATCGTGAGTTCAAACACCAGCTTTGGACACAGGACAACTCACATCAACTTCCTGGGGTCCTTGTGAAGAATGAATGCCATGCTGAATAACAACTGCTGGAGGTTCTTAGCCGCTCTGGGCTGCTCCACTCTCCAGGGGCCCCCCTCACACCTGCACAGCTGCCCAGATGCCCTGCACACTGAACGTGAGGCTGGAGGCACCTTTTAGGAGGACCTAGTCTCATGGAGAGAGCCCACCCACAGGACGAGAGCCACTACTGCTCCCTGCATCCTGCCTACGTGTTTGGCCTGGGATCCCCTCTGCTCAGTGCTTTCTAAGGAGGTGGCACTGCTGGCAGTCCGGCGATGTCTTGAAAAGTAGCAGGGAGAAAATGTGATTTCCTTATGTGTCTGTTTTCAAAGTTTCTTGAAGAATTCCTTTAGGAATTTCTTGGAGCACACTACCTAGTGAATAGGAGCTGCTCAATAAATGTTTATGAGTGAATCATAAGAAGTGCTACCAATTATTGAGCTGCTATTATGTGCCAAACACTGTCCTCTAAGGAATCTTAACTGTGTGATTTCATTTTAACTCCCCAAGTAGGAAGCAGGCGCTAGAGTTTACTAGAAAAGAGAACAGCCTTTGGAGTTGTAATTTGATCTAGCCCCTCATCCTTCATTCTAACTGTGTGACCTCTGGAAAAGTATTTAAATTTTCTGAACCTCAGTTTCCTCTTCTGTAAAATGGACATAATATAATATCTGCCTCCTGGGGTTGCTGTGAAGGTTAAAGATAGGTAGACGATAGATAGATAGATAGATAGATAGACAGATAGATCATTTATATATGTGTGTATGTCCATTCAGCCTCTTCCATTGATAAGGAGTTCCCTTATTTATTTCACAAATGAGTAGGCAATTGATCTGGAGCTTTAGAAATACCCAGGATTGGGGGGACAAGTAGAGAAGGACATTCCAGACAGGATGAAACCCTACAGGCTGGGGGAGGTGGGTGTGGAAGGGGTAGAATAGGGAAAGATCAAAAGAAATACTAGCCACATTTTTTTCTTCTCCTCCCATATGGAATGCTTGAGTGCGAGTCACTTGGTGAATTTATTCTCAAGCCTATACTTGGAGACCTGTTATTTATGAAGCACCTAAGCTGAGAACCAGGATAGGAAAATAGTTAAGAAAAAGTGGCTCTGCAGTGGTCTGCCTGGGTTTGAATTCCTGCCTGTCATTTACAAGCTGTGTGACCATGGGAAAGTCTTTTAACCTCTCTGAGCTTTGAGTTTCATATTTGTAAAATGAGGATAATAATAGATCTTTTGCAGAGCTGCTTTGAGAATTACATAAGTTAATATATGCAGAGCCTTGCCGTGCTTATATGTTGTAAGCATTCAATACATCATAAATTTATTGTTGTTTTTTCTACTTTTATATGCTTTATGTACATAATCCAAAATTTGGGTGGATTAAGCAATGGGCCAAATCACCCAACTACTAGCAACTGGTAGACACAGTAGTCTAAAACCCCATCCCCTGTATCAGTCAGAAAAGGTTTGGTTATGCTGGATAACAAACAAGCCCAAAAGTTCAGTCATGTGACACAGTAGAAGTTTATTCCTGATTCACACAAAATCCAGTCCAGTTCTGGACAACTATCCATGTGTTAGCTTAACCTTCCAGATGGTTTTGCTCTTATCCATATCAACACAAGCGCCGGGATCACAGTAGCAGCCAAGAGCAGGAAAGTTTTGCACTAGCAATTAAGTGCTTCCACCCAGAAGGGACACGGGCATCTTCTGCTCACATTTCATGGGCCAAAACAAGTTACACAGGTACACCTAATTCAAGAAAGAGAAGCGCAATCCTTCTGAGTGCACAGACGCTCAGGAAAACAGGTTATCAGTGAACACCACATCCCCCAAAGCCAGTCTCTCAACTACTCTCTATTGCACTGTCTGCTATCTCTGTAATAGGACCAGCTGTTATTCAACTTTCCCTTATTGAAGCAGTTAGTTTCAACACCCCTTTCTTAAGTTTAGAGAAGAGCGTCGGGGTTTTAAACGAACTAATTAATCAGAGACTATTTCACAAATTCCAGCCTGGCTCTTGTCCCTTTCCTGTCTGTCAGCAGCACTCCATGGTCAGTGGCTGCCCTCCAGTGCTCCCACTCAGCTCAGCGAAGACCAAGGCCCCCCATCCCTCCGTCTGGGAGCTCTCCTCTTCCCCATTCATCACCGGGACCCTGCAATCTCGCCTGTCGATGCCCAGCTCTGGCTTGATGTCTCAGTTCTGGAACAGAGATGCTCCAGCTGCTACCTGGGAAGGCTCTGGCCCCAAAAATATTTAGTTAGCAGCCATTCAGTTAAGTGGAATTGACTTTTTATCGGCTTTTCTCTGTACGGCTGCCACCAGCAAAGGCTGTTTCCTCCTTCCTTCTTCTCTGCCTGTCAGTTCCCTCCACATTCCTATCGGCAGCCTTTAGCTCTGATCAATACTAACCGCTGTGTAACAGCTCACGCTCGGCTGCTCTGGTTTGCATCGATCAGACCCTTCTTCCAACAGGTAGTCAGCTATTTGAGGCAATGACTTGAGATAAACACCTACTTTTACTTCAGGCTAATTCATTTCAGGTGGATTTCAAGGAGGCCCTGCACCCCTTCTCTGTTAGACAAGCTGAAATCATAGAGTCAAGATCAACTCCTCACGTGCTCAAGATCCTAGGAGACCTTTCTTCCTCTCCCATTTTTTTCCTTTCCCTTGTATTTTGTAAGTACCACTTATAAACAAGATACCAAGACTTGGGACATTGAAAATGCCACTTCAGAAAATGTGTCAGCCAGCCATCCCTCTTTCCTTTTAACGAGATGCATCCAGGACTGCAGGAAACCAAGGGCTGCCACGGAGGCAGCATTGTCGCCGGGCAACCAAGCATCCTACTAGCTTCCCCAGAACTAATCTCACAATATCCTGCAACCCTGATTCTCTCACCACCTCAGGGGGCAGTCCTTGAATCCACCCTCATCCTTGTTGCAGACTCACAAGTGAATTTGCCAGGAGCTGATATCGCAAAACCAGTGGTTATTTTGCAATTGATTGGGGGTTGGTACAACTTCATGGCATTTGTGTTATAACCAGAAAACACACAAGACTAGATGATATACACCTTTTCCCCAACATGTACATTCAGTGTGGCTGAATGGTACATCTGATACCATCATGACCCTGTCACCTGGGTCCCCAACTTCCTGTCCTTTTTCTCTTTTTCCAGCCGCACTTGACACACCCACTCATCAGTCCTCAAGTCCTGTTGAGCCTTCCCTTGCAGTACAATTCCAGTGTCCCCGCCCCCTGTCTCAATTGCTAGCATCCTATTCAAGCCCTCACCTACTGGTGCTTGGACTACTGCAGTATCCTCTAGCTGGTTGCCTGGCTTCCAATTGTTCCCTCTTTGTTAGTTTCACTCTGCACACAGACTAGTCTCCCTGGCACTCTGCTGTGATTGCTTTTCTCTTGGAAATCTTCAATAGCTTCCCATCGCCTACCCTAATGGAGGCCAAGTTCCTCAGTCTATCATTCTGGCCTTCAGAGATCTGGTTCTTAGCTGTCTCTCCAGACTGTCTCTCCCTGTCCTCCAGCAAAAATCCCACACTCTAGTCCATCTGGATGATTCTACTTCCTCTATGAGAGTTTTCTAGCTCTGTGCCTAAAAAACAAATGTCATGCCCCACAATGCCTTTGAAATTGGTTCAAATCCTGGCTCCACTACTCATTAGCTGTGTGACTTCAGTCGAGTTATCTAACTTCTCTCTGCCTCAATTTTTCATCTGTGAAATAGGGATACAAATAGCACTGATCCCATAAGATGTTTATGAGGATTAACTAGGTTAACCTAGGGTTAACTAGGTACATAAGGCACTCAGAATGGTGCTTGCACATAGTAAATCCGAACAAAATGTTTCCTCTTAGCTCTATTGTTATTATTTTCCCTACTCCACTAAGCCAGAACCCAAAGCATACCTTCTCCATGAATATCCTCCAAGTCACCCTAGCAAAAAATACTCATTTCTTTTTCTGTCATCCATAGCCCTTGGTTTATACTGATAAAGTAATAATGATTACTGGTGTTAGGTCCATGCTCAGTACTTTCATATGCATTATGGCTTTTAAATCCTTGGGCTGGATACCATTCATTTTCCCCAGATCCACTCTCCTTCCTTCTCCACCTTGCTTTTTGTTGCAGGAGGCCAATCTCTATGTCCAGTGGCTTCCAGTTGGATTTGGCCAAGGAGCACTGGCAGGAAATGGGCAGAGGAAGAAGTGTAGGTCGGAGTTTTTGTTCCCCCAACTCCTTCCCAGCCATGTCACTGCTAAACAGCTTCCTCTCTCAACCCAAGGTCATGGCTCCTGTCAAGTGGCCCTCTTGCCCCAGCTGCTCTGTCTCAAGCTTCTTGTCACCATGTCTTCTTGCCTCTTCACACCTGGGGTGATAACATGGCCCCAGGGCACTGCACTCTCCCTTGTGGTTCCCTGAACCCTGACCATACCTTTGTAAATACAATTGTCCCTATATAAACTCTCCCCAAAGTATCCTAATTCCAGTGTGCCACCCCGGCTGACACAGTTCTCATTTCAACCCTCCAAAGTAAGTATTGCCATTGTTACCAAAGATGCCCAAGATCACACCAAGCAAATGGCGGAACCATGTCTGCCTGGCTCCACAGCTGACACTCTGAGTGACTCCATTATGGTAGCTCTCCTGGAGTAAGTTGTAAGGTGGCTACTTCTATGTGGATTTCCACATCTCTTAGTCAGAATATATTAGTTTGCTGTTGCCACATAAAAAAAAAAAAAAACCCAAAACTTAGAAAAAACAGCAATCATTCATTAGCTCACCATCCTGGGGGCTGGCAATTTGGGCTGGGCTCAAATAGGAAGTTCTTCTGCTGGGCTCCCCCAGATTTGCTTGTATGGCTGTAGTCAGCTGGAGGATTTTCTGAGGCCTGGTGATCCTGGATGGTGTCACATACATGTCTGGCAGTTAGTGGGGAGTCACAGGGATGACCAAACCACGTGTCTCCACTGCAGACTAGCCCAGGCTTCTTCACATGGTGGCTGGATTCCAAAAATAGCAAAAGAGAGCAAGCCCCACTGTGCAAGCACTTTTCAAGGCTCTGCTTTCCGCAGGTTGTCTGTGGTCCCATGAATCTAACCCAGATTCAAGGGCTGGCAAAATCAACTCTACCTCTTGATAGGACGAGCTACAAAATGAGGCCATTTTTTTTTTTTTAATCTACCACATGGGATACTCCTTTCTGGAAAGATCTATGCCTTGACAACTTCATATCCTGTATCCTCATAACCCAAGTCAGAAAAGCAATGTGGGCAGGTCCTGTGTTTTAGGGGGTGGGGAGTATCCGCTTTATAGCTTGGTGAACATCTGACACTCTTCCTGCCTGTTACCACCAGACTGAAAATAATTCTGAAAGGGAAGTCTCCTAAAACTTAGCATGAGGGAGTGGAATTTTTTTTAATTAGGCTTCAGCAGAATTTTTAAAAGAATCTTTCTTTTCTTCAGTTGCCTCTCCCTTGTTATAAATTTTAACTCCACCCAGTGGCATACCACAGCCAACCCAGCTTCTCCTTCCCAGTCTTCCACACCCCTGTTTGCTTGGCAGCGATGCTCAGCTCACATTGCCACAGAAGGCAGAGGGAGAAGTCTTGCTTCCTGCTCTCCTCACTTCCTCCTTTCTTTCCTCCACTCCTCCTGGAGCTTATCCTTATCTGCTCACTCCTGCTCGGCACCCATCTGGGGCCCTCCTAAGAGCAGGATCTAGGAATAGCTAGAATGTTTGCCTATAGGGCTGTACGGCTCCCCAGGTTGGGCACTGTACACAGTGGCCTAGAGCCTTAGCTAGAAGACTGGAACTTCAGGAAGCCCTAAGTCAGAATATTAATCTAAAAAGTTGTTGCATGTGAAATTGAGAATACCTGTAAGAGTGTGAACTTAATGTGGCTAGCTGTTCATTAATTTATTTCACAAGTAACTATTGAGTTCCTACTATATGGCAGGAACTGTGCTGGCCCTGAAAATATAAAAGATGGTCCCTGCTCTTGAGAAACCTGTGTGGGCAGTCAGGGGGTGGAAGGGTGGAGACAGACACATGAAGAGATAATGTCAATTAGTGAGGTAAGTGCTCTGTAAGAGGGTGTCCTGAGAAGACAGGAAGCCACTGCACCTAGCCTGGGTGATTGGGGACAGCTTTCTCAGAAGGAGAAATGATGGAGATGAATCTGATAAGGTCTAGTCCAGCACTGTCCAATAGAAATACAGTACAGGCCATGTAAGTAATTTTAGATTTTCAAGTAGCCACATTAAAAAAGTGAAAGAAAACAGGAGAAAATAATCATAATATATTTCATTCAACCCAATAGATCCAAGAAATTGCCATTTCACTACAATCAATACAAAATTCATTTTATATTCACTACAATCAATCTAAAATTGTATAAAATATACAATCAATATAAAAATTATTGAGATATTTTATATTCCTTTTATTGTACTAAGTCTTTGAAACTTAATATGTATTTTATACCTACAGCTCATCTAAATTTGGACACGAACTTTTCAACAAAGTAAAATGTCATCCTATCAAAGCAATAAAATTGTGTTTAATGGGAACATATTTTATATTGCTTCAATTTAAAATTTTTAATTTAAATTAAGTGAAATAAAATTAAAAATTCAGTTCCTCACTTCCACTAGCCACAGTTCAAGTGCTCCATAGCTGTGTGTGACTAGTGGCTACCATATTGCAAAGCACAGGTCCAAAAGGATAAACAGTTGTGAAGCAAAGAAAGTAGAAGACATACGGCATTTTTGACAGGAAAAAATAGTGTAAGCAAAGGCACATAAAATAGTATGGGATTTGGAACTGTATGCAGCTTAATATTACCATGACATAATAGGCAAGACTAGGGATGGGAAATGAGCCAAAGGTGGAAGGATAGGCAAGAGACAGTCATAATGAGCCTTGAGTGCCCCAAAAGAATCTAGAATCATATATTTCATAAGCATATACTTAGTATGAGGGAAAGTGTGTACAGAGGCAAGTTTGGAGTAAGCCCTGGCTGGGGCTACTAAACCCTAATGTAAAGGAATCCATGCTCCTGGCAGCCTAGGACAGAGGCTCAGCAAGTCCACATCCGAGATGACAAAGCTTGGCAAAACTAAGTTAGAGTGGATGAAGTGTGTATTTTCTATAACTAACAGAAATCAGCTCAAACCGATTTCAATAAGAGGCTTCCTGGCTCACAGGGGACAGTCCAGAGGTGAGGCAGGACATGTGGTTGGCTGGTTCAAGTGCTCATGAGTAACTAAAGGTTCCAGAGCCCTTCTTCTTGTCCATCTTGTCATCCACAATGTGATCTCATCCTAAGGCTGCTCTTCTTAGAGTCATAGGATGGCTACAAAGCGAGTTCAGAGCCCCATGCTTCCTCATTCATGTTCAGTGGTAGAGAGTGCTTTAGTATCATCATTCCAAGTAAGAATCCTGAAAGATACCTACTGGAACCATCCCAGGACACAATGCCCACCCCTGAAGGAATAACTGTAACCAGGGAAATAAAAGGTGCTGACTGGCTCAAGTCATTCAGAGCTCACAGCTGGAACAGCCCACAAAATCCATGGGCTGCATGGGGGTGTAGTAACCTGAAGGAAAATCCAGATGCTGTTAAGATGGGAGAAGGGGACATGAGTGCTGGGTAGCAACCATAAATGACTACAGTCCACCCCTTTGGCCACGCAACATCCATTCATGCCCATCTTCCACAGAAATACTTTCACAAACTCCCATAACCACATAAAAATTCGTGCAACTCAAATGGAACGAACCCCAAGGCTCCTATAACCACATCCTGTGAAATCTTCTCTTTGAAATCCAGAAATAACTTCTTGTGGTTCAGTGACCTGACGTTAAATGATAAATTATCTACTCCCAATATACCCAATATAGTAGATAAAGAACAGGATATATACAATAAAAACTCTGTTTGGGAAAAAGAACGTATCATATTCCATAGAATAGAAATAATTAAGACTCCTGGCAGTAGAAGGAATTCTGGATATTCAATATCAACCAAGGAGGATCATCTTTGTCCATTTGTCCTCCATGGACATGTCTGAGAAAGGCATTGGGAGGATATGCTCTCTGGGAATTATACTGCTTTACCAGTTCATAGCCATTGGTGCAAGTTTGAGGGCAAGATTGTCCTAAAGTTGACCCTAAGATTTGAGCAATCACAACCTACTGTCACTCTTTCGTGGAGTTTCCATGGCAATACACATCTCATGAAAAGTTGATAAGCTTTTCCCTTTTGCTTCTAGTCAACTCCATTGGGGAGCAACCCTAGCCAGAGGTTTTGTTTGGTCATGCATTTCAACCCTGGTAATTTTTATTTTCTAGCCAAAAACCCCTATGCTTTATCTATCTGCCTAGACTACTAGCATTTGAAATTTTTGGCCATGACTCATAAAAAGAAATGAATTTTACTTCACAACTCTGTTTATAATTACGCATGCACATGTATTAATATGTACTTATGTATAACCAAATCACAAGTTTCATGCAACACTATTTACCCACACTGCATGAAGTGTATGCTGATGTTTTCTATTCTATACCATTTTTCAAAAAAAGGAAAGAAAGAAAGAAAAGAAAAGCTGGTCACACTCCACTAAATTGGTTTTATAACTCACTAATGGGTCACACCCACAGTTTGAAAAGACTACTGTTAGTTGCGGCCCACTTCAATGGCCTCCCACTTCATTTAGCCTCTGCTTTGAAGGAAATAGACATATTCTTGAATAGAGAGATTCTTCTAATTTCTTCTTGCCCTTAGATTGCTCCCAGATTCAACTTCACAAAGCACGTGAGTCTCACCTTTCTTAGAGAATGTTTAACAGGATGCACTAGGAGAGCCTAGGATGGAGTGGGTCAGAATTTTTCCATGTCCAAATCTCATCTTCTGGGAACCCTCTGGTCTCTCTACTTCTGTGTATATTAACCTTGGTTTGAGATAGAACACGTGGCTTTGCCAGCCCTCCAGGCTCCAGGGTGAGGTGTTCAGCCATCCTGAATTATAGGCCATAGGAAGAAAGGACCTCTCTTAGCAAAGCCATATTCCCTTCACTTTCTGCTGGAAAACAGACCACCTTCAGCCCATCTCTTATAGTACTTTATTGAAAGCTGCCAGAAGTAGCCAATCCACCGCAACATCCTGAATTTTTTCTACAAAATTAAGCTTTGATTGGTACTCGGTCTGCGTCCCTAGGTACAAAAAGCAACAGTTTCGCCCACTGTGTAGTGAAGACCTCCAACTTCTCAGCCTGGGGTCTGGCCCCCTTGTTGGCTGCCCCCGCCCTCCTCCACTTACAATTCTATAATTTAGGGGCTATTTCTTACAATGCTTTCTGGTCCAAACTCCCATTTCTCATCTTGAAAGTTAGCCTTGCTTGTCCAAGCCCTCCTTGTCCTAAGGGAACGGCCTTAAAGTGAATAGCTGTCAGCAGATCCTTGTTAATGTGTTAGAATTGTCAAAGGAGCACCACCACCACCTCTGCAGTGTCTGGGTTTCAGTGGAGAGACTCTTGAAGGTAGAAACAGTCGTCAAGATCCAAAGGGCTACATCTAATGGTGGGATTTCAGGCACAGGACTGAAGGCAGGAAGATGGAGTGGAGAAAGTAAGCCTTTTGAAGCCAGGCAACCCTGGATTTGAGCATTGGCTTCGTCACGACTATGTGGACTTTAACCAGTTACCTCTTTAAGCCTCAGTTTTCTCGTCTGTGAAATTGTGAATAACAATACCTCCTATAATTATGAAGGCTAAATGGAAGATATGAAGCACCTAGCACTGGGATAACCATAGAATAGGTGCCCCCCAAAATGTTGGTATACCTTTCTAGAAGCACTGAGGTGGTAGAAGGTGGGAGACGCTGAAAGAAGCCAAGCATGGATAATGGGCACTGGGACCTGGTAATCTTGGGGCCGAGGTGGCCCTTGGATCCCTAGGATCAGACTTAATGGTCCCCCTCTGGGCACCAACTCAACAGTGTTTGCTGAGACTTGGAGATGAGGAGCAGCAGGATCAGGGTTTGGTTTCTTCAGTGACTGGTCCTGACTCTCCAGGTGTTGACTTCCCCAAGGAAAAACAATGCTCAGAGTTGGTGGCCAGCAAAGAGGCCTGGAGAGAGAAGCCAAAGACAGCTATCTCTGTGACTTTAGACCCTTTTGGAATAGTACAGCAGAACCTTGGATCCCAGAGTGGAAATAGCAGTCACTCTCTGCCTGGGAGCAAAGGTAGGCTGACCATCCACCTCATGAGGTGGCGAAGCTTAGATTCTTGCAGAAAATCACCAAATGAGCCTGCCCAATTTTTGATAACTTAAGGGAAGATTCATAAAGAATACTGAAAATATAACTTCAGTTAATAAAATTTGAACTTACCTTCAACCTTAGCGTTAGACCAGTCACCAAATAGCCTCAGAAAATGAGTAACATATTCAAAATCTACCCTCTTAAAAGTTTTTTTTAGAAGTCCTGGTCATGCGGACAGCTACTTGCTTTAAATCATCTTCTCTAGAAATATAGAAATTGACACCCTTCTACCCTGTCTGTAGGAACCAAGACCTCCCATCAGTGTTTGATCCTGCTTTCCGTCTTGTGCATTTGTGGCTCTCGCCTCCTTGCCTCACCCCAGTAGTTCACACAGTGGGTGTATGTGATTATAGCCTGTGGGGGTTCTTGCTTAATTATAATTACTCACATTAAAGCAACTCCTTGGACGATGTCTCATTCTCCAGGCTCTAACATGGACATGGGCATGGATAGACGCAGGCCATGTGTATCATGGCCTGAGATTTCTAATTTCTAGAAGGCATCTTTATGGAAACTGGCAGAAATTTTTGTACTATTTCAGGGCTTTTGCTAACCCTCAACTAGAACTTGTTCTTTATTTCCCAGCCATCTTCAGGATCAGGTGAAAGGTCTTATGTTATTCCTTCCTAGGCATATAAAATGGCTTCCTTCTTCCCTTCTTTCTGCCAGCTTCTCTCCCTCCGCTCTTTGTTCTTATCCTTTCTCTTTTTCCTGTCATCTTTCCTCTTCCCTCCTGTTGTCCTCCTTTTGGTCCTTCTTTTTCCCTAACTCGTTCTCTCTCTCTCTCTTTTCTTTCTCTCTTCTCATCTCTCTCCTTCCCTCGCCCTTTCTCCCATGACTAATTTAGCTGGTTTGCTGCTGCACTGTTAAATTTGTTTTATCATTTTGAGTGTGTGCCCAGAGACTTTCAGGCAACGGGCAAACTTTGAAAATCCCTAAGACAGTACCATCCAAGGTGCAGGGCTTCTGCGGGTGCCGGGGTGTGAAGTGTGTGGAATGTTTCCAGGGTGCAGAGGAGAACTGACATGCCTGGCTCTAGAGGGGCTGCAGACCCCCTATCTGGTCAGCCAGGCCCCTGGGGGCAGTGGCTGGGCACCCTCGAGCAGCTCCTCTTGATGTAGAAAGAAAGTGGTGATGTTTGAAGAGCTCCTCTCTGCTCCACCCTTCATTAAACTCCCCCTTCCCACCCTATTAGGAAAAGCTTTTATTTAAAAAAAAAAAAAATCCTTCCTGTGTGGTTTTCTTGTCATCTTTTTAATTTATGAGACCAAGACTCCCATAGTTCACTGAATTAAATCATATCTCCCGCCCCATCTCTTCCACCCATTTTTCTCTGTCTTCCTTTTTTATAGACTCCTCTGTGGATTCCTGCCTCTATTTCTCTGGTTATCTCATCCTTCTCTTCTCTGCTGACACCCTGCCTTATTTCTCTCTCTCTTCTCTCTCTTGAGGTGGGGTGTTGTAGGCAGACAGGAACAGAGAAAACTGGGGCACTCTGGAGGCAAGTTTGAGAAACGTGCCCACGGCATTTTTCTGGAGCATCCCTAAAAATGGAAGAAAAGACAATGAGACACCCAGAGCCACAAGTCCAAAATTCTGCAACAGCAAACCCGCTCTCCAGCCAGTCTTCAGTGATTCTTGAGAGAGGAGAGTCAGTGGGCTTTGGGGTCAGGAAGAACTGAGTCTGAATCCAGGCTTCATCACTTGCTCCTTGGTTGCACGAACATGTTAAACCTTCTGAGCCTCGGTTGTCCTATCCGTAAAATGTAGAGATAGTCACACTTCTTGGAGTTCCAAGGACAGAATGAAATAGCAACTATGACAAGTGTTTGGAATGTGTTAAGCACACGGTGAATATTAATTTCTTTCTTTCATCTCAGAGAATATTGAATCTGTGAAGACTTAGGGTAAATAACAAAGAGTGGCAGTTGAAGCTGGTGAGAGCACAGCATTTCATGTGTTGGTTGGTGCTGTTTCCTGCGGATGGCAAGAGCCTACAGGTCAATTTTTATTCTGGGTATCCTGTAGTAACTGCGTTCGATTCTTTAATGTTTAAATCGTGCCTGCTTTCCCTTAGCTGGCATGATGGTTAGACCTCCCACTAGTGTGCTTATTTATTTTTTTTAATTTCACTAGCAATGTGTGAAAGCATTCTTATGGGAAAAAGGCAAAATCAAACGCAACAGGATAAAACAAAAATGCCCCTTGGCCATTCCCAGAAGTCCTAACTCTGACCTGGAGGTAATAACAGCTTGGTGTGTGTCCTTTCAGACCAAAAGGAAAAACTTTCATTCACACACATATATGTACACATAGATTTATTTTGTGTATAGATTTATTTTGTGATTTTGATCATAAAATGTATTCTCACTGTTATTATTTTGCAACTTGGCTCTTTGTTTCTTTATTAGTTTAAAATGTTCTGGAAATCTTTTCTTGTCTTTATCGAGAGCTCCATCTCATTTCTTCCCCCTGCTGTAGTGCCTTCCATAATTCTCCCACTAGAATAGAGGGATGTTGTCTTTTTCATTTCTTTATCCCTTGAAGCTCTAACATGACCTGTCATATAATAGGTATTTTACTACTATGTTAACAATTACAAATGTTCCCTAAATGATTGAATGAATTAATATGGATATACCATATGCATTTTTAACCATTAACCCTTCCCCTACTGATGGACATTTAGGTTAGTTCTTCTTTTAAAATCTCTATTACAAACAACACTGGAGTGAACATCATTATGCCTGCCTTGTTGTGCGCATAGCCATGGATTTTTCTAGTGTAGTGTAGGTCCTAAGAAGTGGAATTGCTGGGGTAAGGGAGAGTTCTTTTTTTAAAAATTGATCCATGTTGCCAAAATGTCTTCCAAAGACAGTGGTGCTAATCCACAATCCTACCAATAATGCCTTTTCTTAGATGTCTTTTTGATGGTATGTTTCCAAAATAGTCATATGTAGTTCTTTTCTGTTTTGACTTCAGAGAAGGAGGAGGAAAGAGGGTAATTAGAAAGAAATAAGGGAGGTACAGAAATTCATTCATTCACTCATTTTTCCAATCATTGATTCCATTCTAGGCTCTGCTCTAAATGCTGAGAACATAAAGATAAATGAGACCTGCTACACACCCCAGAGGATTTCATGGTCTGGACTTAACACTTAGATACTCAATTCTTAAAATGCAATAGCATCAAGAGACATGACAACTAAATGCATAGTCTGATCCTGGACCAGGACAAATAATAGCTATAAAGAAAAATATTGGGACATATGGTAAAATTTAAATGTGGCCAATGGATTAGATAATTTCCTATCAATGTTAAATTTCCTAATTTAGATCATTGAACTGCGCTTACGTAAGAGAATGTTCTTGTTCTTAGAAAGTACATGTCAAAGTGTTTAGGGGTAAATACACGTGCTTTCTCCAACTGACTCTTAAATGGTTCAAAAAATATGCATTCATACAACTCAGAGGTTTCTTTGATGAAGGAAATGTTCTATATCTGCTCTGACTATGTGGCAGCTAAGAGCTACGTGTGACTACTAAGGATTTGAAATATGGTTAATGTGACTGAAGAACTGAACTACTAATTTGATTCCTTTTCAATTTCAATAGCCCCATGTGGTTAGTGGCTACCATATTGGACAGCACAGATACAGAGGGAGGGAAAGAATAATAAAATAAATGTGACAAAATGTAAAGAATTGGTGAACCTGTATAAAGGATGTGCAGAAATTCTTTGGATTATTCTTGTAATTTTTCTTTAGGTTTGAATTATATATTTTTTAATTACATAATAAATGCAACGTCAGGTCAGGGAAATTCAAATTAAAATATCACTGAGATATATTTTATTACAATTAAATTGTCACAAATAAATAAAATTATAGTATCCAGGAGCCACAGAAAGGACACGCTCAGACATTACTGTTGGGTGTGCAAATAGGCACAACCTTTTTTAATGTATCCTACAGAAATACTTGCACAAGTACATGAGAAAACATATAAGGATGTTCATTGCAGCTTTATGTGTAATACCAAGAAATTGGAGACCGTCGAAATGTTTAACAACCAGAGAATAGTTAAATGTATTTTGCTTTGTTCTGATTCTGGATTACTATAAAGTTCTTCACCAGATTGAGGTAAATCTTTATGCATTGGCGTGGAAAGGTGTCCAAGATAGATTGTCGGGTGAGAAAAAAGCAATTTGCCAAACAAAATGTTTAGTATGATTGCATTTTTGTAATAAAAACACTAAAACTACATACGCACACACACTCTCACTCACATTTATAAGTACATATGTACATAGGCAAAAGTTTGGAGAAATACACATGAAACAGTTACCAGAGCATTCTCCAGAAATTCCTTGAGACCTGTGGAAAGACCACCCAGCTCCGTCTCTCGAGTCCTCGGGCTGGCTGTGGAGGGTCCTCTCTGAGGCGCCTGTGCTGTAGCAGCAGACGTGCCGTGGGGCAGCCAAAAATCTCAAGCTGGTGCCCATCCGCTTGTTACCTGCACCTCCAGGCCTGCACCACCAAATCTCTGGAACATGCCCCCTCACAGGGCCGGCCATTTCCAGGCCCGCATGATGCCCCTCCCCATGGCCACCAGGCCTGCAGGGCAGGCAGGGTCATTATTGAGTTCCAACGAAGGGAGTGTTTATTATTGTTGTCGGTTTGATACTGATCCCAAAAGGACCTAATCAACAGGTAATAAGACCTCATGGGAGCGATTAGAAACCTCAACTTTAACCCTGTTATAACCACAGCAGAGAAAGCCAGAGTCACTGCAGTACTGTGTCCCTCACTCTACAGGGCCTGATGGGGAGGAGACAAGGGGCAAGTAGGGGAGAGCCAGAGAGGTACTGGTGGGTGTGCTCAGGGATGGGCTGCAAAGGGAATCTGGGAGGGGGACACATCCAAAATTGAGTCTACCCCATAACGTACACCACCACCACCATCATCATCATCATGCTTAATTGAAGAGCGGTGCTGGGTACACAAAGCACAAAAATAGTGAAGCCATGGTCCTGGCCCCAAGATGCCCACAGACATGGGAATATAATAGGAGCTACACTACAGGATAGGTTTGTTCGGGGCACAGGGGTGGTACAGGCGAGGGAATTATCAACCTTGTTGGGTTGAGTGAGGGAAGGCAAGAGCACCAGTAAATTGCTATCTTGCAGTCTGTAGATGTGACAGTATCTGTTGTTTGGGCCTAAAGGGCTTATATTTAGACACCCACTTCTTTGTCTTTGAAGCTGCCTTAAATCCTGTTTCTTTCTTAATAAGTTTGGATATAAATAAATAAAACTAACTAGTAATTAATTTAAAAATACATACTTAAATATTTGCTTTTGGGTGTTGCAAGTGACTCACCTGCCAACTAATTAGATGAAAAGTTAGTCCCATCCATTAGCAAAATTTAATAATGCCTGATAAGATAACAGCGTTGTGACCCATTTCTCATTACCCACATGGCAACCAAGTGTGTTGTTACATAATTATCCCATGAGAACACCCTTGGAACTGGACCGACTAACTGCACCCCAGCACATCATCAACGTTGTTGATGGACAGTTGATAAATATTTTGATTACTTAAAGTCTCCAGAGCAGGGCCTCTGTGATGGATGATGGAGACAAAGTCACATTTGCAAAGGTCACATTGGCCCCCTGTTTTTTCTAACTTGCACAAAATTACAACAATCTTTCTTGTTGCACAAAATTTTGCATTTTGCATAAAACTGCTGGAAATGTCGTATCAGCTTGGTCAACAGGTTTGACCAGGCCCAGGAGCACAATAAAGACAGTGAAATTGGACAACAGCACAGCAGCCGTCACTCTGCTCAGTCTTTTATTGCCTTTGAAGAGCATCACACTTAGAGAAGGAGAGTTTGTACATTCACAACTCGCTTGATCCTGGATTCTCCTTCTCCTAGAGCAGAAGTCCTGAAACCGAAACTAACACCATATAAAAACCAGTGTGCGTTTGAAGTCTTCTCAGAGCTGGTAAAGAATTTCAACTTCATTAAATAAAGAAGAAACGTAAAATTACACAGATTCTTATTTCACAAGCACTCATGCAGCCATATAGGACCTGGCGCTGGATGTGAAAAAAAGAACAAGGTGAGATCCTTGCCCTTAGAGAGCGTGCACTCTAATTGAAGGAAACAGATATAATTGGAATGTGATGAGAAAGGTCAGGCAGTAGCAGAAGCTCAGGGAACTAACAGGAGAAATTTCTAACATGGCTTGGAGGAAAGTGGTCTGGGAAAGCTTCAGAGGGACATTTGAGCTGTGCTTTGGATGATGAGAAGATTCCCCTGGTTCTGGTGCTGGTGTTCCAGGAAGAGGGCCTTATGCAAAAGCACAGAGGTGAGAGAAGGTAGGTCAGCATGCACATGGGAGAGTGGGAGAGATGTGGAGGCAGAAGGATGGCTGGATCCAAAGAAGCCTCAATCATAAAGGTCTTGAAGGCCATGAGAAAAATCTTTGACCTAGAAGACCATGGAAGCGTTCAGTTTTTTTTCTTTTTTAGAATTAACAAATAGAAATTGACTGTTAAAACAAAGTGGCCAAGGATATATTTATGTAAGAGTTTTTGTCATCAAGCACACTGAATGGTGGCTGACTATCACAATATTTTCTAGTCCTGTTCCCTCTGCAGGTCACTTGTATCATCTTGTGAGCTCTCAGATGGCCCAGTGACAGACTTGTCTGACAGGCCCACTACCTTCAGGGAGCTCACGGTCAGGTGAGGGACAGCCTTGCATTTGATCACTCAACAGCGTGATGACGGAAGCCAACGTAAAATGCTGTGGAAGCACTTAAGGGGACAGAGGACAGGGTTGAAGGGTGGCCAAGGAAGGCTTCCTGAAGTAAGCAACACTTGAGCTGCACGTTGAAAGTTGACTGAGAGCTAACAAGTTGAAGAGGATTCAGAGTCAGGTCTACACTGAAGTCCACTGTGGCCCAGAGGGGTTGTTCTCTGGAGACCCTGTTTGTTCCCATTACTTTTGTATAGCACGGCCCATGAACTATGAGCCAGCCTGCCTTAACTGGTGAACACCTTCCCTTCCCCCTCTCTCAAAAAGAAAACATGCTCACTCCTTTGCTGAGAGATTTGCCCAAATGGTCATATTTGAATCCATAAGTAGGACATAATTCCAGAGTGCAGAGACTGAACGTATCATTTTACCCATTTATTGTGGCAATGGTCTCAATGGCTATTCTTCTGGAGACTTGCTCATGCTCAGGTGAAGACAGGTGCATTTCATAACCTAACCTATCAAACTGCTTTGTCCCAAAGAGACTTGGACGGTTCCTCCTCTGAGGTCACCATCACCAGATGTTCCATGAGAAGCCATGAGACAAGGAATTTGACAGAGGCATCAGGATACCCACAGTTAGCTTGGACTTTGGCCAAATTAATAAATTCCTTGTGTTGGTTTCTACAGCTTTCTCACAGTATCTGCCAGGACAACCCCAGTTTGGTCTGAAGACCGAAGAAGATGATTCTATGTAAAATATCTCTGTAAAGAGGTCTACAAATAAAAGGTGGTGTTATTTCATTAAACTCAGAAAGCATTCGTCAAACACTTAGAATTGTCCAGGTCCTATGACTGGGACGAAAAGAGTCAGGAGACATAATCCCCACCCTGAGGAGTTCATGGACTCACAGAGGAGTTCAGACAGAAAAACAAATTAACTGTAATTCAATATGAAAAGTGCTATAATAGAGAGAGGTTCAAAGTGCTGTGGAAACATGGGGGAGGAAGTAATTAATTTTCAGCAAGTAGCTGCGAATGGGTGGTGAAGGTGAACAGAGGTGCTGCAGGTAGAGGGAGCTGCTCTAGGACAGGCCTGCAGGAATGAGGGCTCAGTCTTGTTGAAGGAAGAGGGAGGGGCTAGTATGGGGTGATTGAGTGTGAGGCACATGGGACAATGCCTGGAGATGAGGCTAGAGACCTGAGGTGCTCTTGGCCCAGGATTTTAAACCTTATCAAGTAGAACTGGGAGCCACTGGAGGCCTTTACACAGATGTACGTGGAGGGACACCGGGATCCAATGGCTACCATTCATTGAGCACCTAACATGTGCTAGGAACCATATTAAGCACTTACCTGTGTTTTCTCTTTTGACCTTTACAAGAACCTATGAGATAGGTGCTATTATTACTCCCCTTTCACAGAAGATGAAATTGAGGCTTTGAAAGAGTAGGAACTTACCCAAGATCCCCCAATAAGTGACAGAGCTGAGGTTCTGACCTTAAGCCCAGGTTATACATGTTTTTTAATTTTCATCTTAACAAATGCAGATCAACTAAAAGACACAAATACCAAGGAGAGAAAGGCTAGCTGTGATTATGATTGTGGCAGTGCTTCGGAAGGTCGAAAAAGTCTATGCAGATATCCCTACATGTCAGCAGTGGGCCTGCGATTAAGAAACTCACCTATTCAATTCAACAAATGTTTTTTGAAGCACCAGCGTCACACAAGGTCCTATAGGAAAGCAAAGATGATTTAGAGCAAAGAAACTCACTTCTGGGAGCTTCAAGTCCAGTGGAAGAAATAGATTAGCATGCAGAAATACATTCCCAGAAAATGAGTCTGGAAAAGAGGAGGAGCATGTCCCCTGGATTTAGAGGTTGGAAGAGGCCGCATTTGAGATGCGTCTTGAGGCTAGCTCACGTGAATGCTTCCCTTTTCTTACTCTAGAGGTGCAGAAGCGAGGATGGAAGAAACAGGACTGAGGAAGTAGCACCCAATTAGTGAGGGGCTCATCGGGAGGGGTAGTGAGCAGAGTGAGGATGATTGGAGGGTTGAGGCTTGAAGCCTGGGGCCTGCAGAGCAGTGGTGTCATTAACAGAAATAAGGAAGTCAGGAAGAAACCAATCTCAAAACAAAATTGAATTCAGAAGAAAGGCTAAACCTCTTTGTGGCACTCAGTTGATTTCTCTCAGAGCAGTGGTTCTCAACCAGGGGTGATTTTGTGTCCCATGGGACATTTGGGACTGTCTGGAGACTTTTTCAGTTGTCCTAAGTGGGGGAGGGAGGGTACTACTGATCTCTAGTGGGTAGAGGCCAAGGATGCCGCTACAATGCACAAGAGAGTCCCCATCACAAAGAAATATCTGGCCCCAAATAGTGCCAAGGTTGAGAAAACTTTTGGGCATTCCCCAAAGTATGACCTAAGCATCGTATGAGAAAATGGAGAAATAAAGATAATTCAAAGGCCATTAACAAATAGATTGCTTCTCAAAGTACATATTTCTAGTTGTAAAAATTGTAGAAAGGGTAACAGAGAGCTTTGTTTGGGATTCCGGAATGCCTACCTCTGATGACTGCACTCCAGGCCCCCAAAGAGCTAATACACTTTACTTGGATTCCTTCTTTCTCCTGTCAACACATTGGGTGGGGAGAGGGTGAGACCACCCCCTCATTCCTCAATCACACCCTCCCTCCATACACACGCAGCAAAGGAGAAGCCCTACAGAATTCCGCTCATCTTCCTTACTCAATAGAACAATATCTTATTAGCATGGTAGTCATATTACTCATGCCAAAAGACAAGGTCCTCAACTTTATGAGCAATTCTGGGAGGTGTAAAGCCCACCTTAGAAATTCGGACTTGTCAGATCTTAGATGGGGCCCAGAAATTTACGTATTTAACTAGTACCCTTAGAAATTCTGATAAGATGGGCCATGGGCCACAACTGAGAAACCCTTGCAATTGGGGCGGGAGACGAAGGAGAAATGAAGCAGGGCAGTTTGCATCAGATTGGGCAGGACAAAAGCAGGCAGGCTCTGAGTGCTGGGGTACTGAGCAGACAGGTTTCCATGGTAGAAAATGTATGCAGGGCCTGAGAAAGGTCTGAAGCACAAGAGGAAGGACATGGCGGATCCCAAGAATGGATAAAGAGGACAACAACAGGTGGTGCCGGGGACCAGTTGTTTTTTCTGATGTTTTACCCTCAGAATCTTTTCTCTGGAGAATTCTGGAAATTCTAACTTGTAAACCAAAATCTGGGAGATGTTCTGATTTAAGTGGGGTGAAAGGGCTCTCTTGAACTCTGCTACTTTCTGACATTTCTGAGAGCCAAATTCTACCAAAGAGTTGCAAAGTGAATCAAACCCAGCAGACACTCTTCAGCCAGACCAAAGAGGAAAAAAGGCACACTCATTGTTCAGGTCACGTCATCTCCTGAGGATCTAGTGACTGAGGTTTATTTGTTCATTTGATAAATGTTTTTCTGAGTACCGAGCATGGGCCAGGGACTCTTCTAAAATATAAGTCGTATGCTGTGACTATCCATCTACTGTCCACCTTTTCATTCTTCCTCTGCTCATTAGCCCAACTCTCAGAAGTGAGGAAAAGAAACTAAGTGAAACTCATAGTTTGGTTACTTGCTAATTTTAGTGAGCCATTTGGTGGTGGAATCCTGGAAACTGTCAACAGTAAAACCCAAGGCTTCTCTCACATCTCCTTCATCTGAATTCTCCTTGTTCTTCATCTTCGCATGTAATGGGCTGATTATTATGGTGAGATGGTGAACCTGTAAATAATATCTCAAGTCCTCAAGACAATGTTCCTAGGAAAAGGAATTCCAGGGGAGGGGCTCCAGATAGCAGAAGCGAAAGTTCCATTGGGATCACACTAAAGCATGGCGGATGCTAATGGCAGACTGAGGGACCCAGATCAAGATGAACATGAGACCTGTTCCTGCTCCCTCCCTACCCTACCCCACTCCACTTCTGTTTCTACTGAGAACAGGACACACAAAGCTCACCTCTTAATGTTTCCAAATAATGCTGTTTTAAGAACCCAGCTGTCTGGTGTATGACAAAAATTAAAAACCCCAACAACAAAAATTACTATTCAAAGAAAAGTATTATTTTAGGATGACATTATTTTTTAAATTCACATTTTTCATTTGTTATAACATGTAGCAGTTCTGTGAACACATAGATAAGAGGATACAATAGATATTTGACAGTGTAGTTCTCAGAATATTTGCATATCCAAGAGATTATTTCAGCAAGCATACTTAGACTGACCCTATTAACCATTCACAATATTTTGTCTTGAATCCAATTCACACTCTGTAGACATGTCCAATTCACATTTCAGCTCTTACGCTGTTTTCCCTTTCATATTTTATATTAGGAAATAAATCCATAACATCAAATTTCATGACAACATCTGCTCTGGTGACATGATTGAAAGGGAATTTCACTCATGCCAGGTTATTCTGTTTCTTAATTTGTTCTTTATCATACCTGAGAAGCAGGCTGTTTTATCAAGTCCAATATAGAGAATGGAAGCTACTGGTGCAGAATTCACAACCGGCACCAGCCCCAGCATTCTGGAGGGTGACTGTAAGAGTCCTCTGAGGTGGCGTTATTGGCAGGATGACCAGAGAGTAATTCCAAGGCATGAATGTCTTGCCACCTGTGCTCAAGCCAGTTCTGCCAAGTTAGCAAGCAGAGCATTCAAGATAAAGGTAGGGGCTAGCCCAGTGGCGCAGCGGTTAAGTTCACACGTTCCGCTTCTCGGCAGCCCGGGGTTTGCAGGTTGGGATCCTGGGTGTGGACATGGCACCGCTTGGCAGAAGCCATGCTGTGGCAGGCGTCCCACATATAAAGTAGAGGAAGACGGGCATGGATGTTAGCTCAGGGCCAGTCTTCCTCAGCAAAAAGAGGAGGATTGGCAGCAGTTTGCTCAGGACTAATCTTCCTCAAAAAAAAAAAATAGAGGTAGCTCAATGTATATAATGTGCAGTCACTTTTTTATGAAAAAAAATGTGATGGTCAAAAAACATTAGTCCTTATATACTAGGGACTCATATTCTTGTACACCAGTGTTCATAGCAGCACTATTCCCAATAGCCAAAAGGTAGAAACAACCCAAATGGCCATCAACAGATGAATGGGCAAACTAAATGTGGTATATCCATACAGTGGAACATTATTCAGACACAAAAAAGAACAAAGTTCTGATATATGCCACAACATGAATGAACCTTGGAAATATTATGCTAAGTGAAATAAGCAAGACACAAAAGGACAAATATTATATGATTCCATTTATATGAAATATCCAGAATAGGCAAATCCGTAGAGATAGAAAGTAAATTAGAGGTTCCCAGGGGCTGGGGCAGGAGGGAGTGAGGAGTTAACGCTTAGTGCATGCAGAGTTTCTGTTTGGGGTGATGAAAAATTTTGGAAATAGATGGTGGTGATAGTTACACAACATTGTATATGTGACTAATGCCACTGAATTGTACACTTTAAAAATGGTTAAAATGGCAAATTTTATGTTAGATATATTTTACCATGATGAAAAATTAAATAATTAAATTTATAAAGGTAAAACCTAAAACCAGATGATCAAAGTGAAAAAAAGCATGAAAGCTAGAACTGAGAAATTCAACTAACTGAAGGTAGAAAACAGAGTGAGCAGTCATCTCAGAGCTGCTCAATTCACACTGTCCAAAAAGAAACATGTCTGTTGTCTTCCTCCTGCCTGGGCTTCCCCTGTGGATGTTTACAGCACAGATTTGTTGCTGCCTTTCGAGACCTCATCTCCGACGTTTAGGGCCATGGCGCCTGTTTTCTCCAGCTGAGCTCCCCTCTGCGCCAACACACCTGACGTGAGATGAGGCTCCAGAAGCAAGCCAGCTCCCCAATACGCTTCTGCCTGGAGGAGGTGTTTTAACAGATGTCACGTTCTCTGCCTTCTCCCAGCCCCGCTTCCCTCCCACCAGCAGAACATCAGCTTCACCTACTGCATACTAGGAATTGTGTTTTCCCCATTTAAGGGATACCATAAGTGAGCCTGTGGAACGTAGGGAGGTCTCCTGAGTTGACGGGCCATGAAAGGCCTACCCATCTCTCAGCCTCCAGCTCCTGCTTGCTGTCAGAAGGAGAAAAGGTTACTTTCTGGAGCCGTTATGGGAGCCCAAACCCAGCTCCGGCAGCAGGAGCAGGCAGGATGGCAGTAAAGTTTCCATATCCCCCGGGGATGTAATCACATTCTCCAGCCAGGTGCTGGGAGTGAGGCTTGTGGCTTCCAACCTTCTTGGCCCGAGGCCAGAGTTTCCAGGCCTCCCTGCACCCTTCAGATCCTTCCCATCATCTTTCCAACCAGAAGCTTGTTAAGCTTTTCCTGTGCTTTTATTCAGATTTCAAGGCACCCTCTGTGTGTTCAACTTCAAAGAAAGTTTGCTGCAGTCAGTGCAATTCTGTAACAAGTGGAAGCTCCAAACAGCTCTGTCGAAAATGGTTTTGTTAAAATGAATGGGGCTGGGAGTCTTCCCCCACCTTTTCTTTCCAATGAAATTGCATTTGTGTCTGGATTAACTTGCCCGATATCAACCCCCAAATTTTTAAAGATGAAAAGAGAACAGCCACACAATATTTAAAATGTGAAATGATTACAAAATGGCACCAGGCCAATGTTTATGAATCATTGAATATGATCATAAAATCATAAAAAATAATCACCAAAAGGTAAATAAATTACCCAGCTTACGGCTTATTTTGTGTAGGGTCGGACACAAAAGCTGCAGCCATGAATGATTTATGCCTGTTTTAACAATAATACTCATTTTACTGAAAGATGGTCAGCACTTGGGCTGCTGTGGGCAACATGCCAGTTGTCGAAAGGTTAATGTTTCAGCAGCAATACACTAAATTATGAATAATACCGGTCCCAAAATGGAAGGTTATTAGCTCAGTATGCTTAATTAGCCCAGCTAGAACTTTGCCATCAAGTAGCAGTCCCCATTACTGCGGCACTAGCGATGATGGGGGATGGCAGCCTTGGGCTTCTAATGCCAGAATGGGGGCAGGTAGAGGCACGAGGGGTGTGGGGTGTGTCCTTTACTTTCTTTTCATTTGGTGTCAGGGAAGCATCTCAGAAGCTGGTTTTCAGGATTTTGGACTCTCCTACGGTTTATCTTTGAAGACTTCCCAGAAAGAAAGAGCAGAAATTATTTGGGAGGGGCGTGGTAGTCAGCCTTGTGGACCCACCATGATTTGCTTCCACATCTGCATGTTGCTTGTTAGCTCAAGACCTACCAAAGAACATAAGGTACCATTCACCAGCAAAGCTGATCCATCAGCACTGACCCAACACAGGTTTTTATTGAACAGCTACTATGTCCTGGGCATATACAAAGCAGTTGACAAGACAAACACATTTTAGATCGAAGGGAGGGGACAGCCCGTAAACGACCAAACTACGCCATTAGTGCATTAAGTACAGCCACGTGACTGCTTTGAAGGGAAGGTTTAGAACGCCAGCACCTGGACTGGAGTCGGGGTAGGGGTTCTTGGAGAAGGCTTCCTGAAGGAAGTGCCATTTGCTCTGATCTCTAAAAGGTGAGTAGGAATTAGTTAGGTGAAACTCTTCCAAGCAAGGAACATCTAAGCCAAAATGGTGGTAGAGAATGATGCAGCCATTGCATAAAAGGGGTTTAGAAGAGCATTGGCCTGCCAGGGCAGTAAGCATGCTGTTGAGCACCCAGCTGGAATGGGTATGTATGTTTGTGCATGTGTGTGTCTCTGTGTGTATGTCCACACCTGGCCCCACCATCTCCCCACTTCCTCGCCCCATCCTGGCTTGGACCTGCCAGGTGCTCCGGTTTAAAACTTGAAGTTTACAGCCAGGAGTAGGGCTGGGTTTACAGCCATGCCATGCCGGCCACGTCCCATGCCGGCTGTCTGCACCACCGCCTAGTTCTACTGAGTACTATTAGTAGCTTGTTTTTCTAAGCCCTAAAATTCATTTTCTTTTCCCGCCTCGCTTCCAGAAAAATAAATAAAAGTGAACACATCACTCATTTAAGACGAGGAATGGAATTTAGGTTGCGTTTTTCTTTCTATTTTTATGATTAGTTAGAATTTTCCTGGGAACGCCGCCAGGAGGGCATTATGGTGAGATAATGTCCTGTATTTAATCAGTACTGCAATGGCGAACTGCGTTCTGTGAGGAGAAGCCGAGTTAACGCATCCCTCTCTATCTGGTCTATTTTCAGGATACGACGGGGTGGCCCGAGATGCAGACGAGACTGAGAGGTGGCAGGGCCCCAGGCTTGTGTGATGGCCCACGGGTGGACAGGACGCAGCTGTGACTCATTCTCTTCATGCAGGACCCATCAGCTCTGAGAGCCCTGAAACCCCCAAAGGAGCTGCATGAACAGGGCCCCCAAGCAACCAAAGTGATCGACCTTGGTGGACACTTTTGGCATCTTCCTCTGCATCTTTCAGACGTCCGTTGGCCTGGACACACTTCTTGCTTTCAGACGTGCATCCCTCCCCTTTGCAACCCAAACCCAATGTGCGCAGGGGAAGCACAAGGCTTCTAGGGGAACCTGGAAGTCAGCAACAGGTAGGACCGGATCGGCTCCTTCACTCTGCATGTGCATGGTCATCCAGAGATCCCCAGAACCTCCACTGGAGGTGACAGCCGGTGGTGTGCAGTTTCCAGAGTCGTTCTTGTTTTCTGAGATGATTGATCCATCACTGAAGAATGAAAGAATCCCTGGCAGTGGTAAAATAGAAAAGGCTATCTTAGAGAGATGTCTTAGAGAGATGTCTGAAAGGGAGGAAGAAAATGAGGACCCAGGGAAAAAGGAGAATGGATTTAGCCTCAAGGAAGGGAGAACAGAGAATAGGCGAATGGATCAGATTGACTTTCTCTGCAGTTAGCGCTGGTGGGCAGGAGGACAGGAGCATGTGGGGCACGCAGATGCTTTCCCATTTACTGTTGTCCCTATTAAATGTGGGGTCTGCAGGAGCCGTCTGTTCAGGTAAAGGCAGTGGAGAGAACAGGATGCCCCAAGCAACCCATAAATAGCAGGGTGAAGACAAAGTGTTTATTACTTAGCCTCATGAAGCCCATATAATGCTCTCCCAGGGTGCGAGAGAGCAAGAGCATGTGTGAGCTGGCCCATGTGTGTCCCGGGAGTGGGAGTCCCAGACCTGGTGTTCGCGCTTGGCTTGATTCTATGAAGGCGTCTATTTGATGGAACGTACGGGAACAGTTCATAGCCAGCCCAGCAAAACTTGTGCGGAGACAGAGCTTTCTTTTTCTCTTTCCTTTTCCTGTTTGCAGTGAGAATGAGGCCTTTCTCTTTTCGGCCCTTTGCTCTCCCCAAAGTTGTCTCACGAGGTCATTGCCAGCTGACAGGCTTCCTTTCAGTGCAAGGTTTGGACGGAAACAATGCTCTGTTTTCTGGGGGGCTGCTGAGACTCTGGGCCTATTCCTGACCAGACTGCCCTAAATTTAAATGGGTTATTGTTTTAGTAGGGCTGTCAGTTTCTGCAGACAATTTGGTCTATACGATGCAAGACTTTATCCTTTTATGTGTGTGCGTTTGTATGTATCTTACTGTAGATATACATACCATCACTATTGAGCAGCAGAACAGTGGTTTAATATCATCATGTTTAGTTTCAAGCCAGGTTCAGCCACATTATAGCTGTGTGTCCTCTCTAGCTGGGCATTAGCATCCTCGGTTCAGACTAGTTTACCTATAAGACACCTTCTAGTTCAAATGTTCTTTAACTCTGTGATTGAAAGATATTGCATTACCATGTTCAATAAAAGCGTAAAAGCACTTTCTCTGAATGGCTTATACATTGGCAGAACTGATTTCTAAGAGCAAGGATATGTGCTGAATGTTCTGTTGAATCTCCTGAATACTGAATTTACCGGTTTGCAAAGATGAATGGAAACTGGTGGAAAGTAGAAGAGATCTGTGTTGTCAAGTTCTAGGGTCTTAAAAAATCCTGATAGAGGGGGGCTGGCCCCGTGGCTGAGTGGTTAAGTTCGCGCGCTTCGCTGCAGGCGGCCCAGTGTTTTGTTGGTTCGAATCCTGGGCACGGACATGGCACTGCTCATCAAACCACGCTGAGGCAGCGTCCCACATGCCACAACTAGAAGGACCCACAACGAAGAATATACAACTATGTACTGGGGGGCTTTGGGGAGAAAAAGGAAAAAAATAAAATCTTTAAAAAGATTCCATTTAAAAAAAAATCCTGATAGAGGTACTCAGGGTTATCACCTACCATAATCTTTGTCAGCAGTGGATGATATTTTGAGAATTAAGAAGCACTTTCAAAAGTGACATATTAGGAATTTCTGAACGAGGACCCAGCTCTGCAAATTTTCATCTGATGAGGGACGGCAAACAGATACAAGCAATTCACCAAAACTAAGGTTGACTATTTTTGATCATTATGAATAATGATCAAATGCCATAATATCACATTTCAGAGGCTTTGGAGGAAAGTAGCAGGATAGTGGCAGGACTTAGCAAGCCCCAGCCTCTGGGATACTGGGAACCCTCTGGCGTAGCCAAACTCAGGCTGGTGCTGGCTGGCTCTGCAGCAGTGTCGCCAGCACAGAACTGTGCGCCGGCCTTCCAGGAAGGTAAGTCACTAGCTGGGCCAAGAAAGAGGGATTCCCTGGGATTCTGCCAATGAGTGCAGTGGGAGTCACAGCCCAGCAGCCACTGAACACCACTGCCAACTCGTTTGTAGATCTCTGTGAGGTGGTCTTTCCCAGGCTGGCTAGCCAAAATCCTTTTTGGAAGAGCCTGACACTGCTGCCTGCCTGGTGAGTAGTCTTCACTGCTTCTTCAACATACCTACCCACCTTCTTGCCTTCCTTCTCCAAACATTTATTGAACGTATGCTATGTGGCAGACACTGTGCGAGGCACACAGTACTCATAGACTTAAACAAATGATCCCTGAGCTAAAAGTAATTTTTGCCTCATGAGAGAGATAACTAAGTAGACAATCACCAATATAGTTTAAATAGGGTTATGTACACTGAACTCACAGAGCACAGAATAGGAAGAAAGTGACTTGGCCTAGAGCAGATGTCAAGAAGATGTTTTGGGTAGATATTGATGGAGATGGGACAAGGTATTCCCAGGAAAGGAAACACAGCTTATTTGGGAATTATGGGTAGATATTTTGTGGATTGAGTGTAGGATTTGGGAAGAAATCAAGGCTAGAGAGGATGTTGGAGACCACCAACCAGCCTCAAAGCAATCACAGCTTCGGTTCGGGAATATTTCTTCATCCTTATATCCTACAGACAATTTCCCAGGCCTGGACTTTGGTGGGGGGAATCTCCAAATCGTGCCGTCTTTAATAGAAGACTTGATGATCATTATTAAAACCTGCAGGTCAGTGTCTCTCAGAGTGGCATCCTGCCTCTGTGTCTGTAAGGACGAGAGCCTTGCCTGGTGCATTCATCCTATTACCGAATGAATCCTGAGTCACAGGGCTTCTATTGTCAGGAAGCTGTACTCTGATTCATGGCAGTGCATGGTCAATGGATAGTCTGCTCACCACATCCGTGATTTAAGCACAGTGGAGTCCTTGATGTTTCTTGCATTAGACTCTTTGTTCAATGATATAGTTGGTTTCACATTGGCCCAACCCTCTCCTGTTTGATTTCCCCTTGGTAAAAGATGTGCATTGATTGAAGAGATGCGGGTGCATATGTAAAGATGTAATACCATCTTTGCCTTTGGAAGTAGGTGTATGGCTGAAAAGGCTACTGAGATCTGGACCCATGCCTGCATTATATCCACATGCAGAGGCCCCACCCAATCTAACCCTTCCAATGAGCCATGCCTGTCTGCTCTTACCTATCTCTGGCTATATCCCAGCCCCACACTCCTACCATGGGGATTAAGTAGTATGACCTCTCTTTCAGGCCTTATATAAGATCAAGACTCTCCAATGACTAGCCAACATGGCCAGCACTGTAGAGGTTAGAAGACTAGCCTTCTCATGATAACACTAGTTCTTATTGGTGGTTCTGTCTTCTGAAATTGATGTCTCAATATCCCTGATCTCCTGAGCACGTACATCTGACTGCCTTGAACTTTAAGACCTAGTTGATGTTTTAAATCTCATGAGATTACCTGGATTCGTGGCCCCACAACCTCCTTGTATGCACCACACCTGCCTGGTCCCTAAAGATCTGTCTGGTTATGGAGCCCTAATCCTCATTTTTCCCCACTCATTTCTCCCTTGTCCTTCTGCACGCTTAGAGTTGACAGTGAGACAGACTTCATCTAGGTGATTCCTCCTGTATTCTAGGCTATGCATACTTACAGAGATGGTAAGTACAGGTGCATGAAATGAAATAAATCGTAGTCTGCCTCGGCTTATAAACTTTTTGTCCCTTACAACTTAAGACACTTCCTGATCTTTGAACCACGTTAAATCTCATTATGTATTAGAATTTGGCGACACTATTCTTCACTACTGGAAAGAGCCCAGGCTGACATGAACAAAGTATTCTCGTCCATGGAAGAAGATGTATGAATACTACTTGCTTGTAGAGTCCCATAGGATTCTTCTCTGTCAGCCTCCATTTTTAATTAGAGTTGTAATCATCCCTCAACGGGCATCTGGAGGCTTCATTAAATCTACCGGGTTCCCTCTGATATATAAAATTGGTGATGTTTAAAATCTTGGCCGGGGGGCCAGCCCCACGGCCGAGTGGTTAAGTTCGCACGCTCTGCTTCAGCAGCCCAGGGTTTTGCCAGTTCGAATCCTGGGCGCAGACTGGCACTGCACATCAAGCCATGCTGAGGTGGCATCCCACATGCCACAACTAGAAGAACCCACAACTAAAAATACACAACTATGTACTGGGGGGCTTTGAGAGAAAAAGGAAAAATAAAATCTTTAAAAAAAAATCTTGGCCACATCAAAAATAATAGCAAGTTGGAGAAAATGTATCTGTCATCCAGGGGCTTCAGGTAACGTAAGTTCCCCTTTCATTCCTATAGGACCAAGACTTTTCTGTAGTCAGCACAAAAACAGCATCCTTTCCAGCTGGTACATTTGCTTCACGTCCACTTCACATTCCTGGAGCCTTACATCTTTATACTCTCCAGTTACATCTTTAGGAGCTGTTGTTCAGGCCCCTTTTATGACCATGAATGTGGCTCATTGATGCTTCTTGCATGATTCCACTGAGCCTGTGTTCCTCTATCTGTATAGAAGGAGGTTGCCCTCCGAGTGGCGTTCACCAAGGGCCTTTCCAGTAAGCTACTCTGAGGTCAAACCTATAGCTATTGGGAGTGTTCCAGAACCTCTCTACTTCCATTCAGACTCCTGTCCAAAGCAGTCTACTGGGTAGGGCTTCCAACCTTGGTACCCTTGCCTCACCATAGAACTGCGAAGTATCTTATAGTGGTTGTCATCTGTGAATTACTTCACAGATCCACTATAGGTAGTTACATGACCTTTTGAGATGGACCAGTCTTTCCAGGTTTGGGGCTAGAACCATAGGACTAGACCAGGGATTCTCCATAGTGGCACCCTTGATACTTTTTAATTGGAATTTTTTATGGAGATGATTATTCTTGGCATTTTGAGCCAGAAAATTCTTGGGTGGTGGTAGGGGGCTTTCCTACGCATTGTACGATATTTAGCAGCATCCTTGTCCTCTACCCACTAGATTTCAGTGATACCTCTCCCTCAGTTGTGACAACCAAAGTGTCATCAGACATTGCCAACTGTTTCTGGGTGGTGGTGGGAGGCAAAGTCACCTCCCATTGAGAACCATTGCCCTAGACCTCATGCAGAACAGGTATGTAGACCTGGGGCTATGTGGCATTTCCAGTGGGGAAATGTTCTGGAGTATTTGCAGAATCTTCTCTGGCCTATAAGAAACAGGAAAGAAAAGATGTGACCACAAAGAAAGTCACTTGATCCATGGAACCCACGGGACTTTCCACCATTCCTTTATATTTGTTCACCCTCATTATCTTGGATATCAGAGAATTAGTCAGATGTGTTAGCAGTTGTGACATAGAGGGAAGCAGTGATGTAGAGGGAAGCTAGATTTCCTTGTCCAGCCACCTCATGTCCTATTGTAAACACTTTGTCTATGTCGTCTCAAGGGGTCTTGTTAGAATTAAGCCCCTAATAAACTTTGTTTGCATGTTATGCTGACTTAGGTAGCTCCACTAAGCCAATGTTTTTCTGAAATGCTGTTTCCTACGTCTAATTTGGCCATTGACAAAGATTCTGGTAAAGTTGTGATGTTTCAGAAACTGTGTCATCATTCCTCAGTGTTTTCATCACGCTTCGTTTCAAAGAATGCCTTTACTCTAACAAGCTCATTTGAATGAGCAGTGACTAACAGAAACAATTGCACCTGTAGACATCTGTCCAGGCACACCACTTCTTTCATGCCTAGGAAGTAGAGTCTCCCTATATTCACTGCAGAGTCTGCTTTTATCTTGTACAAAAAGTGAAGGTAAGTTGGTGGGAACAAAATGTAAAATTCATTAATTCATTCAAAGAAAAGTCATTGAGTAGGACATTGTGCTAGTTACTGTGAGATATTTAGAGACATATAAGACACAACCTCAGAGTTTAAGAGCTCTTTGCTTAGTAGTAGAGTCAAAAGGTGGACAAACAATTATAATACAAGTCAGGGGTACTATAACCCAAATGCTATAGGCCTTCCACCATTGGTCACAGGAAAAGAAGGTGGATTCGGTGCACTACAGTCCATTGCCCAGCCACAGATTCTAGAATGCATGTGTAAATGGCCCATGAGAATGCTTCATCTCCTTCTCTGACAGGATTGTATAGGCCAGTGGATCAGGCAAATGTGGCAGACAGAGAATAGCTGCACTTTCCCGAGGCACCTGACAAATGACAGTTTGTCCATTTATCCCACAGGAGAGAAGATGAAGCATGAGTTTGTTAGTAATTGGTTGACCGTAGTTGGTGTCAGTATGGAGGGAGATTTCTGGTGCTGTGACATTAAGGTTTTGGTCTTAATCCTTGTGCGGTTGTCATGAAGTCATATGTTGCAGAATAAAGAACTCAACAGATTTTGAAGGGCTGAGGCAATGCACCAAATCTAACAAGGTGGAATATAACAAAAGAAAATGGAAGATCTTGTCTTGGATCCAAAAACCCATCTGCACAAACACAGGAGGAGGGGGCCCGGCTTGGCAACAGATGTTGAGAAAGCATTTTTTTCCCCAAGATTTTGTGTGCATTAAGAATCATCTGGCATACTTGTTTAAAATGTGGATTCCCAGGTGCCACCCCCAGATTGTCAGATTCAACAAGTTTGAGATGGGGCCCAAGAAACTGCATTTATTAATGCTTCCTGGGTTATTCTGAAAGAGAAGCTCCATGGGCCACACTTTGTGAACCACTATCTTAGAGGTTTAAGTTGATAGCAGGAGGATTCCACAATTGTATTGAGCAAAGTGTAATGAGGAGAACAAAGGAAGTGAGAGCTCTATTGTGTTAGCCAGAGCACATGTGGATAACTTACATTTAATCTTGGGCCATGACCCTTTAAGACGAAAGTCAAACTGTAAACAGGGAGGCAAAGGGACTCAGGGCCAGGTCATAAAAAACAGTTGAAGGAACCGGCAGTGCCTAGCTCAGAAAGACCAGAGAGAAGAGGACAGGACAGGAGAAAGGTGGTCTGCATCAGGGAATTAAACTTGCTGTGTGTGACCTCACAAAGTGATATTAGGACCAGTGGGTGGGGGCTACAGGGGAATCAATTTAGGCTCAAAATAATGACCATCCTTCTCCAAGGGTCAGAGCCATCCAAAGGGCTGGAGGTGTTCCATCATGAATTGGAGAAGTTGTTTAAATGGTTCTTTTAGGAAGTTGAGTAGTGAATGAAAGAGTGGGACATTGAATATGTGGTCAAATCAAGGCAAGTTTTGTTTGTTTTGTTTTTAAAAGGAGAGAATAGAGCATAGGTAGGTTTCCAAATAGAAATGGATTGATTGAAGAAAGACGTGAGGGTGCTGGGTGCAGGTGCACCATGGGGACAGTAGGGAGAGATGAATAAGTGCAGGAATAGGGGATTGGAGGGACCTGGAAGTGTCGGGCTCCAGAGCCCAGGAAAGATTTCCAGTAGAGGCAAGGCAGAATAGGATAAAGGAGGGAATGGTTAAAGATACAAAGGCATTTAATGGTGGAAAAGGAGGGGCCATGCAAGGCACCTTAAGGTAATACAACGGAAAAGTTGATGAAATTCATTCTAATCATGTCTTGAAGAAACAAATGGTTGAAATCTGTTGCCCAGAGGTAGGAAAGAAAGATTGGTGGGGGCTCGAGGAATGTAGAAAAGGTGTGGAGTAGTAGCTTTGAAGAATTTGTTGAGGAGTCAACAGCCATCCATGATCAGCTCTTGCATTGCAGAACTTTGTACAGGGTGCAGTCAACTTGAGTTCTTTACATCTCCAGCAGTGCTGAGCAATCCAGAGGCCAAAGTGAAAACAGTGGGTGGCTGGGGAAACCTGGGCTGGGACTCAGCATGGTAGGCCAAAGAAAGGATAAAGGAACTTAAATTTCAGGCTCACAAAGATTGGTAAATACCAAGCTTTGACCTGTCGAGAGCAATGTGGGTTTTCTGCTTCAGAGCCTCTAAGCAAGCATCTATGTCCATTAAACTTAGAAATCCCAAACCCTAGAGATACCCAGGAGTACCCAAGATACATGAATTTCATTTCAAGGATGTCACCTTTGTGCTCCCATCTTGGTCATTACAGAGTTGGGGCTTTTCTGACTTTGAGGTTGTATCCATGTGGTGTGCATTCTGGAAATACTGAGTTTTTATTAAGCCTGGAGATTTCAGGAAGTGTGCAGACCCTATGGCCACTGCAATTTATGTCAAGAAGTATAAGCTATGAGGTTTTCCATACACTTTCTCCCATTTTTCTCATTTACTTCCTAGTGGATTTTCAATATATTTATGGAAAATAATGGCTTTAACATGCATGAGACTTACAAGATTGACACAATCTGAAAATTCACCATACCTGTCTTTGACCTTGAACCCATTTAGTTCAGAAATCTCTTCAGATAATACGCAAATCCATGGGAGAGATCTCGAAACAGGCTTGTCTAAGTAGAAGTCTTAAGCCTTAACCATTTGCTTCCTCATTGTTTTTGCATGATCAGCTTTTAAATATTTCTTAAATGCTGGTAGAAACACGTTTTTTTAAAGTAGGTTTCTTGCAGAGTAAAAGTTTTTTATAAGGGAATCTGTTATTGGCTAAAATCATGGGGAGAGTAATTTCATTTTTAAGAACTTTGAAAGACTGAAAAGAACCAGGATTAACGCCTCTATTTTTAAAAAGCAAAAGGGAAGTTCGTAATATCCTAATCTGGAAATTTACCTTAAAAAAAAAATGATGGCCAAATCATCTCTAGAATAATCTGTAGTGAATACAGTGTTGAGAATTTATATCACTTGACAGAACAAGTCCTGTCAAACTGATTCATTTTTTCCCATGAAAGAGTAACAAGATTTTAGTAGACTGAGGCAAAGTGATAAATGTAATCTATATTTTATTCAGCAAGATGCTTGAACCTGCGCCATCCGACATCCTGGTTGATAAATTCAGAAAATTTGGGGATTGGCATTAGATGTCCAGCGGGCACTGGTGCTCCCATCCTGGGGTGTGGATTTAATAGCACATCCCTTCTGAGAGGCCCTGCAACAGGGGAAAAGTTACCTGATCTGCTTTAAGAGGAAGAAATGACAGTAACTTACTCCAAAAGGATCCTTTGAATCCTGAAAAAGAGAGCTGACGTGTTTGTCATTCATAGTTTTGATTATTTAGATATGCTCAGAAGATCGGTTATAAATAAAATAAAATAGATGCTGCCTGCTCAAAGGCATTCATATACCCTGCTTCTACATCCTTCTGAAAATTCCCCAAGAACTTCCCGACAGGATCAGTTCTCAGGCTTCTCTATCACCAAAGAGAGGGAAAAAAAATAAGAGGAAACAATAACTCTGAAAGCAAGTGAGATGTGTGGAAATAAATCTGTCATACTCTGTAATTCCAAAAGGGAAGGACACTTCTGGAAATTCTATTTCAGCCTAGGAAAGAGTCTGCAGCTAGAAATGGTTATGATATTACGTGGATGATTAGTCTTTGGATTTGCATATCTCCCCTGCTGCAGGGAATCCAAGCGCCTTCGTAACTTTGTGTCATTTTAAACTATTACTCCTCACAAGACCCCCCCGAGGAAGTCTGGTGGCTGCTTGTGTTCCTCATATTTCAGTAACTTTATGGCTGAAATTGGGTATCTCAGATACCTGTATACAGAGAAAGTTTGTCCTTGATTATATATCTTTATCCCATTGCCCCATTTCCCATTACTAACAGATTCAACCCAGAGCCCACTAATACCTAAAAAGAATATCTTAGATTTTTTTAGGGCCCTCTAGTTCACAATCATTTGATCTTCACAGTCCAGCCCAAAAGCGCAGACAGGTCACTAGTATCAGGATAATGTTAATCATTTCTACCATGTATTGAACACCTGTCAAGTGCCAGGCATTGTGCTAGATGCTGTATATCTACCTTCTCATTTACTCCTCAAGCAAGCCCTGTGGGGTGTGTGCGCTTATCTCCATTTTACAAGGAGAAAACACACTCTGAGGATTAAGTGACTTGCTGGAGGCTGTTCGACTCTTAGTGGCAGAGCTGGCGCCAGAACCCATCTTTGGTGATCTTTCCACTCTCTAAGTTTTAAGAAAAGATCTTCATTCTTTCAGGTAGTTAAGGAATCCTTTGTTATATTTATTCACTTCTCTGTATATTTTTTAATCTGTTTATTGATTTATATATTGTACATCACTGCAAGGTATATCCATCTCTAACTTGCAGGCCTTCTTCATGCCTTGACTATCAGGCATGTCTGTCTTGAGCTCCATCATCACCTCTCTGATGTCCTGCCCTGAGCAGATTAGGAGAGAGGTTCTATGCACTAGGTACCAGCAAAGGGCTTTCTGTTCTGTGACCATTTGCCTTGAGAGAGAGAAGTGGTAAGTAACTAAATCATATATTTTTAAATACGCTGATGATGAAAAGTGATTGTCAATCCACCTTGTACTATTATTATTGGTCATTTTAGCCAATCCCACAGGCTCAGTAGTTGAGATTGTTTCTTTTAATATGTAATGAGTAATTATTTAAAAAGAAATAAAGAACCAGATCTCAGAAAACCACTCTGTGGAAGTCCTAAACTATGCATTCATTCAGTCAGTCAGTCTTTGTTAGGCATATCCCTAGGCCCAGAACGGTTCGCATCTTGGAATCGTTATTAGCAATTCAGTGTCGTCATCATCATCATCGTCATCATCAACATTATCATTATCCTCCTCTTCACCATGGGCACATCACTGAGTACCAATTAGAACCGTGGGCCTTTATGGAGATGTGTACAGTGTGTACTCCATATGGTGCCTATCCTTGGGGAAGCAGGTGGGGTAACCCATAACATGAATACAAATCCATTCATAAATGCATGTGCATTTCCACATCGTCACAGGTATTGAGTAATGAAGCAAATGGATCTTGTTGACATTATTTTGATGCCTGTATAGTAGTAAACGAATCCAGGAAACCTACCCAGAGAGCTGAATATGAGAAGATGGGTGAAGTCAACTTCAACACTGCGCCTGGGACAGGATTCACTTGAAGAGGTGAACCTGAGCTAGACTCAAGGGTGGGAGGAGAACTTCCCACACATCATTTCCTAGGTCCCTCCAAAGTTGAAAGGCACCAAATTAAAAGACCTAGAACCCTTCTATATTGTTTCACATAATTCCCACCACCCTCTATCACCCCTTCCCAGCACTTTAGGCTTTAGTTTGACAAAAATTGATAATAATTCGACAGTGTCGAATCCGTGACAGAGGCATCTCAAACTCACAGCCTGGACTTTGGAAGCCGTGTTCCACCTCATTCTTTTGGACTTTTAATTCAGCCAGGGTTCCATAAATATTCATGTAGATAATAAGAATGACTTTGAGACTCTCAACACCACTTTATTTGGGTTCTAAAGCCACAAAAAGCATTTGATTGACCAACAGAGCTATCTACCTAATTGACAACTCAAAACAGTGAGTCCTTGGCCTATAACATTTGGAAGTTTAAAATTAGAACTTGTACAAAATATTTTAATGCTTGTAGAAAAATCCAGATTCCCAGGGATTTAGATCTTGACATGCCTGCAGAGACTTATCTATGGCTGGACCTCCACAACCAGACCCTACTGCCAGCTTTGTCCACCGATCTGTGAAAAGATCTCAAGAAGGTAAACTCATAATATCTGAATTCTGTGCTTCCTGGTTGCCAGGGCCATCCTAACAGACATAGTGCTGGAAATGTTTCTCAAGACATAGGAATGTATCTAAACACTGAAGATCAGTAATTTGTTAACATTGAAGGTCCCACATCTGGATTTTACTAGGGTCTCACAACAGATGCTGTATTTCTGATTTTCTATATAACTTTCTGTATAAAGGTAAACATCCGCATCAAAGCACCCATATCCTCCTGGTAGAGTCCCACGTTTACCTGCCTTGGGGTTTATGAATTCATCACCAAGCAATGATTACTTAATGGTCTCACTCTTGCATGATCTTCCCATGCCTCCTTCCACCTCACCTCACCACCCCACCCAAAACTAAAAGGTGTATGAACACAGGAGATGACAACCTGGGGTGGGAAGTGGGAGCAAAATGGCTGGTGGGAGTCTGTGTTCTGCCCTCTGGCCCAGGCGAACTATTCCCTTTGATTCCCCCCAGTTGTTCCACCCTCTAGCTCACTACCTTGTGGTCTGCTTTTGGTGTTTCCAGGGATATCATATCTCCACTTTTCTGTAAGGATAAACAGACAGTTTGAGGCTCCCATGTCTTTATTAAACATTTCCTCTAAACTGCATGCTTTGGCTCTGTGCCCATGTGCACCAAGAAAGCTTTCCCGGGGCAGCCGAACCCCAGGGCCCTGCCACATGGTTCCTCATATAAATAGCCCTTTGAACAGGCACGGAGGCACCTGCGCTGACTGCTGCCCCTCCTCCCTGCCTCTGGGGTCTTCCCAGCTCCCTGGGTCTCAGGGCTAGGAGGATGCTGAGAAGCTTCCTCTGTTCCTGACAGAATGAGGAAGAGCAGCGGCAGCAAAGACCAGGAGCCAGTTGCACATCCTCCCTCTGCACTAGGCCAAGAGTGGCTGAGACCTGTGGTCTGACTCTGGGGAAGGGAGGGTGCCCGGGCCTGCAGCAGTGATGGAAACGTAAGCAGGAAACGGGAAGAGGAAAGGCTGCAAATAAATAAATAAATAAGGCATGTTTGACCAAACGCCCAACACCTAAATCTCCAAGCCCACTGGAGCAGGAAATTGAGTGGCTGGAGGGAGCAGCCTGGCTCTGCCCTCCCCACACCCTTGGCCTGGAAGGTTTTCTAGGCTTTCCAGACTTTTTTTCTTTCTTTCTTTCTTTCTTTTTTTTTTAAGAAATCTCCATCCTATAGAGAAAGAGGAAGTGTATTTTTAAAACAGAGTGAAGACTCAATGGCCACAGATCTGAAAAGAGATTAAAAGAGGAAGAAAGGCTTGCTGAAGGAAAAAGAAAAGGGCACCCAGAAGTGACTGTGTGTGTGTGTGTGTGCGCGCTCAAGATAGTCTAGGAGACAGCCTTCAAGGGAAAAGAAAACAAAGGAAAGTGTGACACGAGAAAGAGAGAGAAATAAGTGGGAGAAGGCGTGAGTGTTGGGGGAGGGGGCCGGGCGCCCGAGGGGGAGAGGCGGAGAGGATGGACGCCGGAATGCAGGCAGAGCCGGCAGTGGGGACGAGGGAGGGAGGGAGGCGCACATGTGTGCGAGAGAGACAATGATGTCAGCATTTCCTTCTGGATTGGTCACGTGGGCCTTGCCAGGTAAACAGACTGGAAATAGACTCCATAAAGGCTGCGCCTGCTGGGGGAGGGCGGGAGGCGCTGCCGCCGCACCCTTTCCTCTCTGCTGCGTCCTGAACAAGCCGGTGTTCATGTTGGCGGCAAGGTGGTCTCCGAGTGGAACTGCACTTTTACGAGCCAAGGCATATGACTCAGGGAGGGAAAGCTATTTGCTTTTATAATTAGATCAAGGAGTTTAGAGACATTTTGATTTCAAAAAAGAATGGAGGTGAAGATGACTGTAAATCTGAGCTCAGATGCTGTGTCTTGGGCGGCGGGATTGCTTATCCTCATTTGTCTCCTTGGAAGGAGGTCAGATGGGTCTAGATTAAGGATGGATTGGAAGGCTGCAGTGTAGAATGAAAGGATCAGATGCTGTGATTATCAACATTAGGGAAAAGAGGATGCTAACAGACTCCAGGAGAATATATTAAAGGAGTTTGCTACAGCTCAGTATGTGACGTGATGCCCACAGGGAGGAATTGAGACCCCAGGAAAGAGATTAGGTGAAAAAAAGACAAGTTACTATGATTTTCAAGCAAAGTTTTTTCAAAATGATATAAAACAGTCCCCAGCCAAAACATGGCAGTTCAGGGCATTTTAGAATGGCAAAGGCACGTCTGGAAACTTTATCTGAAAAACAGACTGGATGGAACAGGTGATTTTTCCACCTGGAAAGGCCCAAATGGTGTGTTTGGGGAGGTATATGGCTCTTTCCTCAAATTCCTGGAAACAGGGCCTTTGCATCTATGATGGAATGGCTTATTTAGGTCATTCTTTGAATAATTTTGAATTGAAAGGAACTACCTTATTTTGGTCATAATTTTCTATGTCCTTGTGGAAATTTGGCCGAAGCCTGTGGCAGGGAGAGTGACCAACTGTCTCAGTTTTCCAGGGATGAGGGGGTTCCTGGAATGCAGTTTTAAGTCTAAGACAGTCCTGGGCAAACTGGGACCAGTTGGTCACTGTGGTGGGAGGCCTCTTCTAGTCTAGATAGAAATAAGATAATTCATTGCCACCCTGCTCCACCAACAAACGAAACAGAAAAATGCTTTCTCTCTTTTTCTTCTCTTTTCTTCCTCTCTCTCCCCTCATTTCTTTCCCTCAGCCTGCCCTGATCTGTTTATAGCAGGGACACTGCAAGACTAATCTGAGTATATGTGACTCTGGACATGGACTTAGGAGCTGACAGAATACAGCCAAGTTGAGCAGTTCGCTTTAGTTGCACCTGGGAAAAACAGGAGGGGAAATAAATATGTGCATCCTTGCTGTCCGCCCCCCCCCACCCCCCACTTCCCTTATGCCACGGGGGGAGGGGGAACATGAGTGCCACAGTGTACTTTCAGCCCTTGGGGTGAAAGATAGATATTTGATACCCCTCTCGTTTAACAAAATACGTCACTCTGACAAGACTCCCAGCCCAGAGTTATTTTTGCAGCATTATGTAATTGGATTGCCTGGTCAGGACTACTTCCTTAACAAGGCTTTTAGCAACTCCTCCATGTGGGCCTGGCCAGTCCTGCCCGGTCACACACACTTGCTTCAGCCCATATCAACCCAGCTAAACACAGTGAGGAGACATCAGCCCACAGTGCTGCCCCCCTCATCCCCTTGCTGCAGAACCCCCGAAGGAGTGCTTCAGTGCCTGGTGGCACACTGGCGGCCAGTTTTAGTGGAAGACTCCCATGTCCCAACGTCAGTATCCACAAAGCAGGCATTTTTCTACTGAGAGGCTGAGGGTCTGCTGCCTCACATATCCTCCCCAGTGCTCCGAAGCCAGGGCCTGAAAAACTGAGCGCATGGGGCAAGCCCAATGTGCCCAGGAGACCCTTCTAAGGCCTGCCATTTGGATGTCACTGCCCTCTCTTCTTCCCAGTTTTCTGGATTTTCTCTTATTTGTTCATGAGTAATTGGTCATCTGATCATCCCTTCCTGTTAGCCTGCTGACTCACAGAAGTTAGGAACTTGTCTGAGCTTCAGACACAGTAAGAAAATTTACAAAGTAAAACAAAAGAGGCCGCTTTGAACTTCCCCTGGTATGGCCTGCACAGGCCAACAAATCCAGGGCTACACTGGACAGTTGTTTCAGGGGGACTTTAGGTTGCTGTCATCCTGGGGGCCTGTTCATGTTGTTGTATTTCATTGTTCTTTCTGTCTTTTGGCCTTTAGACGAAATCCTCCGTGACTTTCAGTGACATGTCTCCCAGCCTGAATCTAGCCCTGAATCCACACCAAAACCAGAGAACCCTTCCCAGAATATTGTTCCTTCCCTCCCCTCAGCTCATCTGCACTGCATATCTCTCCTGTCTTCCCTTGGGTCCCTGGTTCTTCTGACCTTGACAAGAGGCAGACGATGTAATAGAAATAGCTTTAAAGCCAGTTGGAGCTGAGTTCGAAATGAAGCTGAGCTTCATTTCATTGATAGCTGTGTGATCTTAATCTCTGAGTCTGATAGTCCTCATCTGTATACCATAATACCAGTCCTCATCTGTATACCCTAATACTGGTAATAATACCAGTTTCCCAAGGCCGCTGGGAGAACTGAATGCAATTACATATAAAGTGCCTGCCAGGGAACTAACACACAGTAGGTGCTCGACAAATGTGGAGCTTTCAGGGAGGCATGAAGAGAATAGGGCCTGTTGGCTGGGCTCCTGAGAGCTGACCTACATCCCCTTTACTACACCACCCTTCTCCTGCTCCAGGCTCTTTTAAAGGTGCTGAGCTGAATCTCACCATCATTTTGGGTGGGGGAGTCAGGAGGGAAAGGGAAGAGTTGTTCTTGGTCCCAGGCTCCCAGAACAGGGTTCCTGGGATAGAGAAACCCCTACCCCGGACCCCCATAGCTGTTCCTTTTGGAGAGGCTTCCCAGCCTGAAAGTCTGGCCCCCCATCTGCCCTCTTACAGCCACGGTCTCCCTTCAGACCCCTCCAATGCTGGGCACTAAGTTCAATGTATTAGCTCTGGTTTTGTTTGTGCCAAGTTGCAGGGGCCACCAAGTTTCCAGAGCAAAGGGGCAAAGGACAAGTGTGGTTTCCCCCCAAGTGTCGCCCTTTATGAACTCTGCATCTCTGTTGCAGGGGAGGGTTCACTTCAACTCTGCAGCAGGAACTAGTTGGAACCCACAGGTCAGGGACCCCAAGGGAAAACAGAGGTACAAAGGGCCACAGGCAAAATAATGGGGGGGGGGGGACAAGGAAGGAGAGGTTCCCTGGAAGGGGGGGTGGTAGGAAAAGCCAGCACCCAGGGCACCTCTAGCTGAAGCGCACAAACGCCGAGAGCCAGTGACGCTGGCAGTACCTGGAGGGGGGCAGGGCAGGGTGGAGGAGAGCCTGTAGCAGGCACACCACTGTTCCAGTTGGCAGGAAGCCCTTCCCTGAAGACTGTAAGTTTAACCTTTAGCATTCAAGTGTCGGGGCTTAAGTGTCGTTATGAGCAATTCTTCCTGCTGCAGCGTTCCCAGACTGCGGGAAGAGGGGTCGGCACAAATCTGCCCGCTTTCCTCTTTCTTCCCAGACAAAATGAGACTGAGGGAGACGTGCAGAACCAAACACGCAGACACAGGCACTCCTCGAGTCGGCCCCTCGCTAACCCTAAACATCCACTCCCACCTCCTTGGCCAGCCCGCTTTCTGGTCTGCCTCAGTGGCGAGCAGGGCCCCAGGGGGTTCTCCACTCACAGCTTTCCCCGGCCGCCTCGGCAGGAGCGGCTGCCCGGGAACCCCGCCCCGTGTCCTCCCGCAGTTGGGTTCAGGGCCCCCAACTGTCCCCGCTGATCGACACTACGGCCCCACCTTGGTGCCCTGCAGGATGGAGTTGGAGCATCTGTGTCCCGAAAGAAGTTGGGAAGCCGGGTGAGGGCGGTGGAGAGAGAATCGAACCACAAGCGGCCCAGGGTGGAGAGTGGGAAGTGGGCGGGAGGCAGGCTTTGGGCCTGGGAGCTCAGACACCCGCACGAAGTGTACCCGCCGCCTTGCCCTCTCCTTCCCAGGTGGCTGCTGGGGCCAGGCCCCGGGCCTAGCAGTTTTTCTGGGGGTGGGGGGGGTGGGGGGCGCCCTGCAGCGGCGCCATGGGGTGGTGATCGAATCGCTCCGCCCGGGGCCATTTCCCCGCCCAGCGAGGGGCCGTGGGACTGTGCCTTGCGCGCACCTATGAGGGGCGCCCGGGTCCCAGGGCAGCAGTTCCGCGCCAGCTTAAGTTCCCCAGCCAGCGTCTCCAAGGTCCTGAGCGCCCCAGCTTCCTCTCGCGAGCCCTGAGCCGGCAGGAGAATAAAGGTTTCCCCAAATAGGGCTGAGTGTGCCAGACATTAGGGACGCGCGCCCTGGCTCAGTGAACTGTGATCAGTGTCTCGGGAAACCGTCGGGGTCCGTGAGGTTATGGATCTTGGGCAGGGAAGAACAGCGCCTGGTCGCTACAACACCGAGCCCTGGGGGCAGGAGAACGGACGCAAAAAGGGTGCGCCCTATGTCTTGGCCAGAGGAAACTGGCGTCGAATGTCCCTGCTGCCCTGCGGAGCCCTGGAATTAAAGAGAGAGGCGGCCGCGCCCACAGGGGGCCACTGCCCTGGCACCGGCTGGGCCCACAGGACATTCGCGGGGAGCCCAGCTAGCCAGAGTCCCAGCCCGTGCGCCCCCGGCCTGGCAGGCACCAGACTCCTCCGGGCTGCGCTCTCTGCCCGCCAGCCTTAACCAAGCGCTGGCCCCAAATTTCGTGCCATCCATGTGGAGGAACATCGAGTTTACCTTTTTCTCTGTTCCTAAGAATGGGAAACAAACGAATTGGAAAATTTTTGCTTTGGAAAAATATCTGTTCGATGTTGTTTGGTGCTTAAATTGTCCTTGGAATTTTTTTTCAGCTTCATTTGTAAGAGAAAAAGAAAGTTGATGCGCACCCCAAACCTTGTTTCTCTTTAAACCGTCCCCTTAGACGTACAGTCAGTTACTGCAGATGTTTTCTGGGGCGAAGAGAGCGAAATGGAATGAGAGGGAGGATGAGGACTGGGGATCTCTCATTTTAAATCCCATTACCGGCTTTGAGGAAAGGCGCAAAAAAATCAGGAAAAGATAGTTCGTCCCCCACTGATTTCCTTCACTTCAAAGATTTCCCTTGTCCCTTAAATCAGAAATATTATGGCGCTAGGTATTTCTCAAGAAAAAAAACGCACGTATCTTCAGCATATGTACATGGTATAGGTCCCTTTTTACATTTCTCAGCAAAAAAAAGGGGGGGAGGGAGGGACAAGGCACTCAATTCCCTGGCTATTAAACAAGCCATGCCTGCAAGAAATGCAGGCATCGGGGATTGCTCAGCCGCGCATCCCTCCATTAGCGCACGCCTGCGTGTCTGCGTGTCAACAATGCACGTGCTACCATGGGCACCGTCTCCCCACGCCGGCCCTAGCAAGCTCTGTGCAAATGGGCGCCAGGTCTCAGTTACCCGCTCGCAGTCGTGCTCCCAAGCCCGCCGCCCGTGCCTCTCAAGGATCCCTTTTTTCTGCCTCCGGCTGGCAAGTCGGAAGCCTCGATCGTTCCCCCTCCCCAAGTTATGCCCTTGGAAATCCCTAAAGCGAACGTAGCAGACCAAGGGTCTCTTGCCCTCGAGTTGTTCACTTTGTTGCGTTGAGATGAGGTTAGTTCTCTCTTCTCTTCTTTACCCGCCCCAGGCTTTAGATGTAATGCAAACTTCTGGTACCAGGTCACCAAAAGGGAAGCCAACGCTTGCCGGTGGGGCGGGCGGTGCGGAACCCAGGAGAGCCACCAGCTCCGAGGCGCCTCCTGCCCCCAGGTTGGATTTCAGATTTCCATTGCAAAGGAGCCAAGGAAAGTGGGAATCTGACTCAAACCCTGGAACTGACTAATTGCCCTGCATTTTCACAATGCGCCATGTATTCGAAATGAAGGGCAGGCTTTATCATTTGGAACTCTTTCAAGGACCCGGGCGCTCCAAGTTTGGGGCTAATTCTTTCAAGGTTTTACTTCTGAGAAATAGGGAAAAAAGAATGAAAGAATGAAACAAACCCACAATCCATGTACTGGGGATGGCACTCAAGAGTAGGTTGTGGTCTCTTTTGAATCGGGAGTTCAAAAGAAAAAAAAAAAAAGGCTTGTCCCCTCCCCCTTGCCCCAGGGATGAAACCTCTCTAGATTCGAGCGGCCAATTTGGTTTGATTTCCGTGGTTTGGAGGCTCTGGAGGGGTTAGGGGCACCGGGGCTAGGAAGACAGACCTAAGCTGCCTTCTGGACCAGCTGGTCCTCTCTTGGCCCTGGAAGCAGAAGCTGAAGTCGGGGTGATTCGCCCTCACTCTGGCAGCTGGAGGGAGCGTCTGGGGAGCGCGCCGCCAAGCCTCCCCTGCCTGCCCTTGTATGTGGACCTCCTCACTTGCTTGTCTCCCTGTCTACTCTCAGCACTCCCTACCTGCCTCCTGTCCCCCAGGGATCTAGTTCCCCTTTCTCTCTGTCATTTTGAGCCAGTTCTTTTCCCACCAAAAACTCCTTTTTCTTGGAGTAACTTTAAAAAAGAGCTGTCGTTGTCCTGAAATCCAACCTTGCGGGGATGGATTTGGGAAGCTCTTTCTCAATTGAAGCCCTTTTTGTGGGCACCGTGTACACGCCCCTACGGTCCCTAGGACGTCACCTGAGCCCTGAGACCCATAACCTGGCGCACCCACGCAGCGCCAAAACAAAAGGGGACTTCAGACACTTTGCTCTTTTCCAGTGAAATGCCTCAGAAACCCATCTGAATTTGGTTTTTGGTTATCTTTCAGGCGTGATAAATATTTTGACAAAAGTATTCTCCAGGCTGCCTGAGTTGGGGGAAAGAAAGCTAGTGACGGAACATGTGGGCACAAAGCAAGAAGCTGCACGTAATGGACACCACTGTGTACATCCGCTCATGGCTGTGAGGAGCATGAGCCGAGTCTGAGGGGTTGGCGCCAACATCCAAACTCCCCCATTCTGCAAAGGGCACCCCTGTTTTCCGCAAGCAGGGAGCAATTTTTATCCAGACCCAGCTGCTCATCCTCTGGCATATTAAGAGCAAACTTTCTGATTTGGTGGTTGAAGCTTGGGGCACAGTGGTTTAACCATAGGACAGAGCTGCGGATGGAGCAATTCTGGATGCTCAGAAGAACCTCACCCCGCACCCCTAGGAGAAAGAGGAACTGTTCGATTTGACTGGGGGTCAGGAGATGGGCTGGGGGGGGGGGAGGAGGGAACGGATGGATGGAGCGCCAAGTGCAGCGCCTGGCTGCCGCTCTCTCCTTTTTGTCCCCCCCTACCACATCTTCTGCTATTTCCAGAGGCAGGAGAAAGGTGATCTCGGACTTGACCCCTAAATCACAGCTGCTGGTGGCTGCACCTCGCTCCGGGATGAGCGCAGCCCCTTCCCCGGGCTCGGGCAGTTTAACCCTTTCATCCCCTCACGCTCAGGGGCCGGCGGCAGCGGCGCCTCTGACCCCGGCACGGCGAGCAGCCCGCCTCCTCGGCGCGGCACCTTGGATCCCACGAGGAGATCACAAAAGGGCGAGACTGCGGGGCGCTGCAAGCCTGAGGCACGGGCCGCCCGGCCGGGAGGAGCGCTGCCGGGGAGCCCGAGGAAGAGCCGGAGTTAGCGGAACGAAGAGGGATGTTTGGATCGTGTTAACTACCCAGACAGATGCACTTCGGCATGTCTGCATTTATGGAATCCATATGTTGTCGTGGCAAATGAAAGGACAGTAACACGTACATACAATAGACTTAGAATAACAATACACATTCAAAAAGGAACCCGCACATTCCTCACCCTGCAACCCTTCCCTTAGATGTAGCTCTGGACTTGGACGGAGAGGCGTTCTTTCAACCTCCCCTGCCTCCACACGGGGTTTTCTTTTTTTCTTCCTCCTCCTTTTTTTGTTTTTGTGTCCCCAATGCCCCAGCAGAAGAAAACCCAGGGCCCAGAATCTAGGCTCTTTGGGAGTGAGATCTATTAAGATCCCCTTCACCTCCCTTACCCCTTAAGACTGGCCCATCGCATCTTTAGCCCTTGGTCCAAATAATAGCTGCTCACACTGCAACCCCAGATTCTGAAAATTGCAGGGGAGCAGATTCTTCCGCAAATTCACCATCCACATCTTCATCATTAAACCAACACTTCTATGTTATATATTTGCAAAAAAGTAGCTTCAAACAGATCTGGAAACAAAAACCCCCAGCAAGAGCACAGAGCACACGCACAGCTCTGTACAAGACCTGCATGTATGTACACCTTGTATATCCGTGTGCATATATATATTCACACACACACACAGATGCAGAGATACCGAAAGTCATCCAAATGTATATTTATCTACCCATTTATGCATATATCTTTGTGTTTATATATATACATCCATTCATTTGAGCGAGAGGCAGAGAAATATACACATCAATGCAATATTTAGCCTACATTCCACTTTCCCTCTCTACTGTAAATGTCTTAAAAACAGATTGGTCTAAAATTTTCTGCCCTCTTGCCAGCTAAATGAAGGATTTAGATTCTGAATTTCTCAGTTCCTTTTTTCATTTTGTACATAAAATAATCCATATAGATGCTGGATTATCGCCTGAGCATTATTCAATCATAAGAGCTTGGTACCTCTCCTCCTTATAACGAATTCACTCAGTAAAAATTAGCATAAGTATTTACCAGATTAAGCTGACATTTTCCTATATTGCAACATGAAATACATTTATATCCAGAATTTCCCCCAAATACCCTATACCACTGGGGAGACTGACCTCCTCGGCGCCGTTTTGTATAAGAAACAAGCTACAAGTTCGCTTCTAGTACTATTTACATTTTTAAAAGAAAATAAATACATAGCCTTTAAGTGAGTTTTCAAGATGTACAAGGAGAAACTTAATTCTGCTACATCTTAAAAAAATAAACTAACAGATTTATGAAGATTCGTGAAGACAGATAAATAGGAAGCAAATACATACTCCTGAGGGTCTGAACAATTTTCCTTACCTGACACATTATGGAAAAATTCAGAATTTACCAGTCTTCCTTCAGTCAGCTACATTTTACACTGACCTGCATTTTGGACTGAAAGGGAAAAAAAAAAAGATTAACTGTTGTCAATGAAAAATTTAAAATAATAATCAGAAACCGGACAAACTGAAGGTAAAAATATACAATGGCTACAATAAAGATAAATATTTATTTAATCAAAGTAGAAGTTGTGTTTGGACTGTAGGAATGTTTCATCCTTCCCTTAAAAAAAAAAAAATCAAGAAAGAAAAAAGCCAGAGTCTTTGCAGGCTCCTGGAGAGTTCCCATTGTCCAGGGCTAGCGAGAGCCCAGAATGGCATTAACCTCACAAAAGACACATTGTGCAGGGGACAAAAAAAAGCCCCTTCTTCTACAATAACTTTTAGCTTTTTTATTTTTAGAAAATGACAAAGGTTTTGCAAGCACTGACTGGTGAAACCTGTAGCAAGCCAGGCTGGACTTGGCTTTATTGATCAACTGTCCCGCATGGAAAAGCAGCCAGGAAAAGTTTGAATGGCAATCCAGATTTGGCTCATAGAGAGGAAACCCCCGATTTTTCTAAATGTATTTTCTTTTTTTTTTCTAAATAAAACAGCATTATTCCCAGAGTGAATTCAGAAGGATTAGATGAGGTAACCCTGCAAAATCCTAAACCCGTTTCCTCCCCCCTAGTCTTGACTAAGAAGCTGCATGCTCTTAAGAGCATTGGAAAAATCTCTCAAAATGAAGAATTCCTTTCTAATCAAACAGATTTCTTGATTAATTTCCAAATTCCTTCTAAAATAAATAATCCAGCTAGGCTTGGGCAAAAAAATTTCTTTTTCTAAGCAAAATAAGTTTTAGTGCGAGCTCTCTCTCTACCTGATGTTACAGGGTTCACTAATAATGCTTTCACAAACATAAATGTTGTTTTTACATTTGTTTGCAGATCACTTAAAGTGCAAATTGCATTTTATTTTATTCCAGACATTGTAATTTCAATGGTACTAGTTCATATTTAGAACTTACATAAATACATGCTTGTCATTAAAAAAAATCTATTGCTGTAGCAGTGACGCTAAGGCTAGGATTAGAAAGGGGGGGAGGAAGAAAGAGAGAAAGAGAGAGAGACTGAGACTCTTGTTCTTCCTGCATTTGTTTGCTTGCTTTTTGGAGGTACCGTCCACCCGCCTAAGTGATGGCTTTGATGTACTGGGAATCGGTACAGTAGCAGGGTCCCTGGCTGCTGTCTTTGATTCCAGGGATCTCCTTTGGGCTCTGGTGGATGTACTGCTCCTAGTCTTTATCTGAAATCCATCCTCTCATTTCAAGCCCTTTGGCTTCGAGACTCTGCTCCAAACTCTTGGAGGTAGCTTTAAGACTTTTTTTTTTTTTTTTTTTTTGGGCATTAGGGAAGGGGTATGTAATTTCCCCCCTTTCTCCACTCTAGACCTTTCCTCGCTATTTAAATATATTGGCTTTCTTTCTTACGAATTTAGTCTGAAATTATTTTTCACTGCCTTTATTACATCCCTGCTTTTGATGGCAAAATAGCTTCCTGTGTTTTGAAAACATCTGCTTTCCAGGTTTTACACGAGAAAATTGATTTTACTTTTCTCTTCAGTCCAGAAAGGTAGAAAGTTGGACTTGTTTCCAAGTGCAACTTTTCCTTTTCTTGTCTTTCCTTAAGTTACCCCCTTTCAGTTCTGATTCACGTTCCCCCTTTTATTTCTTCTAATCATCACTCCCCCCTTCCCCTCTCCTTCTAAAGAACCAGAGAAGATTGATCGCTTCTTATTTCAGAAGACAAAATTAACATATTATATATTTTTTTGTCTAGTCTATGGTATGTGTTAAAGTTATCTCCGTATTTTCTATATTTGTCCTCTGATTTGGGGGGAGCTAATTTTCCTCCTTTAAAAAAAATCTCAGATTTGCAATTTAAAGTGGCCTGTATGCTAAGTCTCTGCCTTTCACTTAAATCTTTGCTTTAAGCTATCCCACTCTATTCTTGCCCCCCTTACTCCTCTCTTCGTTGAAGATGCTTTCTTCCCATTTAATTTAAGCATCGCTGCTTTTGCCAAAAAAAGAAGAGAAAGAGAAAAAGAAAAAACGAGAAAGAAGGAGAAAGAAAAAAGAGAAAGAAAGAAAAAAAATCTTAAAAAAAAAATCTTAGCCAGGTTCCTATTGTTGCTTCTCTGCATTTCACTTCTCGGTGTGTGTGTGTGTGTGTGCGTGTGCGTGTGCCGTGTGTGTGTATGTGTTTTTAATACATGCATAAACTTTTGGTGCCTCTCTCCCTCTTCCTGGGCTCTTCTCTCATCCTCTCTTCCTGCTCTCCTGGCCCTGCTCATCACTTTCCCCTGGTTTTTTTTTTTTTTTTCCTCCCTTCCTCCCCTCTGCCTCCCTCCACCTCCCCCTTTTCTTTTTTGCTGAATCTTATTGATCCAGAAGGTGGCTAATTAGCCCTTCCCGTCGTGCCTGGGTAATGAAGCACATGCGCACTGAATTAATCACAGCCATTTTTTGCAGGAAACTAATTAGCAGAATAAAGATCCAAAGACTTTTTTTTCTTTTCACTCATCAGCTCCCACTTCCAGCGCGTCCCCTCCGACCGCTGCAGCCGCCGCCGCCGCCGCCGCCTCCTCCTCCTCCTCCTCCCGGCCGCAGCCGCCGCCGCCACCGCCTGCTTTGCATCCCAATTACAGCCTAGAGCCGCTGCCGCCGCCGCCGCCGCTTCTCCTCCGTGGCCCCTGCCCGCTCCGGGGGCTGTAAACTCCCCGCCAACCATGCTGCTCGGCGGCAGCGGCGGCGGCGGCTCCGGCTCCCCGGCTGCGGCCGCCTCCCGCCCCGGGCTCCGCCGAGCGCGCTCCAGCTCCGCCGCCGCCGCCGCCGCCGCCGCCGCCAGCAGCGCGTCCTCCGCCGCCGCC